>NW_019154089.1:51547585-51913351 GCF_002288905.1 Enhydra lutris kenyoni
GTGGCTCAGTGGGTTAAAGCCTCTGCCTTTGGCTCAGGTCATGATCTCAGGGTTCTGGGATCGAGCCCCGCATCAGGCACTCTGCTCAGCAGGGAACCTGCTTCCCGCCCCCCCAACTTCTGCCTGCCTCTCTGCCTACTTGTGATCTCTGTTTGTCAAATAAATAAATAAAATCTTCAAAAAAAATTCATCTTCAAACCAATATGGTAATTTCAAACCAAAAAGGTAATCCTCTTCTATTGGACAGGTTTGACTAAGTACTCAGCAAAAAGTGAGAGTGAATATGTACTAATGTGGATATGTCCAGAAACCAAGTCATTCAAATATCAGAGCAATGTGATGGGAGCTATTTAGTCACAAGTGTGACTCCATCCATCACCTCATTCAGGGTTTGACTAGAAGTTTTATTTCTCTCTTAGCGAACTTTTCTGATTTTACTTTTCAAAGGACATCACTGAAATCATAACACTGTTCAGACCTGTGACTTTTAAAACTCTATTTTTTTTCATGGTTTAAAATTCAAGGTACAGGGGCACCTGAGTGGCTCAGTGGGTTAAAGCCTCTGCCTTTGGCTCAGGTCATGATCTCAGGGTCCTGGGATAGATCCCCTCATTGGGCTCTCTGCTCAGCGGGGAGCCTGCTTCCCCCACCCCCCGCCTGCCTCTCTGCCTACTTGTGATCTCTGTCAAATAAATAAATAAAATCTTAAAAAAAAAATAAAATAAAATTCAAGGTGCAAAAGAATGTTCATTGAAAAATACTTCTCTCTCCTATCTCACAGCCACCCATTGCCTCCATGGGCAATCATTCTTAGTGAATAATTATCAAAAATATGATATGCTTTTATGAAGGTACACTAGCTATATGAATATGGACTTTTTTTTTAGTTACTTCATAAATGAGATGCTGTGATCCCTTGAAACCAAAGCCTGCTTTCTATTGCGGACCTCCCAGTCCTATTAACACTGATTGTATATTGGTCCCAGAACTTCCTGTCTAAACTCAAGTGTATCATTCGGTGTGGCTAATAGAGGATGAATTTTTGGAGAAGGGTTCATCCAACAAGTACAGAGGAGGAGATGAAATTATAAGATGCCCATGTGTGGGTATTGGAAGGCATATGCTTTCAAAGGTGATTTTACAAATAATCCAGATGGAGTTAAGTATTAGAGTGAGAGTTACCGCTCTGTGCCTTACTTTCTCATCTCTACAATCAAGACACAAATACATCCATTCCACAGTTGCTGGGAGATTAAGACAAGAGAGTATGTAGAACCCTTGGCACCAAGAAAGCACTCCATTCATCGGAGTCGTTAGTTTTACCTTCATCAAAGAACCCATGATTTAATGGGGAAACCAACAAATGTGTAGTCAGTGAGGCATAATTTCAAGGGCACGGACTCAGTGTGGGGTCTGAGCTTAGCATGATTAATGAGCCTGTAAGTCTCTCAAAAATCCCAACTGTGTCATTCAATTCAACCATTTCCCTTCCTTCCTGCATTTCACCAGCAGACCAACATGGCACCTCTAGCTGGCAGTCCTTATAAAAGAATTTACCTGCATACTAAAGCAGCATATTCCTTCTTTCTGCTGAGTCTTCTTCAAAGTCATGCCACTAGGAAGGATCCATAGAAAGTTTGCTAAACCTCTCTTAAGCTTCAGGGTTCTTATTGGTGAAAACAGAGATGATAGTGCCTACATTCCAGGACTGTTTTGAGGATGGAGTACAATAAAGGATGACATACACCTTCTCTATCCTCACCCTCAAAATGAGCCTGAGCCCTTCTCCCATGACCCCTATGTTTGGATGGTTAGAGCAGCACATCGCACATAGAAGAAAGGCTCAGGGTTGACAATAGTTTGTTAATTTGGTGACTTGCACACCCAGCCCCAAATGGTGCACTTTCAGGCCCGTGCTTATAGCCAGATAAGTAATTATTTGGAGTTCAGGGGCCTTTGGAACCCAAATCTGGTAAGTATTCAAGAAAACTCAAGAGAGATGGAGCTCAGAGATTAGCTAAATACACTTTCTCCAGCTGCCCTACATTTGATGCCAGCAGGCAGATCAGAGCTGGTTGGGCAATGTGCAATTCTGAGAAATGAGGGAAGTGAAGAAGCACCTGTTCTTTCTCCAGTAAAGCCAAGGCAAATGGAATAGCTCAGAAATATCTTGTACCTTTGCAAGCACAATGGGGAAGGTTGGAAATGTGCTGCAGAAATCACACTGCTGGTGAAAACATGGCTTCTCACTCATGCTAGAGAGGGTATCAGGCTGGCCTCAGACCAAACAAAGGCCCGAATGGCCAGGGGCTGGACGCTTCTAGGAGAACTGGGCCCCAGGCACCTGGGATGGAAAAACCAACCTAACAAAGCATGTCTGTTTCCATTTGTGAGAGATGAAATGATAAGGGTTTTGTGGAAAACCAAATAATTACAAGGGTGAAAACTGCCTGCTTTCCTGTGGCCCCATGGTGGGGGCCTCAGATTTGGTGGCTGTGTGGCACTAGTTTGTGGACTGCACCAGAATAAACTATTAGTTTTAGATGCTTGTGGTTGTTTTCAGTTTAATTTTTATTCTTTCCATATATTTCTGATTCCTTAAACACAGTTGTGTCTAATGGTATGAAAAGGACACTTCCATTTGTGAACGAAGTGTGTAGTAAGAATCCAACAGCAAAAATCTGCAAAAGACTAAAACAGGTATAGGAACAGCAGTAACAAGGGCTCCAAATATCTGTGTTGTATTGTTAAGGTGAGAATCAGTAATACCCTGATTCTCACTACTGAGAATCAGTAATGTCCAAGGGGAATACTTGGAAACCTAGGGCACGATCCCTGTGTAACCACATGAAAGGTTGTGAGTTTCTTTTAAAATCAAAATCACATATGGCAGCTTAGGGAAATCTTCAAGTGGAACATAAGGAATGCTTATGGATTCTCAACAGAGTTCTTGGGAAACTGAGTAAGAACAGGTCAAATGCAAAACCACTTCCCACAGTGGTATTTCATGGAGACCCACTTTACAAAAGCAGACATTGACTGGGAACTTTTCACTGATAAGTTGGACATTTACTGGGAACTTTTCACTTTGGAAGCAATGAGTTCCCAATAGGACGTGATTATCATACAATGTGATAGGTAGCTCTGATTATCCAAGGACCTAGGACATTATTCAGAGGCAAAGCATTAAGCTTCTCCAGGTATCTTTCTTCTGTGCAGGTAGGCAGGTGCTATGGAGACCTCTATTTTGTGGGTGAATTTGCCCAGCACATGGCAGACCTTCAGTGGGAGAGGAAGGATGACACTGATTATTGATGATGATGTTTAAAAATGAAATCACCTTAATGAATCTCATACTTGGACTTGGGAACTGAGTCAGAGCCCTAGTTCTGTTCATGAAGTGCTCAAACATCATGTCTCAAAGTCGAGATCTTGATCATGAACTGCTGGGGCTTTTTTCCCCTTGGTTTTGACAGAAAATTTAAATTCTCTAAGGGATTTGATGCTTTAGAAAATAGGAAAGGATTTTAATATTGCCAACCCCAAAATAACAACTCCTTGCCTTCCAGCTGGTATCAGTTTGTCCCATGGGAACTACATTCAACTACAAGCTCCGGCTTTACCAATGGTCTCAATATTCTGGGCACTACTCTCAGAAGAGAGATCAATTTTTCAACAAAACTTCATTATCAAAAATAGCCAAGGGGTCAGATTTGGCCCATGAGCTTTATTTTGCTGACCCCTGTTCTGGACTCTCTTGATGCCTCAGCGTCCATCTGTTGTCAAAACACACATTTAATTCAGACTAAATTCTGTTTAACATATTAATATTTTAGTTAATGTTATATAATACATTATGAAACTGGTGTCACACTGTATGTGATTGTATCTAAATTTTTGTTTGATTTATTAATATTTAAACAATATTACATCATAAATATGTTGTCATATGTGAATTTTTAAAAATCTTTGTTTATTCTATCAATATTTGTAGTCAATAACAAACACGACTTGAGCTAACAAGTCTCTTAACTGTCTAATGGGTAATGTAGTAAATCCTCTTCCCCTCCTTTAACTCTTTCTGATGCAAAGAGATTTTAGGTAATTACTGTATTGGGAATAAATCTTTTTACCTTAGCCCTATGTCTCGTGCTATTAACCATATCCTGTGATAGCTTTTTATCTTTGTAGACTGAATTGTTGTAATCTTCATGATTTGTCCTTCAATGACCCCCTCCCTCATATCCTTGATCACTATACGCCTCCATCACTGAGTCTCTTTGGGCTTTGGGGAGTCCTTGTAGTGTAGTGACTAGACTGGAACAGATGGTTTCAGCTTGGTCACATCATGTCTTCCTAAAGCTGCCCAGTTGTACCTTTTGCCTGAAGCAAGCAGTAAACTAAGTAAGAAAAAAAAGTGAAAGTGGGGAAGAAATTGAAAAAACCCAGAGGATTTTTTGGAAGAGCAAAGTGGACCACATGAAAAGGAAACGTTGGCTCTTGCAAAACAGTCTGAACTGACTACTGATGCATTCCATAATTCCTTTAAATCTTAGCTGTGGACCACACTTAAGCTTTCTGGAGGGTTGAAAGCGTGAAAGCAAAACTAACATCCTGTAGAAATTTAAAGTGAAGAGCTCTGGTAAGAGCTTGTCTGTGATGGAAACCAACCAAGCAGAGTTTACACAAATGACATTTCTATGAGGGGAGAAAATTTGGGACATACTTCAGCACAATGGGCTAAACGGCTCTGGAATGAGCTCTGCTGCCCTGACAGAACTACACTACTAATCTGGGAACATCTACCTTTGCATTGAATTCTCTCTTCTGCCCTCCTGACCCAGTGGGAAAAGTTAACCTGGTTAGTGAGATCAGTTATAGAGGGACTGTGTCGTCTTTAGAAGGCTTGTGCAGGGACATCTGAGTGGCTCAGTTGGTTAACCTTTTGACCCTTGATTTTGGTTCACATCATGATCTCAGGGTTGTGAGATCGATCCCCAAATTGGAAGAAAAGAAAAAGTTCTGCGCTGAAGTTCAAATTAAAATTTATCATAATCATCTTTGCGAGTAACTCTGCAAAATTCACGATACAAATATATCAAACTATTTTGACACTATGCCAAGGGCTGGAGAAATAATAGTGAGCAGAATGGTCTCTTCCCATGCAGAGCTTACGGTATAATGAGGAAATAGAGCTAATCAAATTTGCCCCGGGAGAAGAACTGTTTTAAGATCATTGGAGTCTGAGAAAGTTTGATTTTATTTGATACTTTAAGGAGATAAAATAAGGTAATTTTGCATAAAAATATAAATGGTTGCAGTTCAGCATATCATAGAGTATGTGAGGAGTCAGTGAATGGTTAGAAAAACAGATTTTTATACGGGCTTAAAATTTTAATTATTTTTTTTTCTGGCATTATAGAATGAAATAAAGAAAATTGTTATCACCCATATCCTACCACCTAGAAAAAATTACTGTTTACATAATGGTAAAATTTTTCCTCTCTCATTAATATATATAATATTAATTAATTTGTGTAATATATTAATTAATATATTTAATATTAATACATATAATAATATTTTTAAACTTCTTTTTAAAACTTAATATTACATGATAATCAAATATATGTTTCTGAAAACATTTTTTTTGAAGGCATCCTAACATTCCATCATAGGAATGTACTGAGTTTGCCAATTTGATAAGTCTAAAATAATATTAACTTTCATTTCTTTGATCACTATGCATAATTATCTTTTTCTGACATTTACCACCCTTCATATGTCTTCTTTTATGAGTTACTTTTTATGTCTGTTATCAAGATTTCTATTTGTTTCTCAATATTGTCTCAATTTTTTAAAAATGAACTCTTTATATTTTAAGAGTATTAACCTATTTTCTATAATATTTATTATACATGTTTTTACCCAGTTTGGTCTTTGTCTTTTAATTCTGTGTAAAGTTTTTTTGGTAAACACACTTGTAGATTTTTATGGCTTGAAAGCTATCCCTGCTTTCCTTTGTAGCTGTTTATTCAATAATGCTTCATGAATGTTATGTTATGTTATGTTATGTTATGTTATGTTATGAATGTTATGTCTCAGGCAGAAAACATCATACTGGGAGTAAAACAGAACAAGACAGGGATGGCTTTGGCTTCTCAGAGCTTATAGTCTAATGAGGAAGACAGATAGGAGCCAGGCACATTATATTACACTTTATGTGTAACATGGCACATTATAAACTCTGTGAGAGGAAGTACAGGGTGGCGTGAGGCATCTAATCTGGGCGCTGAGTTAAGAGAGGGCTTCTGAACCCAAATACATGGAGACTAAACAGCATCCTTCTAAAGAATGAATGGGTCAACCAGGAAATTAAAGAAGAATTGAAAAAATTCATGGAAACAAATGATAATGAAAACACAACGGTTCAAAATCTGTGGGACACAACAAAGGCAGTCCTGAGAGGAAAATATATAGTGGTACAAGCCTTTCTCAAGAAACAAGAAAGGTCTCAGGTACACAACCTAACCCTACACCTAAAGGAGCTGGAGAAAGAACAAGAAAAAAACCCTAAACCCAGCAGGAGAAGAGAAATCATAAAGATCAGAGCAGAAATCAATGAAATAGAAACCAAAAAAACAATAGAACAAATCAACGAAACTAGGAGCTGGTTCTTTGAAACAATTAATAAGATCGATAAACCCCTAGCCAGACTTATCAAAAAGAAAAGAGAAAGGACCCAAATAAATAAAATCATGAATGAAAGAGGAGAGATCACAACGAACACCAAAGAAATACAGACAATTATAGGAACATACTATGAGCAACTCTACGCCAACAAATTTGACAATCTGGAAGAAATGGATGCATTCCTAGAGAAAAATAAACTACCACAACTGAACCAGGAAGAAATAGATAACCAGTAAGGAGATTGAAACAGTCATCAAAAATCTCCAAACAAACAAAAGCCCAGGGCCAGATGGCTTCCCGAGGGAATTCTACCAAACATTTAAAGAAGAACTAATTCCTATTCTCCTGAAACTGTTCCAAAAAATAGAAATGGAAGGAAAACTTCCAAACTCATTTTATGAGGCCAGCATCACCTTGATCCCAAAACCAGACAAGGATCCCATCAAAAAAGAGAACTACAGACCAATATCCTTGATGAACACAGATGCAAAAATTCTCGCCAAAATACTAGCCAATAGGATTCAACAGTACATTAAAAGGATTATTCACCACTACCAAGTGGGATTTATTCCAGGGCTGCAAGGTTGGTTCAACATCCGCAAATCAATCAATGTGATACAACACATTAATAAAAGAAAGAACAAGAACCATATGATACTCTCCATAGCTGCTGAAAAAGCATTTGACAAAGTACAGCATCCCTTCCTGATCAAAACTCTTCAAAGTGTAGGGATAGAGGGCACATACCTCAATATTATCAAAGCCATCTATGAAAAACCCACCGCAAATATCATTCTCAATGGAGAAAAACTGAAAGCTTTTCCGCTAAGGTCAGGAACACGGCAGGGATGTCCGTTATCACCACTGCTATTCAACATAGTACTAGAAGTCCTAGCCTCAGCAATCAGACAACAAAAGGAAATTAAAGGCATCCAAATCGGCAAAGAAGAAGTCAAACTATCACTCTTTGCAGATGATATGATACTCTATGTGGAACACCCAAAAGACTCCACTCCAAAACTGCTAGAACTTGTACAGGAATTCAGTAAAGTGTCAGGATATAAAATCAATGCACAGAAATCAGTTGCATTTCTCTACACCAACAACAAGAGAGAAGAAAGAGAAATTAAGGAGTCCATCCCATTTACAATTGCACCCAAAACTATAAGATACCTAGGAATAAACCTAACCAAAGAGACTAAGAATCTATACACAGAAAACTATAAAGTACTCATGAAAGAAATTGAGGAAGACACAAAGAAATGGAAAAATGTTCCATGCTCCTGGATTGGAAGAATAAATACTGTGAAAATGTCTATGCTACCTAAAGCAATCTACACATTTAATGCAATTCCTATCAATGTACCATCCATTTTTTTCAAAGAAATGGAACAAATAATCCTAAAATTTATATGGAACCAGAAAAGACCTCGAATAGCCAAAGGAATATTGAAAAAGAAAGCCAAAGTTGGTGGCATCACAATTCCGGACTTCAAGCTCTATTACAAAGCTGTCATCATCAAGACAGCATGGTACTGGCACAAAAACAGACACATAGATCAATGGAACAGAATAGAGAGCCCAGAAATAGACCCTCAACTCTATGGTCAACTAATCTTCGACAAAGCAGGAAAGAATGTCCAATGGAAAAAAGACAGCCTCTTCAATAAATGGTGTTGGGAAAATTGGACAGCCACATGCAGAAAAATGAAATTGGATCATTTCCTTACACCACACACGAAAATAGACTCAAAATGGATGAAGGATCTCAATGTGAGAAAGGAATCCATCAAAATCCTTGAGGAGAACACAGGCAGCAACCTCTTCGACCTCAGCCGCAGCAACATCTTCCTAGGAACATCGCCAAAGGCAAGGGAAGCAAGGGCAAAAATGAACTATTGGGATTTTATCAAGATCAAAAGCTTTTGCACAGCAAAGGAAACAGTTAACAAAACCAAAAGACAACTGACAGAATGGGAGAAGATATTTGCAAACGACATATCAGATAAAGGGCTAGTGTCCAAAATCTATAAAGAACTTAGCAAACTCAACACCCAAAGAACAAATAATCCAATCAAGAAATGGGCAAAGGACACGAACAGACATTTCTGCAAAGAAGACATCCAGATGGCCAACAGACACATGAAAAAGTGCTCCGCATCACTCGGCATCAGGGAAATACAAATCAAAACCACAATGAGATATCACCTCACACCAGTCAGAATGGCTAAAATTAACAAGTCAGGAAATGACAGATGCTGGTGAGGATGCGGAGAAAGGGGAACCCTCCTACACTGTTGGTGGGAATGCAAGCTGGTGCAACCACTCTGGAAAACAGCATGGAGGTTCCTCAAAATGTTGAAAATAGAACTACCCTATGACCCAGCAATTGCACTGCTGGGTATTTACCCTAAAGATACAAACGTAGTGATCCGAAGGGGCACGTGCACCCGAATGTTTATAGCAGCAATGTCTACAATAGCCAAACTATGGAAAGAACCTAGATGTCCATCAACAGACGAATGGATAAAGAAGATGTGGTATATATACACAATGGAATACTATGCAGCCATCAAAAGAAATGAAATCTTGCCATTTGCGACGACGTGGATGGAACTAGAGGGTATCATGCTTAGTGAATTAAGTCAATCAGAGAAAGACAACTATCATATGATCTCCCTGATATGAGGGAGAGGAGATGCAACATGGGGGGTTAAGGGGGTAGGAGAAGAGTAAATGAAACAAGATGGGATTGGGAGGGAGACAAACCATAAGTGACTCTTAATCTCACAAAACAGAGGGTTGATGGGGGGAGGGGGGTTGGGGGGGTGGGGTTATGGACATTGGGGAGGGTATGTGCTATGGTGAGTGCTGTGAAGTGTGTAAACCTGGCGATTCACAGACCTGTACCCCTGGGGATAAAAATATATTATATGTTTATAAAAATAAAATTTAAAAAAAAAAAGAAGGCTTCTGAAATGAAGCAACTTTCTAGCTGAGGATGAAGAGACAGTGTGATGTCAGTTGGGATGAAGAGACAGGGTGATATCAGTTGGGGCAGAGAAAAACAGTATGTGCAAAGGTTCGCGTTCAGTGACCTAAATGCTAAATGTCACCTGTGCGTACTACAACGTGGAGTGTGTACGTGCCTCAGGGGAGGGGAGTGATGGCAGAGGATGTGAGCAAGAGCCCACTGTGGAGCCCACTGTTTACAGTAGTTCAGGGAGAGAGAATGATGATGGGCAAGGAATGTACTGCATCAGTCACCCCTTTTCCCTGGATAAATTATATATTCAGTTCTTAGGCATAGCTTAGTGTCTACTGCAGAATAATTTACTTAGTTTTATTGCCATATGTCAGTTAGTTTGGGGGCCAGCACCATACTGGTTTTGAGTTTTATGAAACATTTAAACTGTTAGGACATGTATCCTCTCATCACTTTTCATTTCCAAAATTAATTTATCTACTCTCGTCCGTGTGTTCTGAGTAAACTCTAAAATGATTGTTAAAAGTTAGGAAAGCATGTGTGTGTGTGTATATATGTGTGTGTGCGTGTATATGTGTGTGTGTATAAATATATGTATATGTATGTACGTATATGCATGTGTACACACACACACACACACACAATCTCTCATTGGTAATTGGATAATGCATTAAGCCTGTAGATCGGTTATGAAAGAACCGACAATCTTTTTTTTAAAGATTTTATTTATTTGACAGAGAGAGAGACAGTGAGAGAAGGAACACAGGCAGGGGGAGTGGAAGAGGAGAAGCAGGCTTCCCACTGAGCAGGGAGCCCGATATGGGGCTCAATCCCAGGACCCCAGGATCATGACCTGAGCCAAAGGCAGATGCTTAATGACTGAGTCACCCAGGTGCCCCAAAACTGACAATCTTTTTTTTTTTCTAAAGATTTTGTTTATTCATTTGACAGACAGAGATCCCAAGTAGGCAGAGAGGTAGGCAGAGAGAGAGGAAGGGAAGCAGGCTCCCTGCTGAGCAGAGACCCACCCCCACCCCGATGTGGAGCTCGATCCCAGGACCCTGAGATTATGACCTGAGCCGAAGGCAGAGGCTTTAACCCACTGAGCCAACCAGGCACCCCCTGACAATCTTTTTAATAGAGTCGGCCCATTAGGAAGCATTGAACATTTACCTATGTACTTGAATTTTCTCTTACATTTCTTGTTAAAATGTTATAGTTTTACTCCAGTAGGTTATTTTTTTTTGTTAGAGTTATTCTTATGTATCTTGTAATTTTAGTTTTTTCTTATGAATGGACCTTTTTTTATATCTTCTCTCTGATATTGCTGGACTAAAAGAAAAATACTAATGTACATATATTTTCTTTTTGTCTAACTAACTCTCAATTGATTATAAGAATTTTTATTTGATAATAAGAGTTTGTAATCATGGTGTCCATTAATGATAATTTTCTTCCTTCCGATAGTTGCCCATCCAATTTTTATTTGATGTCTTCTAGCATTGATTACAACATCTATTAAATAGTCGTGATACTAGTGAACATCATTAGTATCAATTTTAAGAAGAATGTCTGTTATTTAACATTTTTTAAAAAGTATGTTCAATGAGAGCTAATAAAACAAGCATGGGAAATATTACAAATGAAATCCTCTCTCCCAAGGATTAATAATTCATATTCACAAATTAATGGTGTGAGATCTTTAAGAAACTAGCTAATCTGAGTTGAACCCAACATTTCTTAAATGTATTTGATGACAGAAGACTTTTTCTCTCATTTGGAAATTTACACCAATCATAACAGTCAACATTAATATTTATTTGATCCTACTTTTTTCAGTTTTTCTGTTCACCCTTGTCCTTTTTTTTTTTTTTTTTCAATCTATTGCCACATGGACTATGGTTTGGTTTTGCTTTTATTTTTTTCCAATAATTTAGAAGACAGTTACCCTCTTTTTATTCTATGAGTGATTGGATTTAAAGTTTTTCAAACACTTGCCCCTGTATTTTATACTTAAGTCACAGAGATCATCTACTTTTATAATTAAGTTCAGAATGAAAGGATATGCTTGAATAGCCCTATTAAAGATGAGACAGTCAACCCGTTTTACTTCCTTTCAACCATTTCTTAGCATTTGTAAGAATAATTTGACATTTTTTTCAGGTTACTGTCAGTTACACATTTTATATTATTTTACTTCTCTTTATGAATTTTTTTATTTATCCAATAACAATGCAATCATAGTTACAATACATTCTGGGATAGTTACATGGTTACCTAGTTTCTGTGTACATAGTTATTAGCCATTTACACTATAAATTTCTTATTTTTATTTTTTAAATCTCAGACTTTTTTTTTAAGATTTTATTTATTTGTTTGGCAGAGACAGATCACAAGTAGGCAGAGAGGCAGGCAGAGAGAGAGGGGGAAGCAGGCTCCCTGCCGAGCAGAAAGCCTGATGCGTGGCTCCATCCCAGGACCCTGAGATCATGATCTGAGCAGAAGGCAGAGGCTTTAACCCACTGAGCCACCCAGGCGCCCCTAAATTTCTTATTTTTGACTCATTTTAATTAATCTTTCAGGCAGCTAGTGAGATCTGTAAGAGTTATTATGGAGGGCATGTATTGCATAGAGCACTGGATGTGGTGCATAAACAATGGATTTTGGAACACTGAAAAAAAATTTTTTAAAAAAGGATTATTGTAAGTGAAGCAAGAGCATCATATCTTTTGAATCCTTTGATCTGTTTAAACAAACCTCTGTTTTCTTTGAACATAAAGAATGATTTTATTGTGTATGAAATTCTTGTCTCAAACATCTTTCTTGCCTTTTACATTTAGTCATGTGGTAGAAAAATCTGAGATGATTCATATTTTTGTTTCTTCATAATTTTTTTCCCTGGGACTTATAGGTTTTACTTTCCAATTCAAATATTTTGTCATAACACATCTAGGTGTGAGGTGGTTTTTTTTGGATTTTAATAGAATGTGCTGAATCATGTCAATTTTCAGAATCAGACCTTTCATTAGCCCTGGGAAGTTTTCTATTTTCAAAACTTCTTTTGTGATTTTTGAATGTTTCTTCAGTTATGTTTTATTTATCTTCTTTTTTAAAAATTTTAATTTAATTTTATTTTTTTCCAGTGTTCCAAAATTCATTGTTTATGCACCACACCCAGTGCTCCATGCAATACGTGCCCTCCATAATATATCCTCTTTTTAAAAATACATTCTTAAAATTTGAATGCTTTTTTGTAGAGATGTAACTTAACATCCAATGAAATACAAAGACCCTATGTGTTTGGCCAAACTCATATATCCAAGTAACCCACATCCCTGTCAATCCCTAGCGAACATTCCCATCACAGAATTTCCTCATACCCCTTCCCGGGGAATCCCAATCCCAGAAACAACCCCTGATCTGATTTCTATCACTTAAGATTTTTTTTGCTGGTTCTGAATATCATATAAATGGAATTATACAATAATACTATGTATGAGACTTCTTGCATGAATTTTTTAGTGTTTTTTATGTTTTTAAACATTTTTTTATTCAGGTTACTGTCAGTTACATATTTTATATTCTTTCACTTCTCTGTCATGAGTTATTTTATCTCTTCAGCAATGTAGTCGTATTTACAATGCATTCTTGGATAATTACATGGTTCTCTGTTTCTGTGCACATGGTTATTGTCCATGTTGTTGCTTGTGTCACTGATTCATTTCATGTGTTGCTAAATACTACTCTGTCGTATGGATACACTCTGATTTGTTGATAGATTTTCCTGTTTTTGGTTACCTGGGCTATTTTCAATTCAGGGCTATTATAAATAAAGTGGCTATTAACGTTCTTTTTAAATTTGTCATGAACGTAGTCTTCTTTATCTTTCCTTTTTTTTTTTTCTGATAATTCTGTAGGGGTGAGATTTGGGGGTCAAAGACTAAGAATATATTTAACTGTTAAGAAACTGACAACAGTTTTCCGAAGTGCTTGTTGCCATTTTACATGCCTCCCAGCAATTTAGGAGTTTCAGTTGCTCTATATCCCTGGTGACACCGGCGTTGTCACTCTCTCATTTAGCCCTCCCAGTAGGCATGTAGCATTATCTCATGGTGATTACTGGTCCTTTTTTCATGAGTATAAAATAGCCCTAATTTGATTGTGTGCCTCACTTTATGTATCTAGCATCTCATCTCATTGCTTCCTTTTAAAGAGAGCAACGTAGAGCCTCTGTATTTTAAGAAGTACCTGATTCTGTGTCCTGTAGTGTCAGTCTTACCTCTTACTGCCTTCAGTGGACATATTAATATGATTATTAATACTATTCATTTTTTGGTTTCCCCACCATCCTCCTGGTCTTCCCCAGCCTTTTATCTCATAACAGCTACCTGTCCACTTTCACGGTATCTTTTTGTTACATCAACTGAGAATGAGAAATGGTTTTCTAAAATTGTCTTTGAGAGGATGTTTCAGTTTCCTTGTTATATACTTTACCTACTATCTGTGCTATTTGTTTTTCATGTTTACTCATCCAGGAACGAAACTGAATCCACCTGGACCCAATATTTGTGAACACATGGCATGTGCAATGTGTTCTGGGACCTGCTCATTATGTACCAGACTATAAGTTTTCTGGTTCACAGCTGGAGGGCAGAATGACGTGTCCTAGTTATCAGCATCTAACAGGAATGCCACTGGTGTAGTTTTGTGTATTGAGGTAAGATCTTCTCTTCCTGCACCACCTATTCTCCTACCCACAACACAGGAAGCACAAAAATTCATTGTCTTCAGGATGCCTTTCTTCCAGGACTCTTCCTCTCTCCCCCCACAGTCTTTATCTGTCGGATATATGTTCCAGGATCCAATGTGCCACTGCCTGTTCTTGTAATATCCCAATTCACTATTTCCCGAAGGTTGAGATTTTCTTTTTCTTTTTCTTTTTTAAGATGTGATTTATTTATTTATTTGATAGAGATCATAAGTAGGCAGAGAAGCAGGCAGAGCGAGAGGAGGAAGCAGGCTTCCTGCTGAGCAGAGAGCCCGATGCGGGACTCGATCCCAGGACTCCGGGACCATGCCCTGCACCGAAGGCAAAAGCTTTAACCACCCAGGCGCCCCAAAGGTTGAGATTTTCTTATGGATATAGAGGGGATGTTCTGCTGGGTTAAAGATGGTTGCATTCAGCAAAAGGGTAGCTGAACAGTTTTCAGGAAGGGAGTGAACTATCCGCCTGTCTTCTTTGAAGCCAAAGGTTTTATTTTGTTTTCAGCAGCAAATTGTATGTTTATTAGTAAATGGGATTCACCTTTCCGTGCCAGGGGTTCCATTAGTCCTCACATTTCCTTGGAGTTTCTGGCTACAGTCTGACCATAGGTCTTGGTTTTTTTAATATTGTCTAGACCTTTTCTTCTCTTCCTTCCTCCAACCCATGTCTATTTAAGTAGTCAAAATAGGTACTTGTTTCCAGAAATCTAATAAATGTCTTATGTCCTTTTAAGTTTTAAAATTTTATCATTCTGCACATTTCCCCCATGAATCTTGGCTAACTTCCTCATTTAATCCAGTCCAAGTTTGTGTGAACAACTATCATGTTTCTCTATTTTGCATGATGAATTCTCTATCATTCTTTAGCATTCTGAAGTGCTATCTCAACAAGAGAAACCTCTCACAGAGGACCAAATATCCTGGGAGAGAAGGGTGACAGAAATCTAATTAATCCTATTTTTGTTATTTTCTTAAAAGGATGATTAGGTGTATGTCTTCAAAGATGTGGCATTATCATCTCTGAGTGGCATCTGAATTCAAGACAATGGATGCTTACTGAGGTCCTATGATGTATCAGGAACTGTACTAAAAAGTAGATATATAGAGTTATAGAAGACAAGATTTCTTGCACTGGGGAATTCAAGGTCTTCTTCCTACCTCTACCATTGTCATGCGCAGGACAGTGAGTCCAGCCTTTGGAATTTGGAAGTCAGCCACATTGTTTAAAAATCTTTTGACGAGGGACACCTAGGTGACTCAGTCATTAAACGTCTGCCTTCAGCTCAAATCATGATTCCATGGTCCTGGACTCGAGTCCTGCATCAGGCTCCTTGCTCAGCAGGAAGCCTGCTTCTCTCTCTCTATCTCTCTTTCTCTGGCAAATAAATAAAAATAATCTATTTTTCCTCTTAGGATTATATTCGTTGTCTCTCAAGAAAGTTCTTGACTTTGGAATTATATTACATTGTTATCTGGGGGTACTAAGACTAGTGAGGTGAGAGTCTTTGAAGAATAACACTAAATAATACAGGAACTAAGACTGAGGCTTCAGTGCAGTTCTCAAGGCATCCTGTAGGAATCCTCTGCTGCATACAATGAAAATCACAAACCCTGCTGCCTCAGGAAATAGGCTTATCCTAGCCATAAGATTCAAAACATAGCTATTTTATTTTTTATTTTATCATCATATGTAAGTATGTGTTATACACAGGATCCTTTTCTAATAAAGAAGTGAGGCAACAAAGTTAAATTATAATCTTCTTTGGAGAGAAAAGTTTCACACAATTAGCCTTGGAAATATATTCCCTAAAGTGCCATGAAAACATTGCCCCATAAAACAGTGCTTCTAAGAAACACATACGTCCCTGCCCTTGATTTTTCTTATCACCACCAATAAAAATAACAGCTAGATTGTTCTCTTCATGACCCTCAAAAAAAAAAAAAGAAGAAGAAGAAGAAGAAGAAAGAAAGAAAGAAAAAAAAAAAAACTTCAGTGTTGACTTTCTCAATCTTGACTTGCAACCCCAAGGATACCAAACAAAGATAAAGGTTCAAGGAGAAAAAGATCAACTACCTGCTCAAAATATTTAGCACAGCAATTCTGAGCTTTTGATAAAGACTCAAAATTCCTATGTTTGTCCACTAGATGAAAAAAGGAGCTTTGTTATTAAGAAACCATATTCAAGAAGAAAGGTAGCCCCACTAATACTTCTCCTGCTCCGTTATGAATTATTGGTCTCTTTACACATATGTTTGACAAGTTCTTAGCAAAGCGATGTTAGACTAGCACAGAGCCCCATGAGATCTGTACTAACAGCCACTGAACCATCACTTAGTAGATTTCTACTCCCTTTTATGCCATGAGTGGTAGACAATACTTCAGACCACAAATGGGCAAAACATGTTGAATCCCAAGTTTTGGCATGACAGGGTGTTGTCTGCCTCCTTGTGATGATTTCAGACCCAATGGAATGACCCTGGCCATGGTAGGAACTCAAGAAATCTTGGTTCATCATTTCTTTTCTTCCATCCAGTGGGTCTTGTTAGTTACACACTCAGCAGAATGTCCTGCTGAGCATGGCATCTCCTGCAGCTACTGTCCCCTCTGGCATAACCACATGTTAGATAGCTAAAGGATTTTTTAACTGTATTTTGCCAGGAGCCCAACTTCCATAGCACTAGACTCCATTCACTTTTCTACTGCCTGTAGAGAAGGACTGCTCAGTCTTTCTGAAAGGATTTTTCTCAAACAGGGGCGCATTTGAGGCAACACATCAACAAGGTAACCTGGTAATTGGTGTTCCTTCCAAAGCCAGATGAAAGATGTGGGGTGGGCTCAGATCATCTTCCTTCCCACTATGGAGCAAAATCTACCAAGGACACAGCTGACACTGAGATAACATCAGGGATTTGTAACATGTTTAAGAACGAGGCCAGGAGTTAGGATCATTATACAACATCCCCTATTTGATTGCATTAAAGGAGGAATTTCCACTGACATTTTCAGAGACACATAAAATAATTGTCAGCTTTCACAGGAGCAGAGGAATGACCTAAGGCTATATTGCTTTTGTATCATGTCTTTTGTTAATATACCTTGTATTATTAGTTTGCTTTCAAACAGATGCCGTGATATATTTTTCTAAAGTGGAAACAAGTCATATTATGATCATCCTTCTTAAAAGAATTACCTAAAAGATAGGCATTTAATCTCTCAGTCATTTTCCAACTGCTATTTCTTGCCCATTTTGTGCTGGATATGATCTAAGGCACCAAGATGAAAAGGGGACCATTTTCCACCCTCAAAAAATGCGCAAGTCTGGTGGAGGAAAGAGCTGTGATAGAGTCATGGATGCGGTTGGGGGCAGTTACTGAACAAGCAGAAGAAGAGAGTAAGGAGGAGATTTTATAGAGAAAATAGCACACACAAACTTAACAGCACGTCACATGTTCCTGAGATCTGGAGCAGTTGCAAGTAACCTGATGGGCAAAACACACGAGGAAGAAGTAGGAAAGGACAGCAAGTATAGCTGAGAAAAACAGGTTGGGTCAGACTGTAAAGAGCTGAATACTGTGCTCAGTGCTTTCTTCTGTGATGCATGGGAGTCACCGTTAGTAGAACACTTGAAGTCAGATCTCTTGATTCATAGGCATGGTTTTCTCTGCAAGATTACGTTCATCCCTCCAAAAGCAAATGACCACCACACTGGATTTGACCAAAGATCACTGAGTGCAAATACATAAATTGTCTGGCAGAAGCAATCAGTGAATTTTCTTATTATTATCTCCATCTAACAAATGAGGAAAGTAAAGTATAAAGAGTTAAGTTAGGTGATCCCAGGCAACCTGGCTTCAGAGTCTCTAGCCTTAACTACAGCACATATCCCCCTTGAATCTAGAGACCTTCATGCATTTGTGTGTTCTACTGCAGTGAGTGTTGGTAAGGACAGGCTCTGTTCCAGAATATATCTGATAACTGGCTAAGTTTGAAACCGAAAGGATGAATGGTCTGTAACACAGGTCTTGGGATTGAGGAATGAAAGATACCCCTGGTCATGTCTCCAGGTATCTTTTTCTTTACCCTTTCCTGGCTTTTTGAAACCAGGCATCTGGGACTGGGCAGCCTTGTCCTGTTAAGAGCAGTGAAGTACTAGAAGGAAGATACTCTGAGACATTACTAACACTGCAACTGTCCTCACTACCTGAGACTTCAAAAGTTAAATCCTGCAAATCAGAGAGATGGATTTTGCCCCTGAGTAGTACAGGTTGTTTGGTTTTGTTTAAATATTCATGAAGAGAATGGAAAAGAAATTGAAATGAAGTTGAAGTTAAACCAGGACAGACAGGCCCTACAAGTGTTTCCCTTTAAGCAATGATATTAATAACATCCAGATAGGCCTTAAGGCTGTCTTCTTACTTTGTACTTACCGAAGGAGTAAGATATCATTTACCTTGGAAGCTTGAATGTTAAGTATACTCCACAATATGATTCAGATATTGTGGTTTTAAAAATCACCTCCTGTGTTTTGAATATCTATAGACTTTGATACCTTATTAGGAGTCAGTATTTGCTGGAAGTTTAACATCAAAGACCCATTATGTGGAGGAGGCAGAGTTCCTCCGAAACACAGAACCAGTACGGTGGGCACTGTTAGAGCAGGACATATCTATGAGTGCAAAGAAAAGCTTTCAATTTACTAGTACAGAACTTCCTCGACTTACAGTGAAGTCACGTCCCAGTGCACCCATGGTCGGTTGAAAATATTGTTAAGTTGAAAATGCATTTAGGACACCTAACGTATCGAACATTATAGCTTAGGCTATAATGTGCTCAGAACACTTCCATGAGCCTCCAGTTGGTCCAAATCATCTAACACAAAGCCTATTTTATAATGAAGGGTAATCTATGTGATATTGTACTGAAAGGGAAAATAGCATGGTTGTCTGTAGACAGAAGGTTGTAAGTGCACCATTTGTTCACTCTCATAATGGCTCTTTGCCACTGCTCAATATCACCAGAAAGTCTCTTCCCACATATCCCTCGCCCAGGAAAAGATCAAAAATCACAATCCAAAGTATGATTTCTACTAAATGCATATTGCTTTAATATCACCTTAAATTGGGAAAATCTTAAGTCAAACCATGGTTACGTTGGAGACCGTTTGCCTGTGATACTCTGCAACTACTATGCGAAGTAGTGATCTCCACTGACCCAGATGTGTTTGACCAGAGATCAAATAACTGTTGGAGGGTGATGCTAAGCTGGAATAAAAGCATGATGTCTGAGGCTGAGCTAGACTGGCCTACGAAGGTTCCTCCAGCTCTAAAGTGTTATGAAATAATTTGCAATTACTGGCCTGCACAAAGACATTAGTATTCCATTTTATCATACTCATCCTTTCCATATGGAAAGGATATTCAGTCCATGTTTTGGAAATCATTGTCATCTTCATGTTCATTCTTATATCTCTGAAATTTTAATATATGTTGAGCATATAGATATTATATACCTATGTTATATATTCATATATTATATACCTATATAGAGATATGTAGATCTATGTATCTGTGTGTATATGTATATATGTATATGTGTATATGCATATGGCAAATAACTATAACAGCATTTCCTTAATCCTCTGACCATGTTTGCAGGGTAGAACATAAGAGGTATTTCTATGATTATAGTACAGATGAAAAAACATGGGCCCAGGATCTTCCCACATTCTCCTGCTTCTGAGGCTTGTTTGGTAATGGCCCTTTGAATAGAGTCCTTTATTTTATGTGTGGCTATTTTGTTCAGTTTTAATTACAACAAAAACTACATAAGGGAGGGGCCTGAGAGATTTGGATAGCTTTCTATGGAGAGATCTTATCTTTTGTTTTGCTGTTAGATTGCGTCATTCCTAGTTTAAGATTTCCCCTCCTCACACGTAGTTAATATTTAAGAAGCATATGTTAAATTGAGTTGTCATGTTAGCACTTTTCTAGTCTCGGGTTAGAGCAAAAGGAGGCTGTGCACAGCTTACGTCTGATGAGATGGCTACAAGTCAAAGCATCCTGACAACAGGGCAAATCTCAGGTAATGTGATGCTCCCAGGATTAATGTAGAAGTAGCAAGATAAACGTGTATGGGTGGCCAAACAAGACTTCCCTCCAGAAATCAGCACCTGCCTGAGTCACATGATAAATTTCTCAGAAGTATTTGTAAAACTGGCCCCAACTTCTGTTGCCTTAGGGAGGCTGTAGAAAGCAGAGATAACTGCTAGACTGAAAGGAGAATTGGTTTGTTTTCCTGTTGTGATGTTGAGAGGCAGGGGTGGTTGTTTGGCTAGACCCTGCCAGAGAGCCCAAAAAAGGATTCAGAGTCCTCTACTTGGAAATAAGGAGTCAACCTTTTGCTTTCTCTCTCTTTATTTATTTATTTATTTTATTTTAGAGAGAGAAAGAGAAAGGGGAAAGGGAGAAGGAGAGAATCTTCAAGCAGACCCCCTGAAGTCAGTTCCATGACCCATGAGATCATAACCTGAGCCGAAACCAAGAGTCAGATGCTCAATGACTGAGCCACGCAGGCGTCCCTGAACCTCTTTCTGCTTTGGTTTTGTATAAGAAATCTCACTCAAGGATCAACTACGTATTTCTATAATGTCATGGTTTTACAAGACACTGGACTGTGTTTCCCCAAGCCAGTGGTTTCACTAAGAACTGAGTGTCGTCTTAGAATTGCTAATGTTTCTGAGGCATCTCGGTAGACACTAAATCAAATAAGCCCACTCCCTAAAGCTGGTCTGTGTTCCAAGCCAACACAGGTTATTCTCTCTTGCCATAAAGATTCCTTTGCAGTACTCATTAGTCATTCTCCAAGCTTTGAACTTAGGCAAGCATGGATCAGTGTCACATGCTTTTCTTTTTCTCTATTGGGGTGCCCTCAAAAAGCTGACCTGTCCCAACTGGTGAAAATTCCACCTTTATTTTTCTTGTCCAGCTGAATTATTAATTCTTCCCTTTCATCTTATCCCTTTGCCCCAAAGCAGTGTTTGGTATGCTTATGCCCCTTTCATTATGGATTCTGAAGATGGCACCAGGAGGGTGAGCGATTGAACTTCGACCTCTGCTTAATGCAGTTTCCCTGAGTCATAGAAGATGGATCCATGTTTTTTGCCATTCTCATGAGATGGAAGATTCTTCGGCAACGTACTTCATTGCGAAAACATGGGACAAGAGTGAGAGAAGGTTTCCAGTAGAGGGATTTCTGCCCACTCTTGCACATCACTTTGGCTTTGCAGAATACTTCCAGGGATTTATTTTTCATTCCACTCTCACAGACACTCCAGAAGGTATGTATTATCAGTCTCGTTTTTCAGAGATGAAGAGAGTAAGGCAAAATGGTGAAATGGTGTGCTCTTAGCCATGCGGCTGAGAAGCAGCCAGGCCAGGGCTTGGGCACAGGTCTTCTGACACATGCCATATCCAAGCCTCTTCTTTCTCCTTCATGGCTGCCTTCCCATTTTCATGGAAAGAACCCAAGCCTGGAAGGATAAATAGCAACAACAAGAGTAAAATTAAGGATCGACTTTGTAACATTTGCCGTGTGCTAGATACCATATTAATAACTTCAGGTACCATATTGCTTCTACCCTTTCATAATTTTTGAGGGCCACTATCTTTATCCCCACTGAAAGAAAAAACTCAGTTTCATATAGCAGAAGTGACTTGCTCAAAGGTACATGGGTTGATGGAGACAGAATCCATCCCCAGGTATTGAACCATGGAATTTTCTAGATCCATAAAGCAAAAAGTTGAGGGAAGGAAAAAAAACAAAAACAAACAAAAAATAAAAACAACAACAACAACAACAAACAAAAACAAAAACAAAACACAAAAAAAAAAAACAAAAAACAAAACAACAGGGCCTTGTGAACAGAATCCTGAGTAAGAAGGATTAAAGATCTGAAAAATCTGAGTCCAAGTTCTAACTCTGCCACTATCCCTCTGTGTGATCTCTAACGAAGCTGTTGACTCTTTGGACTGTTTGTTTATTATAAAATGGGGCTAGTACTGTTTGGCCTGATGTCTCAGAGAGGAGGATCCAATCAGGCCAGACAAGCCTAGAGACTCTGGAAGCTGGAGAGCACTGTACAAAGAGAAGGTATCATTCTTAGTGTTGGAATTGTGACTGTACCCCCAGTGTCCTGATGTGTCAGAGCACTGCTAGAAAGTCTGGGCTCTTCCCTCAGTCCCATGTTCCCTCCATAGCTGCAGATCAAGCTTGGTTAAGAAGAGCTTCATTCTCAGAGTGTGTAAGAGTATCTCCATGTCCTTGTAGTATGAAAATTTATTGAGTGAGATTAAGCTACCCTCTACAAACAGTGTATTTTTTTCAAAGATTTTATTTATTTATTTGACAGAGAGAGAGCGCAAGCAGGGGAAGTGGCAGAGGGAGACAAAGACACCCCCCCCCACAATGTGGGACTTGATCCCAGGACCCCGGGATCATGACCCAAGCTGAAAGCAGATGTTTAACTGACTGAGCCACCCAGGCTTCCCCAAAACAGTATATTTTTGAGCAGTCTCTTCCTCTTCTGGGCAAAGCCATTGTCAGTCAACAAATTACATTGTCAGTCACTGCCTGGAGAGTGTTTATATTCTGAGAATGACTTACAGTCTTCTCTTACCCTGGAGCAAGTATGGCTTTCAGATGGAAGAACCTGGGGCAGCTTTTGGCCAAGGCCAAGAACTGAATTGCTCTTGTGTCTAGGGTTGTTGACCATCATGATAGTTGCCATTTACCTATTGCCTCCTATGGGATGGTGCATTAATATATTATTTCTCCCGACTGCCCTGTGAAGTATTTTTATCCCCAATTTCCAATGGAAAAAAGTGAGGTTCTGGGAGAAATACTCCTAGAGCTAGTAAGTTTTATACTGGTCTTCCTGTCATGTCATCCATCCCCTGTCACCTCAGCAACTACTCAAGTTCCCAGTTTCCTGCCCCTCCTCCCCAGCAGTCCCCCTTCCTGCCAGTCATCAGAACCACTCAGGGCTTAAAGAACCATGCTTGCAGGAAAGAAACTACATTTTCTGAAATTCACACCCATGCTTTGGATTGGGTCTGGAGTAGGACCACTGCCCTCTGTCTCTACATTTTTTTTTGCGGGGAGGAGGCAGAGGACTTTATCAAAGCCTTTGTTTTTCTTCTGTTCGTCCAGTCCTGGGTTTCTATTTAGTTGCAATGACAGATAAAATATTTTTGGAAATTTTGCTGCCTTGGAGTACAAATTTGGAATTTATGACAATTGAGGAAGCTACAAAATATAGCAGGAATTGAAGTATGCCAAATACTAGTTTTCAGTCTCCTTTACAGGTCTACAGCACCTTATTTGGGAATATCAAAATAAGTTATGTGGTTACTGTTGCTCATGTAATAACCAGATTTTATTTAAAGAGCTATAGGACAAAGTATAAAGAGAGAGAATGTATGTTGGACAACTTGTCGTTGTTTTTTCAATTTTCAACTTTTGAAGGAAGGTTTTTAGACAATATTTTAGTAGTTTTCTAAATTTTACTCCCTTTAAGGTAAACATACAGCTGGAAGAATGATGCCTTAAAAACCTTTCTGTCCTTACCAGATTCACAGGAAATTGATGGAAATTTTTTACTGCTAGTCGTATAGAATCGCAAAGTAGATCACAACTCTTCCTTTCAGAAAATAACATTTTCAACCAGATATGTTATCTGTCTCATAAATGTAACCATTTTCACCTCTGGGAAATCTTAAGCTGCTTATGTCCCCAAGTCATGCAGCCTGGCTGGGGGTGGAAGCAAAAGGGGAGGGGGGAGTCAGGGGGTCCTGCTTCAGAGGAAAAGAAGCCCCATTCCCTCTGACCCTGGGGTTTCCTGCAAAGGGACTGCCTCTGCTTTCTCTGTGGCCAGCTCTGGAGAACCAGAAATCCAGGCTTATTGGGGACAGCCAGCTGACCTCACAGGCAGAGGACATGTAATTAGCTCCTTTGAACGTTGCTGTTATTGTCATGGTGGTGGTTGTTTAGGGTCAAAGAGTTCAAGGAGGGACAGATCAGCAGGCTGGGAAAGTGGCAGCCTCATTGGACTACGAGCTTACTTGTAGAGTGTCTGCAGCTCACTGAGGACAATGCCATCAGAGCTGTGGTAAACACAGTCTAAGTGACTGATTTTAGAACCTAAACCAGGTAGGTGTTACGTGCTTTTTAGTCGTAAAGAAAGGGAGGGGAAGAAGGAGAGAACAAAGACCCAAGTGGTGGAATTTAGGAATAAAAACAAAGCAAGAAACCAGAAAAATGTTTCTTTCAACAGCCAGCGTATTTTCTGTTTAGAGAACAGCTGTCCCCTCCTTAACCATAAATAACAAAGAATAAAATCAATCAGGGCACCTGGATGGTGCAGTGGGTTTAGCAGTCGACTCTTGATTTCACCTCAGGTGGTGGTCTCAGAGTCCTGGGATCGAGCCTCATGTCCAGTTCCACAGTCAGTGTGGAGTCTGCTTAAGATTCTCTCTCCCTCCCCTCCACTCCTCTCTACCATGCTCTCTCTTTCTCTCTCTCACTCTCTCTCAATAAATCTCTAAAAGAAAAAAAAAAGAATAAAATAAATTAAGATTAAATGGCCAATTACTCAATAGGGACAGGGAAATTAGAGTCAAAATTCCCACCTTGTCTTTGAGAAAGGAACAAGGCAAAGAGAAGATAAAAATGCCATTGTCTGTTCTGTAAAATAGAGAGACTTCTGTAAGCATCCTGCAGAAACATGTCTTCTGTCTGATGCCAGGTTATCAGCTTTGTAGCCTCCCTAGGGGCTCCATGGAGCTACGCACGAATAATAAATGATTCTGTTTGGGTACTTTGGCAGGTGTGAGCAGGAAAAGGGAATCTTTTTCTGGGATAAGGTTTTCTCAACCCTCCTGCTCTCAGAGGGGCCCTGAGATGGATCCAGGAGGAGTATACAATTTGTCAGCATCATTGACAAATTCCTTAAGTGGATCTGGGCTCCCCAGAAAACTGCTCTGTCACTGGGGGAGCTGAGGGGGGCGGGTGAAGGATGTTGTAAGAGGAATTGAAGAGCTGGCTAGAGAAATGGTCCCATATGCCTCTCCACTGCAACGCCCAGAACAGCTGCACAACTGTCAGGGCAGGGCTCCTCCGCCTGCCCGTCTCATCCGCATGCTTTTACATGCCCAAGGAGCATCCCCAGGGGCTGAGGTAGATCCAAGTTGGCAAACTCAAGTGGTAAGAAAGCCCTGAGCCTTGGATTCTGGTAGCTTTGTTCCAGTCCACAAATTGAACAAGGATGTGTGCTCAGAGCAGCACGTACTGGTGACAGAAGCTTACTGAAGGGGGTGGATCTCAGCCCAGCCTCAGAATTGTCTCTCAGGGATGTTGCTGGGTTAGTGCACTGGTCTACCTTCAGCCGCCATCTACATTTACACCCTGTAGGTCCTTCTGTCCAGCCTCACGATTGAATGGCTGGGATGAGAGGACCAGCAGTCATGGTGGTCGGGAGGGATAGTAGGAAGCTGAGCTGAGTGGGGAGGCAAGGATACAAACTCAACCTGGGCTCTAGCCCCATCTTTAGTCCCAGATCTGAGCCAGGAGGGAGCCGGCCCACAGGGAAGCCCAGGGGTTGGGGAAGCAGCCAGAGGGGGAGGACTTGGCCCTCTCACTAAGTGGTGTTCAAAGAGAGAAAAGAGAAGAGTGAAGAATTGATTATAGCTTTAAACACTTCCATTGAGTCTGTGAATCCCTCCAGGTCCTAGAGCAAAGCACAAGGGAAGAGCTGACCTCATCCTCTTCCTTTCCCATGTGTGACTTATTTGGCTTCATGACTAAAGTTCTTGGCAAAATGATTTACCTTGGATAAGAAAAAGTTGGGTCAGAGAGGAAAGTGGTGCCCAAGGACCTCCACATCCTTGCCCCCGAGACACATTCCCTTGGAAAGGGCTTGATTGGTCCCCACTTAGTCCATTTGCAAACATACTGGAGTCTCTTTGCCAGTGGCTTTAGGCTGCTCTTGAGGCTCCTGATCAGGAGCTCCATGCCCTGCCCTCCTTCCTGTGCAGTGGTCCTCATACCTTAGCCCAGGGAGTGAAGAACATTATTTCAACAAAAGCAATTCTCTTGAGGAGACAAGCCCTGCTAGGTGAGGTTTGTTCTGCTTTTGTTCATGGAGGTCCCAGCCTACACTCTACCCTTTATTCACTTTTCTTCTAACCCCCTGGCAGATAGTACTATCCTCTGCCAAGCAAGACTCCTTCACCTTCATGCCAAGACCAGACCCCTGTCACATTTCAGAATGTGACTTCATAAGAAATTCCAACTAGGGAGTTTGTCAACCTCCTCAAAGGAATAAGAGGACTTCTCTTCTCCTAACTGCCATTGCAATGGTTTCCTTTGGGGGCCAGAGCCGTGGATGGTCAGAACACATTGAACATCTCTATTCTGATAAGCAAAACTCAGTTGACTTCTTCTCTTTCTTATTTTTTCCCTCAAAGATCCAGGGAATTGCTAAATGTGTCCCACAACTCTGGCATGTTTTCTTTAGAAGACTTGGAGACATTCTTCCAAAAGTGTAACAGTTTGCTATGCCCTGGGCACTTTCTCATGCTGGAGGAGGCAGTAGAAAAGAAATCTATGGCTTTCATACCACCACTTCCACACCCAGCCTTCCTGGGTGTTCTAATCCTTAATGCAAACAGAGGACAAGGGGTAGGATGTTCCAGAAGAAAATGGTTGGCATAGTCAGTTCGAAAGAGATTATTCTGAAGCTGTGGCTCCAATTTTATACAGCCATTTCTTCACCTAGTGTTTATTGAGCACATACTGTGCACCAGGGTTCTAGCGCTATAAGGTGAATGACAGTTGGTACTATTGCAAGACCTGGGGAGTTGAGTCTAGGGTGGACCCTCACAGCCAGTGAGGATTCTAAACTCAGGGCAGATGTCCCTTGGCCCCAACTAGCTTCTGCTATGGGGAACTGCCCCCCTTACTGGCTTCTTCTGGTGGGAAGAAGTGATAAGGTAGGAGGAGCAAGGGTCCAAGAATGTGCTTCTCCTCAGGGAGTCAGGCTTTGGAGAATTCTTACAAGAGTTTCAGTGAGCCTTAAGTAACCCAAAATGTGCTTGCCCCTATAAGAGCTGCCTGTTCTTCATGTGTGTCCAGTTTCTGAACAGGCAGACAGCACGTGAGGGAGAACCTTAAGAGAGGACTGTTCTCTCACTCTTTTTGCTTTTTCTCTATTTAAGTTCCTCTCTTCGCTTCCTTTCCTTTTATCCTGTCCTACTCTTGGCACCTCCCCAGAAGCTTAGTGGCTCCTCCCTGCCTACAGGATTGAGTTAAGACTTCTCAGCTTGCCAGGCTCAGTATAGGACTGTTGAGTATGCTATCTGAAAGAACCATTCTCTTGGTCTTTTTCAGCACCTGTATTTCACAGGAGTTGATGGGCTGCTTTTTCTGGGAACTTGAGGATTAATATTTTCCCTTTAAAATCAACTTTACCTTTTGCTTAGAGCCTGTGAAAGACAAAGGTCTTCTCCCCACCCCAGAGCCAGCCAAACCCAGTAGACATAGGTGAACAAGCCTTCCCCTGACCCCATGCTCTGACCCTATGCTCTGACCCTTGGAACGAGCTGAAACAAAAGCCCTCATGTTTTTCAGCAGCAGGTTTTCTTACCTGCCCTATCCCCATTACTGAGCAATGATTACAAACCTCTGTAACTTAATATGTAGATAAATTATTAACAGTGGGTTGTACCTTTTCCCAGGTTGTAAAAGGATGACTGGTTAGAGTCCCAACATTCTCCTTATCCATGTAGGAAATGTAGGGGAGGATGACATCTCAGACCACTTGTCTCTAAGGCTCGTAACAAAGATGTGGCAAGCTCCAGCCAGAAATGTGAGTGGGGTGACAGGCAGCAGGAATGTCACAGGTGAGCCTTGGTGACTTTCACCTTTCTTTGTCAATTTTGATTCTTCTTTTCTCCCCTGTTTCTCTTGTGAGATTGAGAATGGGCAGGGGGGCAGGAAGCATGATTAGGATCTCAATGGTTGTACAAAGTCTTAGGGAAGAGTCTGTGTTTTGATACGAAATGGTCAAGGACATTCTGTGTTAAGATAAAGACCAACATGAAGGCCCACTGTGGAGCTCAGGTATTCCAAGAGGAAAGTGTGGCACACTTCCCTGGGCCTGGGCACAAAGATCAAAAGTCCAGCATGATAATATACTAGCATGATCATATGACAGATCTGTCCATCCTAGGGGAGTGGGAAGGGGCAAACTGGGGTAGGGCAGGGGGAACTAAAAGATGCTGGAGTCAAGGACGCATTGCCTTGATGTGGAGTTGGAAACATTTCCAGATCCAGCTGAAAAGTAGAGAGACAAGGGAGAGGCCAGCCAGTGAGCTATGCAGAGTCACTGGAGCCCAAGCTTGCCAGGTTCAAGTTGGGGTGATTGGGCTGAGGTGTTTTCTTTTGTTTCTTTTAACAGATGTCATTTTTTGAGAGCAGTCTTAAGTTTACAGAAAAATTGCAAAGAAAATACAGAGAGTTCCAATGTCTCCCAGTCTTCCTTACCTACAAATTCCTCTACTATTAACAACTTACATTCGTGTGCTACATTTATTACAATGATGATCCAATATGTATGCATTGGTATTAACTCAAGTATGTAGCTTACATTAGGGTTCACTCTTTGTGTTGTACAGTTCTGTGGGTTTTGACCGACGCCTAATGTCAGGTATCCACCATTACGACGTTATATGGAATAGTTTCACTGCCCTAAAATCCCAGCTCCCTCAATCCTCCTTTCTCCCAAACCATCAGCAGACACTGAGCTTTTTACTGTCTATATTGTGTGCTTTCCACGATGTCATATAACCAGAATCATAAAGAATGTAGCCTTTTCGGATTGCCTTCTTTCCCTTAGCAAATATGCGTTTAAGCTTCTTCCATGTCTTTTCATGGCTTGATGGGTCGTTTCTTTTCAGCTCTGAGTAATATCCCATTGTATGGATGTGCCACAGCCTATTTATCCATTCGAGCAGACTTTTCAGTGAGTTAAAGGGCAAAAGGAAAGGATGGCTGGGTGGCTCAGTCGGTTAAGTGTCTGCCTTCAGCTCAGGTCATGATCCCAGGTTCCTCAGACTGAGTCCTATGTCGGGCTCCCTGCTCAGCGGGGAGTCTGCTTCCCTCCCTCTCTCTCTGCCCTCCCCACCCCCGACCCTGGCGTGTACACTTTTGCTCTCTCGTGGTGTGTGTGTGTGTGTGTGTGTGTGTGTGTGTGTGCGTGTGCATATGTGCGCACACACATGCACACACAAGCCCTCTCTCTTTCAAATAAGTCAAGTCTTTTTTAAAAAATGGCAAAGCAATGCAAAGAGTGGATGAAGAGAAAGTAGCAAGGGCCTCAAGATGTGAAAGAAGAAAAAGGTTTGAAGAAGTAGAATAACAAACTTGTGTGCAGAGGCCTGAAGCAGCCTAAGGCAAGGTTCTTGAAACCTGTATTCAGGCCAGAGCCTCACTGACTCCCACCAGGCCTCCCCTGCTTTTATAGACAGGAAGTTTTATAGAAACTTCCTAAGGGCAGGAATCATGCCAGCCTCAACCTGAGAGCCCAACATGTGGCAGATAGCCAATAAATAATTGTTGAGCCATCTAAACCTCCAGAATCTTTTCCAAAGAGGAACCTTGCCAAATCACCAGAAGGCCTGAAGCCCCTGAGGCTGGCTCATCATCTCAGGTGGGTCTCAGCTGCCCACTTGGCTGAGCCCCCCTTTGCCACGGGGTAAGGCAAAGTATACCTGGGACGTTCACCTTCAGCACTGGGAATTCATCTCTCTTGCCACCATCTTCACCTGCCTTGTGAGATGTTGTTTGGACACAAGCAAAACCAACTGTAGGGAGGCAGTCTCGAACCAAGGGAGATACAGACCAACCTAACATATCAGGTTAAAAAAAAAAAAAAAAAGGCATTCTCGCCATAGGATTGGAATCCAGCTTTCTGTGCACTCATTTTTCAACCCAATCACATGCCAGTAGAATTAGCCCACACAGCTTCTGTAGAACAGAAGGAATAAGCAGGGTGATTCAGATGGTAAGAAACAGCTATGAGAGCAAGATGAGCCATGCCTTCTACTCGGCAAAGATGTTCCCATGTGGGAGCAAAGTCTCTGCCACACTAGGCATGGTCCATGGGTGGGAATGGTTGGAGCCCAGCCAGGGGCATGCAGCTGAGTAGAAGGGGTTGCTCTCCAGAGGAGCTGGTAAGTCAGGTCAAAAATTGCAGGACAAATAGCAATGTGCCTGTTATGAATTACTAGCTCCATGGTGCTCCCTGGGCAAAAGAGTATATCACTCAGACCTGATATGCTGGTGCAAGGTCATTGCTTAAAATCTGGTCGTCTCCTAGACCATGGCATTGGTGTTCCTTGGTACTCATATCACTTTCTCTCAGTGTAATAAAAAGGGTAAATGGGGCCAGGAAGACAATGATGGTATTTGGCTTGGGATCCAGTCCTGTTCTACCCACGTGCATGCCCATGTGTCTTGCACGGTGACCACATGCAGTGGAGAACTCTTGAGAATTTTGTATCTACGAAAAAGAAGGTAGTGGCTATTTGGCCCAAAGGCTTCCTGAACAGTGGGGCTCCTCCGGAGACGCACATTGACTCCTTGTCCCCACTGTTACGTAACTAGAGGAGGCAGAGTTACTGTGGGTAGAGGGCAGAGGTAGAAACATTGGGTAGAGTGAGGAAGAGCTGCCTTCCCACCCTGAAGCACCCAAATGGCAATCCCCTGAGGAAGGAAGACATGTCTGCAAGGTGGATGGTCCAGTGTTGATTCTGCATGTTCCTGGAGGGGCAGCAAGAGCAGCCCAAACTTCTCTGTGTAATCAAAAACACAAGCAGAGGAGAGTCGAGCTCAAACCACAACAGACGGTCAGTCTTGGGGACAGCTGGCCTCTCCTTGTGCCACAGCATCTGGCCCCTTCTGCTGCACCTGACTGGTGTCTGGGGCATTGCTTGCACATGCAGAACACCTCCCTCTACCCCCACCCTGGAACTGCAACAGAATTTTCCGTCCAAAATTTCTGTGAGGAAGATAGTGTCTGTGCCTTACCAGCACCTGTTTTCTTAAGGTATCTGCAATTTAGATGCCTCCTAGCACGGAATTTTTGCCCTAATTTCTTGCTCATTTACTTTTGTCTTCACATGGAGGGCCTGCCTGGAAATCCAGGGCACAGTCCACCATTTGGCAATAGTGGCAAAGAGACAGTGTGAACCTAGGCTACTCTGCCCTGGGAATACACATCACTATGACACCTCCCATTCTCTCTTCCCATTCATGCTTTTCCTCCCTGGCTTTCCAGAACATTCTTCAGACTTGGCTCCTTCCATCCTAGTCTATGCCCTTCCTTCCCACCCATCCTGTTTGTTAGCCACAGACATGGAAGCCCCTTTGAATATCCACCCATAACCAATGTAAAATCTAAGCACGGGTCTCAGAGTCCCCAGGAAATTGGGAGGTAGGGGAAAGAGAGGGTCACAGAGCTGAGAATGGCAGGCAGAGGTAGGCTCTTGCTCTTTCACAAGGAGCCCTGAATTCCCAGGACCATTAAAAACAGACATTTATGACAGAGCCCAGAGCCATGTACTTACAGTTTATAACGAAATTACAGGTCACTCCCTTACTCATGTGTTCTCTCAGCAAATGCTGACTGAGCACCAGTCATATAACAGGGTAGGACTGGAACAGGAAGATACCCAAAATACAGTCCTTGCACCCAAGAAGCTTCTGAGGGACACAGACACCTGGACCCATAATGTGGTAAAAAAGTGTGAAGTCTGGGCTCCTGAAAGATACCTGGGCAGTGGGTCTGCCTGAGGTGCTGGGATCCCATCTGAGCTGATCTGGGAAGAAGTCCTAAGGACTTGACACCTGAACTGAGTCTTCAAGGTAAGGTTGAGAGGAGGAGGTCACTGAATAGCATGTTCCTGACAGGAGCCAATGCAGAAGCTAGGGCACCAAGCAAGCAAGGAGGTCACTGGGATTAAAGTGGCTGGAGACCTGGGTGCATGGCCCAGAGAGAGTGAGACCAGAGAAGGCAGAGCTGGCTCAGGAGGGACACTGAGGTCTTTGCATGAGAGGACAGTGGACTGGAGAGGTGTGCAATCAGATTTATACTTCCAGAAGGAAAGCCTGGCTGAAATGTGGAGAATAGTTTAGAAGGGACAAGATAGTAGACACAGAGAATGCATTGGAGTCTGTTACAATACAGTTGGCTGGAAATGATACCCTTGGAAGCCTTTCTCCACACCTGTCCTCCTTGGGCTTCTGGTCAGAAGGGAATGCAAGCTGGAGAAAAGGACTTGTAGGCAACTCATTCATTGTCTCATCGTCTTTGTGCTCCTGGTGGCTGTAATGGCTTTGTTTTACAGTCACCATCTTGTCAAATCACCATCATGTGACTGTTCCCTTCTGGTGAAAGCTAGCCTCCAGAAGTGGGAGACAGCAGATGTCAGATGTTGAAGCCACCCAGCTTGCAGTCCTCTGTTCCCAAAGCTCCAGCAGCTAATACCAGTGAGTGGTCTCACAATCCCCTGTGAAGGATACAGAGGCCCAGAACCTAAGGGCTCCTTTGAGTCAAGATGAGACATACCCTCTATACCTCAAAGAGCTTTCCAGGGCAAGTCAGGTTACATTCTAGTCTGCATGCTGGGCAGCCCAGCCAGCACTATAGTGTCGCACCATGGGAGAACCGTGAAGCCAAGTTATCAATACTCAAGACACCAGCACTGCCCAGGAGAAATACAGGGCACTAATGTGCTTGGGAGAACTTTCTCCTGCTCCCAGTATTTTAACAGAAAGAGATGCAACCAAATATCACCCTAACTTTCTCCTCCCCAACCCAGCCTCTCACCACAAGGACTCAACAGGCTTCTCTAAGAGCAACAGACACGTGGTCAGAGCGGAGACAACTGTTCTTGCTCCTTGATAAGCCTCCAGCTCTCTTTCCCAGCAGTGTGCATGTAGAAATTTTACCAGGGCACCGCTCCTGCTAGGAGTCCAGAGATAATTATTAACAACCAACCAAATTCATAGTGAGCGTGAATTCAGTCTTGTTGCATGGCTCATGCATTTTCCAGAAGCACATTTCCAGGAGGACTTCACCCCCACTGGATTCCTTGTCGCAGCGCAGGACAGAGAGCTAGACAAACATCAGGTCTGTGGTTTCAGCCAGAAGAGACACAAGCCTCCAAGCCCGAAACCTCCGGGAACTCACTTGCAAGGTTTTCCTAGGAAAGTGGAATTCCCTATTTGACATCTCCAAACAGGTGTTTGGAGGGAATAAAAATCACATTACCTTAGAAGGAACTGTAGTAGTGTGGCCTGACTTGGGGATTATTTAGAGAGAATATCATTCAGAGTACAAAAGAACTCTAAATGATGATGAACTGTTAGGAGAATTTGACTCATTGCATATGTACACCCACCGTGAAATGAACACATTTTGGAATTTGGGTCGGAAGGGAGGTGGGAATTCATTTTGCTCTTTCTCGGTATATGGATGAGGCTTCTGTAATTAAAGATTTCCCATGTCTAGAGAGCAAGACTGTTGTCTCCTAGGTCAGTTCACTTCCTGCCAAGGAAATCTGAAAGCCTGGGATGCTTCAGAATGCCCTGTAATCAATGTTTCTCTAATGTTCCTAAAATTTTTTATGTGAAATAGAACTTTATGTGAAATAGAACTTTTTATTGATGTAATACAGAAGTGGATCTTGGCCTGAATCATGCCAAAATCTCATCACTCTAAACTGGTAGTAACCCTACATTTGCTTAGCACTTGTGATACAGGTAGTACTAGGGTAAACTGTGAAGAGTAAGTCAGATGACTTACCTTTAGATGCTTCATGGATACTTACGTTATTTGGAAGCCTGACTAAATACCTGCAAAGTGCTTAGAACTCCACTGCAGTCTCAGTGTGTCCCTGCTCCGTGTGTACTTGGCTTTGACCAAGTACAACCAAGCCCTGTGAAAAAGGGAAGGAGGTAGGGTGTGGGCCAAGTTGACCTTATCTGTAAACACAGTAGGTGGGCACACATGCATTGCAGGGGTCCCCATGCCCACGTCTAATTCATTCTAGTCCACCAAGTTCTCACTGTTTCATAATCTCAAAAGGTTAAGGGTGCCTCGATTAGAGGTAAATAACTCTTCTGAAGGATATCATTTTAATCAGCCAACCATTATCAGGAATTCTTTTACATCTTCCCAGGAACCTAAAAGAGCAACAAAGGGACAAAGAAAAGGCCAATCTTCTGATGAGAGAGAATTCAGACCATCAGGATGGATTCACTCCAAAGTGACTTTTTCTGTAAGAATAGATTCAGGGTTGGAGCGCCTGGGTGGCTCAGTGGGTTAAAGCCTCTGCCTTCAGCTCAGGTCGTGATCTTGGGGTCCTGGGATCGAGCCCCGCATCGGGCTCTCTGCTCCGCAGGGAGCCTGCTTCCTCCCCTCTCTCTCTCTGCCTACCTCTCTGCCTACTTGTGATCTCTCTCTCTCTCTCTGTCAAATAAAAAAAAAAAAAATCTTAAAAAAAAAAAAAAGAATAGATTCAGGGTTTAGTGGGTTGCCTACCTGCAGGTAGGAAAAATATTTTGAAAACTCTTATGCCAAAAGAAGGTGACGGAGTGCTTCAGAAACAGTGCCTATTTTGTTTTTCCCAGATGTGTATCCGTCCAGACCCTGAGGTCTTAATATTCCACTCAGTTCTGGGCTCTCTATTTAAAAGCAAAGGGTCACAGGCCAGCATGTGTGACTACAGCTGACCACAGTGCAGTACCAGGATTTCTTTTGAACTGTGTGGCCTCTCTCCATGTGTGAAGTAAAAGGAAAAGCACATGGACCCTAAGGGGACCCCATTTTCCATACCTTAGAGACCCTTGGCCTGGATTAAATTAAATTAAGCAAATGGCATGGGATCCATAGGAGAGAGGTGCAGGACGTGGCATCAGGCCACACTTTCTGGATATGGAAGGTATGCCATGGGCCTGCCAGCTCTACTGGAGAACACAAGGATTAAGGGTAGGACACATCAAGAATCCTGTGTTCAATTCTGTGATATGCCTTTGACCAGGGGCATTGGCAACTTAACAGATTGTCCAGTGGACAGCAACACGGAGACAGACTGATGACACCTAGAAATGTGAGAGATGAGAGTCTGTTTCCCAAAGGAATATGGTGACTATCTATTCTTCAAAGGACTGTCATATGGAAGAAGGATTCTTCTTTGCCCCAAATGATAAAAGTAGGGCCAGGGAAAGGAGGTTATAGGATAACCAAGTTTTTCTAGCAATTAGAGTTGTCTAGAGTGGAGAAGCATTGCGCAGGCTGATGCCTTACTTGGTGTTTGATGTGTTGTTTCAGTGGTGGGGGCATGTTGTGGGGGAAGGGCAGAGGGAACACCAGTTAGAGAGGTTGAAGAGGAAATGCCTTCCCTTGGGCAGGAGACTGGACTCATTGTTGCTAACTGTAAAAATTATTTTTTAAGTGGATGAACAATAAAGTGGGTATGTGTTCTCTGTATCCCACAAACTTTGACTTTCTACATCAACTATTTCATGCACAGAAAACCTGAGAAGCAGGGAAGCTAAAAGGTAGCAAGATATTTTTAAAAAATACCTTGGATCACAAATGGCAGGAGCATAGTGTGGGTAAGAGCATGCGCTGTGGAAGACAAGGCCACAGGTGTTCAGGTCCTGCCTCTGCCCCCACTGAGCTCCATGATCTTGAATGGATTATCCAACTTAGATATGCCTTCACATTTGTATCTGTAAAGTAGAAATAACATGTTACTTCTACTGTTGTTGTGAGTCAGTTACTGCACCTAAAACTTGAGAACTCTGTCTGGCACATGGTGAGCACTCAGTAAATGTTAATGATTGTGGTTGCAGAAGGAGAAATCATCATGATTTCTTAAGTCCATAAGAGAATTTAAACAGCACGGCATTGCTTTCAACAGAAAGCATACATGTTCAGAAGTGATTAATTGTGTAAGTGGAGTGAATGACAGCTAGTCCCATGAAGAAATAGAAAAATGGACCCTGGTGATTTTTGGGGGGTAGTGAAGCCCAAGGAGAATGGAAGGGTAGCCGAGTTCCTAGGATTTCCCTGGACTGTTTCCTTGGACTATGATATGGCTTCTTGGTTCCCCAAGAGAGAGAAAAGTCAAAGCTTCATCCAGATTACTCGTCTACCCTGGTGTTGACAGTGCAGTAACATCTGATTGACAACTTAATTATCTCTACTCTAAACTTTTTTTCTTATCATAAAAGACCTGTATGACCAGGGGGAAAGAGGAGAAAAAGACACAAGAGGGCTTAGTTTCTCATCTTGATAATTGCCTGAGAGGGCTTGTTGGGGGTCTGGGAGCTCTTCATCCCAACTTTGGTCCTTTGAATTTCCCAGACTCTAATCACTTTGCTTAACTGGAAGCTAATGAAAAGAAAGGAGAAAGATCTTGATTGTCCCTCTCAGGACATATTATGTGGCTCTTGAGATTCTCCCTTCTTAGTTGTCCAGATGAAATAGATCCCTGGGGAAACAGCAAAAGTCTTCTGCTGTTGAGAAAAATGTTTTCCAGTCTTGGGAGTTACACCACTTTGGTTCTATGTGAAATAAGGCTGCTCTGTCCTAACACTAAATGATCAATTGCATATGATGGAATGAGCTTATTCTTCATGCTCTCAATAAATCCAACGAAACCATAGACAACTCTGGATGGTCTCTTTGGAAACTGTATGGTGCCAAGAACAGGAATTTAAATTGCTTCCTTTCTCCTTGGGTTGTTTATAAAACCACCATTATTAAAAAATACTAAGAACTATTTTGATTCATTAGTGTGCTCTGGGACATGATTCAGTCTTGGGGATAATATGTACTAATCATTCTCTAATCAAGCCCATCTTCTAGGACTCTCCCAACTGGTATGTTCATGCTTCCCCTGAAATTTTGAGTAAGGATGAAACAGTGGCTAGAATCAAGTGTGAGATGAAAATTATTTCTCCTGATTTCCTTGTTCTTTATTATTTATTTCTTCATTATTTTATTTCTTTATTATTTATTTCTTTATTATTTCTTCCTCTTTCTTGTACTTTTTATGATACTAGCCATAAAATCTATCTGCAAGCAGATCTGTCCATTACACAGAAGGTTACATAACCTCATTTATGGAGGGAAAATTATTTCTGGCAACAGTATCACTTTGGCCAACTAACTGTGGGATGACGAGTTAGGCATAGTCATAGGTCTCTCTACGTTGGCAATTATAAGCTATTCTTTATTTGACCTAGCATATATGTTGATGGTGGTTAAACTCAGCAAAACTTTCTTCACAAAGGTTTCACTTGTCCAAAATGTTTTACCCACTAAGCTGTAAAGAATGCTCACAAAACCTCTTGGTATGAGAACACGGGCTACAGGTTAGATTCTCCCAGATAGTAAATGGGTCTTCAAAAAATTTAGTGGATTATGGCAGAACAGGGGTCAGATGTAAGTGTGACACACTCTAAGTCCACTCTCAGCCACGTGCAACAACTTATCAACTCTACTAAACAATAGTTGGAGACCTTACCACTGCTATTGGACTCCACAAAAGATCTCCAGAAAGCAAAAGGTAGAGAAATATTTAAATGTGTGTGGACAAAGGAAGAGAGCAACGTGGACAACTTGTACCTTCTATTCGCATGCACAGAGCCTGAGTAATTGTCCCTGGTCTCCTTCCCTCCTAAAAGCCCTTCTGTTTAAGAAGGCTTTAGGATCTATTCCCCTTAATCATAAAAAAGGAATTCACTGGGTTGGAAAATTTTAGCCTCCACTTTATTCCTTACTTCACAAAGAATTGCACTTAATCTGTAAATGAGTTCTGATGTTAGAGAATAGGATGGTGCAAATTGGTATTATTAAACTTAATAAGAGAGGAGAAGGACTCTTTTAGAAGAATAACGTAATGTGAAGGAGATCTCTCACTTATTAGGGATCTGCCCAGAGATGTTTCTGAACTTAACAGTTACATTAAATAATTCAAAATTACTATAAGTGCAGAGCTCTTTCCTCCCACAATCTTACTGAAATTAAGGGTGCCAAATCATTCTCTCGTTATTACTTCACAGTGGAAAGGTATGGCTCCTCCCACTATTAGGCTAACTGGACTCTAATGCCTAACTAATTAATGTACAACAATACCAGGATTATGGGGCACCTGGGTGGCTCATTGGGTTAAAGCCTCTGCCTTTGGATCAGGTCATGATCTCAGGGTCCTGGGATCAAGCCCCACATCAGGCTCTCTGCTCAGCAGGGAGCCTGCTTCCCCCTCTCTCTCTGCCTGCCTCTTGCCTACTTGTGATCTTTGTCTGTCAAATAAATTAATAAAATCTTTGAAAAAAAACAATGCCAGGATTAGTAAGCATGACTTCAATTGACTTTAGCCCTAAGAAGATCACCCTTGGTTACATAAACAGAATGACCAGTGGAATTCCTATGTAAATATTGTTGGCTGGTTTTGGACATTCAACAGTATATCCCAGTAGAATTATTAGGACACATTTTCATCCCTATGAAACCTCAAGAATTGAACATTTTAGGGTTTAACTGAATGTATTGCTCATTACTTTTTTTTTAAAGATTTTATTTATTTGACAGAGAGAGAGATCACAAGTAAGCAGAGAGACAGGCGGGGGGTGGGGGAAGCAGGCTCCCTGCTGAGCAGAGAGCCCAATGTGGGGCTCGATCCCAGGACCCTGAGACCATGACCTGAGCCACAGGCAGCGACTTAACCCACTGAGCCACCCAGGCGCCCCTTTTGCTCATTACTTTTGTCCCAGGACATACTAACCAATGATACATTTTTAAATACCTACTATATACCACTTACAGTCTTGGATGGAGGAGGTAGGCGATACTTATCTTCAGAAAGAAATTCACTAACTGTACAGAACTGTACACAATAAATGTCAAAACAAGAAGCATAGAGAAGTGCTGTATGAAATTACTGTGTGACCCTCCCAGGGTAATGTAGGCACTCTGTAAGCACTTACCATGGTAGACAGTTCTTTATCTGCTCACTAGCATATTAATGTCCCACACTCTGCTGGACTGGAAGCTTCATGAGGGCAGGGCCCATAACTCATTATTATACCACCTGTCTCACCTGGTCTGTAACTAGCAATCAGTAAAAGATTATAGCATGGAGGAAACTACATAGAGAAAGTAGGGCAAAGGATGGGCAGAACTTGAACAGATATGGGTGTTTAAAGGCTGAATGAACACATAAGCCAAGACAGGAAGCAAGAATTAGCATGGCAAATATATCTTTTCACTGTCTCAGTAAACATTTATGGATACTTCCCCATCTGCTAGATACTGTGTGGGCAATATAGGTACAAAGGTGAAGAAGCATCATTCCCATGGGCTGAGAAGAGATTTTCAGACCAACCTGGATGGTGTGAGGTGGGAGAGGCTGGCTGGGATTAGGAGTGGTTAGGATTGGAGAGCTGTGAAGAATATTTGGTGTGAAACACCATGGGACCTTCATTTTGATAAAAGTAAAAACAAAAAAAAAAAAAAAAAAAAAAATTAAGGAAGGTTAAAAAGTCATTGGAAAGGTCACAAAAGTCACCATGACGTCATTGTTAGGAGAAGGTTTGTTACCAATGGAAACTTTAGTTGCAACACCAAGAACTCAATACTTTAGGAAAAGTGAGATATATATTCACACAGACAGAAATTTCCAGGACTGGGTGATATTTGCATTTTTATTGTTTAATTTTTACCTAATACCTAATGAGTATATTAATACTATTAACAGTGTTTTGTAATTTTTTCCATAAATACAACTTATTTCCTTAAATATTACACTCTTAAAAAGCTTCAGTGTCTTGTTAAAATGTGGTTTTAGTATATTTATAGACAAAAATCTTTTCTAGCCAACTGCCCTTTTTTTTTATGATATACTTTAATGGAGTGATGGGACTTGCTCATACTAAGTTCGTAGAGAAACTTCGCTAGAATTTATCTGCTCTGTGACCTTTCTGTAGGGCCAGACAGTGTTACAACTAACATCAGTAACTCACCTACCTCTTCACCATGATGTTTCCCATGGAGCACGCAGTGAATATTTTGCATTTTGCATACGCATCCAGATTTTAATAATGTGTATTCTGGTCGCAAGCTAGTTCTTTCACAGGGTGTGTAACTATCTTTAGACCCCATAAATAATGCAAACCACAGCCAGTGGCACAGACGTCAACTTACAATAAGGAGTGTTTATGACATGTAAGAGCCAAGCATATTCAGCTTCTAAGGACAAGTGGGAAGACAAGGAAGATCTGAGTGTAGAAATGCACCTTAACACCATCTTTCACAAAGGCCTACTTTGCAACTGAGTGACAAAAATCTGTATTTGAAAAGGTTAAATTTGGTATGGTAAAAAGACAAATAACCTAATTAAAAACAGGCACAGGATCTGAATAAGCACATCTCTGTAAAAGATATCCAAATGGGGGCGCCTGGGTGGCTCAGTGGGTTAAAGCCTCTGCCTTTGGCTCAGGTCATGATCCCAGGGTCCTAGGATCAAGCCCCGCATCGGGCTCTCTGCTCAGTGGGGAGCCTGCTTCCCCCCCTTTCTCTCTGCCTACTTGTGATCTCTCTCTGTGTCAAATAAACAAATAAGATCTTTAAAAAAAAAAAAAAATCTTTAAAGAAAAAAGATATCCAAATGGCCAGTAAGCCCATGAAAAGATGCTCACCATGGTTACTCACTCACTAGAGGGAGACAAATCAAAACCACAATGAGATACCATGTCACACACACAAGAATGGCTGTAATTAAGATGACAGGCAATAACAAGTGTTAGTGAGGATGTGAAGAAATTAAAACCCTCACACTCTGCTGATGGACATATTACAATGGTGCAGCCACTTCAGAAAACAGTTTGGCAGTCCCTCAAAAAGTTAAACATAGAGTGACTACATGATCCAGCAATTCCAATGTTAAGTCTCTATCCCCCCAAATTGAAAACAGATACTCCAACAAAGACTTGCACAAATGTTCATAAGCGTGCTATTCACACTTTCTAGAAGAAACAACCCAGGTGTCCATCAACAGGTTTGTGGGTAAACAAAATTTTATAATCTGTACAATGGAATATCATTCCATGGAAGGGACTGAAGTAGTGGTTGACAGGCTAGGACAGAAATGAACCTCTGAAACATTATGCAAAGTAAAAAGATCTAATCAGCGAAGATTTTTGATGATTCCATTTATATAAAGTGTCCAGAATAGGGAAATCCACAGAGATAAACAGTAGATTAGTGGTTGCCAGGGGCTGGGGGAGGGACCATAGGAAGTGACTGTTCATGTTACAGGGTTTCTTCTGGGGGTGATAAAAATATTCTGAAATTGGTTGTGCAGATGGATGTTCAACCTTAAAAGCATACCAAAAACTCCCCGAGTTGTACACTTTGAAAGGGTGAATTTTATGACCTGTGAATTATTTCTTAATTTAAAAAAAAATTTAAAAGGAAGGCAAAAAAAAGGATGAAATTTGGAATTATTGATGGTTTTTATTTTTTTAAGCCATTTGGTATGTAGTAAAATTGGTCCTTGATCTGAAGAAAGCCATGGGTGGGGGGGGAGTATAATTGGGAGAAGTTACAAGCAGAGAAATGGATGACTCAAGAAAATTAGGGGAGAATTAAATGATAACAAGAAACAGTCCACGGAGATTAAATTGTGGCTTCTGAAAACAATCAGGCAGATGTACATGGGGACCGTGGTGCATATGTGTGTGTATTTGTAATATATACATGTAAATATGTTTAATATTTTAGTGTATATAATACATAATACTATATATTATAATATACATATACTTTATTATATGTTTTATATATTATGTAATTATATATATTCACATGAGAAAAATTCTCATAGAATAGACGACTAAATGTTAACAATAATTGTTTCTATTTCAAGGTAATTGAAATCTTTTTCTTGCTTTTCCTTCTCAGTATTCTCTTACTTTGTGTGCAATCATATAATAATTGAATAAGAAGAAGAAAATGGGAGGCACCTGGCTGGCTCAGTCAGTTGAGCATGCAACTCTTGATCTCAGGATTGCAAGTTCAAGTTCCACATTGGGTGTAGAGATTACTTGAAAATAAAATCTTAAAGAAAAAAAAAGTGGGTGTGGTAGGATGTCTCTTGAGAAAGTGTACTCTCTGATCAGATGAAGAAAATAGGATCAGTTTTTAAAGTCTTACAGAAAAAATAATGTCCTACTTGAGGAGACTTGCCTTTGGGAAGACATTGGGAGAAAATCACATAAAGTGGCATCACTCGGTATTGCTTAGAAAACTTAATCTTAGAAACTCTGAAAGCAGAGTCTACAAAAGGCCTTTTCCCCTGGCTTAATAGATTCTCCCTCAGGTTGAGGCATCCGCATGTATAATCTACATAGTCACTAGGTACTGGACCTGTCAGAGATCTATCATCTCTCTCTCTATCCAGCCATGTATCTCTATCGATCGATCAATTGATCAAACTATCTTTAATTAGGATGTCTAAAAGGCATTCGTAAACATAATGAAATTCCTTTGCTAAGTCACAAAATAACTTTAAAATCACTGTTAAGATTATACCACATGCCAGAACTCTCACCTGAGCTGAGCACATGCCACTGACTAAGTCAGACACATTCTTGCCTCTGAGCTTGCCTCTGAGGCTGGCAGAAGCCAGGAAGAAGTCAGTCGGGGTAGGACAAGCCCCACAGGCTTTGTGACGCTCAGGGTAGGGATCTTACCCATAATTTCTAGTCTGAAGCTGGAGGGGAGAGATAAGAATCCCATCCTCGAAGAGTTCCCAAGAGGAAAGCCAAGGTGGCAGGTCCCAAAACAGTTCAGAAACAAGGGTCCAGTCAGACAATAGGAGCCAAGACATAGAGCCCAAACAGAATGGTTTAGATGTGGGGCAGGAAAAAATGGGGTTCACTGGAAGCTAGGTGAAAGAAAGAGAGGAGTGGTAGATGGAGAAAAGTGGCAAAGTGTCTGCATTGGTGCCTGGCATCAAGCTAGAGAACGTTCACAGCAGCATTGTTTGTGAGAGAAAAATGTGGGAAACAGTTACCATCAACAGGAGTGAACAAGTTAATTGTGGGGTATTCAACTAATCACATTTTCTGCATAGAAAATTAATTAGCTGGAGTGGTATGTGTCAACACAGAAAATGAAGAACAGCAAAAAACTACTCTTGGAAGGACTGCATGTTAACAACTGCTTCTTCTCTTCACAATTTGTTTGCTGAAGCATCTTTGGAGTGTCTTTCAATTGAATGTGACATATCTTTTTGAAGGGGAAAGAGGCAAAAAAAGTTTCAGTTGCCAAAATTAAAAGGGAAACTGGGAAGAATTTAACTTCTGAACTAGAAGGTCACTCTTGCCAGAGGCCTTTGAGGAGGGCAACATTCTGCATTTTGTTTCCTAGTGTTTTTCCTTAAATAAAGGGTTGTGGACTTCAGGCCAATCTTGTCACTTGAGCTCCTAAGTGATTCTGCCAAATCCCTTAGAATTGAGCTCTGTAGGGTCCAGCAGACCTACTTTGTCTGCGTCTTCACAGGAACAGTGCTTCCCAGGGAACGGGATCAGGGCTGTGGAAGAGAAAAAAGCAGGTGATGACTGGATCCTTGCCCAGAATAATAACTTGATTTTCTCTGCCTGCCACTGTACCGTCACAATGAAGGTCTTCTAGATTGCAAGAAACTCTCATAAAAATGAACCCACATCTGAAAGGTATTGAATTTTATCAGCCAATAGCTGCACAGATGTCCCTAGAGAACAAGACCTTGATAAATGACACCACAGACGGGATGGGGTGAGAAGGTGAGAATAAGGACAAAAGGGGTGAAGAGTGTGGAGTCAAAGGGTAGGGATAAGACATGCTTCACCTACCAGACAAGATTTTTCAAGGCTGAGGCATCTGGGTGGCTTAGTCGGTTAAGCATCCAACTCTTGGTTTTGGCTCAGGTCATGATCTCAGGCTTGTGGGATCAAGCCCTGTGTTGGGCTCCCTGCTCAGCAGAAAGTCGACTTGAGATTCTCTCTCCCCTCCCTCCTCTTCTGCCCCTCCAACCACCCCAACCCGTTCCCACTCTCTCTAAAATAAATAAATAAATCTTTTTAAAAAATGAACAATCACAATAAGAAAACCCACAGAAACAAAACAAAATCTATATTTATATTTAAGAAAAAATAACCTCACAAGTATCAGAAACTTTCTTCTCATCCACAAGGTTGAAGCAAAAATGAATTTATGGCATTTTTCACCAAGCAGAACTCATTTCTGCTTAAATAAAAATATTAACACTTTCCTTGGAGCAAATGAAGTGCTATCTGTTTCCCTGGGAGAGAAAGCACCTCCAGCAGGAAAGCAGACACCAGGTCTCCACTGTGGTTCTGGGGAAGGGAAGCGTGTCCCCTACAGTGTGAAGAGAGGGACCTCACTCTGCCCCAGGAACTGGCAGGAGATTGGAGCTGCCTTAGCTAGCATCAGGTCTCCATAGGAACAGGGCAATTTGAGACGGGTTGGATAATGGAACTCCTTCCAAAGGTGTGAGTCAAGTATTCAGGACAGAAGTTGGTATCGGGGTTGGCAAGCGCAGGACCGCCTCTGGCCGCTGGGGCGAGGGGCGGGGACAGTTCTACCTACCTTCCGGAAGGGCCCTGGTGTTGAAATCTCTGCCTTGAGGGAAGCAGTGGCCTTAGGTCAGCCCACGGTGACCTCCCAGCAAGACAGCGAGGGGATAAATGCCCCAACCACACTCCTGGCCTCCCTTGGTCTCCTGTGGCACTAATTCATCCTGGAAGTCTGAAGGCAAGTGAACCATGGAAGCAGTTCAGACCGGGCAGGGCAGGGCAGGGAGGAGGTGGAGTGGACAGTCTGTGTAGTAGACACTGAGCACGCTCCAGGTCCAGATAGTAGAGAGGGAGCCCTCCCCTGTTCCGGATCGTGAGCACGAAGCATGCCTCTGGGTTACAGAGCCTTGAGTCTGAAGGAGCATGCCCATGCTTTCTGAAACCCAGAGTGCTGGCACCTCCCCATCAGTTTAGCTATTTTAGGAGCTTGTTTCTCCAACCTGCCCCAGCCCCTTGTGTTAAACCATCTGATTGCAGTGGCTCAGGGAAAAAATAATAATTATTATTAGCTTTCAATATTGACATAGCTTACTGAATACATAGTACAGTTTCGCTCTCACACATTTAGGTGAGATTATTTGCATAACACACACACACAAAATTCTATACTTTTTCAAAAAGTAAAATTTCTTTAAAAGATACCTTCTAGAGTGAGTAGAACTAAGAGCTCATTTAGAAACCATGGCAGTCTCTAGGGAAGACATTTTAAGGGTTTGAGCTCCAGCAGTTCCCAAACCCGGATCTGTGTCCTACAACCCCAACTGACATTCATGCACCTTTAAGGTCATACCTTAAATTTGTTGAAATACTTCCTCTTCCGGTAGACAAATACCCACTCCCTTAGCCCCTGGGCTTCCTCCACTGCTATTCCAGCTGCCCTAGACCTTTATTCCTGGTCCTTCCAACATTATCAGGGACCCCAATATCCAGTGATAAAAAGGTCTCCCTCTTCCTATCCAGCACAGCCGAGTGCATCTGTTCTGAGTGGTCAGTGCCCAGGATGCACCTGTTGCTAGAGAGTGTGGACATTACCCCTATTGACACAAGAGTTACTTGGGTGACACTCCGCACCTACTGAGAGAATAAAGAGCACCCACCCGTAGAAGCAATCAGCTCTTATTTTGGCCATCTCCCTCTGCAGGCCACCACATCATCCATTGTTAAGACTCAGTGCACTGAGTAACACATCTATCCTATGGCTGTTGGTGGAAGTATTCATAAATTTCTCTGGAGTGAATTTGGAATGCTCCTCTGAGGACAGATACTGCAACATTCAAGTTATTATGTACGCCGGGGTTGCTATCATTCTTGTTTCTTTATTTTTTGATTCCCTGTGTGGCTTTTTGTTCACGATCTTAAGAGTTGTCTGCTGTGGTTATATGGCAAGGTTTCTCAGAGCGGTGTAATACCAGTTAAAGAATTATTGCTCATGGCCATTTAGTTCCATCATTAAACATGATCTGGGGATAAAAGTGAACTTTCCTTTATGAGCAAACACAAGGAAAAAACAAACAAGTAAACAGAAAACAAACTGGAAAAGAGGAAACTAAATCCACTCTCAGAACTAGTAAGCACTTTCCCTCTCCCATCAAATTATAGACTTTCTCAAGAGCAGGGACTATGTCCATTTGTTTATTACATTATTCTGAGTACCTGTAATAGTGTCTGATACAAAGTTGATACTTAGTATGTATTTATCTAATTAATTGACCCAATAAATTAGGCTCAGACCTTGCTTCTGGTGCTAATCCTGTGCTTCCAGTAGCTGTTGTAGGATCTAGTAAATTTTTAGGTCAGTTCATCTACTTCTGGCATTTATAGGCAAGGAATCTTTTATTTCTATTTTGAAACAAGCCAATGCTACCAAATAAAAGAGTGGGGAGACCTGTCCTCCACTCCTGGCTGTCCCCCAGCAGGTGTCTAAGCCTCACAGTGGTTTCTTTTCATTTCATGCATGTGATGAACTTCCAATGAGGTTTGAAGTATATTCTCATCAGCATGATTTTCCTCACTTTCAAATTTTGCAATCCAAAGCCACAGCATACACACTGCAGACTATATGGCAGCACAGACCATCCATCCTACCCTGTCAGTTTGGGTGATTTCTTACATGATGCATTATGGGATGACAATGATATGTTCTCAACAGAGCCTCTTTGAGCTAAAATTTACATTTTTATAAACCTCTGTGAACAGTCTTAGTGACAATCTCTACTGCCATGTCCTAGGAAATTAAAAGGTAACATCTTAAAGAACTACACTCCCAGTCACAGAGACCCAACCTTTCCCAAACTGTAGGCAGCGCACAGAAAACTCATGCTGTAGATGGACTCAGAGAGGTGCCTCAGGCTGCTTGCATTCACAAAAGCAGGGGCACCTGGGTGGCTCAGTCAGCTGAGCATCCAATTTTTTATCTCAGCTCAGGTCTTGATCTCAGGGTTGTGAGTTCAAACCCTGCACTGGGCTCCACACTGAGCGTGGATCCTACTGAGAAAATAAGTCTTTAAAAGTGCAAAAAACAGACAATGAAAGCAAAATGGCCACCAAAAGAGATCATGGTGTACAGAAATGGAGAGCATTGCATAGCACCTGATGATTTTGGTTGTCCAGTTAATAATTAAGTGATGTCTAAGGAGTTGTGTGATAATTCAGAGAGTCTACAGTAAGAAGCAAGATGGAAGCCAATTCTAGTGGTGGTAATAATTCAATAATTGATTAGTGATCTTCCACAATATTTCCTCATAAGGATCGTTGCTAAAAGTGGTTGCAGTGATCACACAGCCTTCTAAGATTGCAGTGTTCTCTTGCAAACAAGATTGCAAACAGGGTGTACTGTTGAAGTGGTTATCTATTTTACAGTATCATGATTTCATCTTGTCAATATTAATTCACATCATTAGGATACCCACTGTCCCAAAGACATTTCCTTGAGATTTCCTAGACCATTCTCAGGAACCAAAAGCTGGTATGTAGAAATTAATATTTTTATATTGGCCCAACTACCACACCAAGATATTTATATGCATGAAATGTATTTTTGCCTTACTGATAAAATAATAAAGAAGACCTTAATATCTAATAAAATAAGGTCTTCCACAAGCTATACACAGAGAGAGATTAAGCAGAGTTAAATGGTCAGGTAAAGACTCCAAAATACTATCAGTCTACATGGACAAATGTCCATGTTCTGTCTTGAGTAATTCAGTGCCTTGTTTCTCTTGTTAGAAGGAAAGTCTATATAAAACTCAGCATTAAATATGAAACTGATTAATCACAATACAACTGTAGGAAATCAGCCTGATCAGGGGAATTCTAATCAATTATTGATTCACCACAACCCACCAGAATTGGTTTCTTCATCATCATTTGATGAAGAGTCTCAGTTAAGCACTTGAGAAGAATTTGTTCTGCCTTTGCTATCATCCAGAGCTTCCAGGATTTGAGATACCTGTTCTTGATTTGCTGATAACCTAGTGGGATATGAATAGAGGACAAACTTGTGAGCTTGAATTCCTATATCAATATTATACATCAATTGAATAAAAGAAATGTAAAATTAGAACATGTAACATCATTTTATCAAATCTGCAAACTGATGTAGTCACACCATAAATAAAACAAGATTTCAGTATTCCCAGGACTACTTAATTCTGCCATATTTTTCTTTCAGGAAGGACAACCCTAGCCCTTTCATTGGCTTAGTCTTTTCATTGCTTCTCTTGGAATGAAATACTTACATTATAAATCAGTTCAATATTATTTTCTAATTTCCATTGTGATTTTTTCTTAGACCTGTAGGCTTGTCAAAAATATATTGCTTAATTTACAAACATTTGGGGGATTTTCTAGTTACTCTGATATTAATTCCTAATTTAATTCTGTGGTCAGAAAGCATACTCTGGGACTTCAACACTTTGAAATTTGCTGAAATTTGTTTTATGGCTTAGTGTATGGTCTATTTTAATGGATATTCCAAGTGCATTTGAAAAGAACACGCATTCTACAGTTGTTGGCTATAGTGTTCTATAAATGTCAGTTAAGTTTTTAATCATGTTATACAAACCATCTATGTATATATATACTTACTAATTTTTATTTCCATGTTCAATTTCATATGAGAATGGTATATTAACATCTCCTATGATTATGTATTTGTCTCTTTTTCCTTTCAGTTCTGGAAATTTTTGCCTTATATATTTTGAGAGTATGTAATTACATGAGCATAGATTTTTACTTTCCTGATGAGTGGATCCTTTTATCATTATGAAGTATCACTGTTTTTATCTACTACTACTACTTTTATCTACTACTACTACTACTTTTATCTACTACTACTACTACTACTACTTTATCTACTACTACTACTACTTCATCTGTTATTAGGTATAACTGTACCAATTTTCTTTTTGATTAGTATTTTGATGATGTGTCTTTTTCCATACCTTTATTTTCAAACTTTCTGTGTCCTTACAATCTTATAATTGAAGTATTTAACCCATTTACATTTGATGTTATTACTGAATTATTTGCATTTAAATATGCTATCTTAATATTTGTTTTCCTTTTGTCCATCTGTTTTTTGTTCCCTTATTAATCCCTTCTTGCCTTTTTAAAAATTTTGATCGACAATTTCTAAATTATTCTATTTGTTCTTTTTATTACCTTGTTAAGTAGTCCTCTGTTATAACTGTTTTAGTAGCTACTCAAGGGTTATAGTATTCATCTTTCACTTAATTTCAGTCTACTTTGTTAGTATTTTAATACCTTCTGAGATCATGCAAGTAGCTTACAAAAACTTAATGTCATTTAAATTCTTTCAGCCTTTTGTATTATTGTTACGCATTTTGATTCTACATATATTGATAAACCCATAAGACATCATTGTTGTTTTACATAGGCTGATATTTATTTAGCTTTACCCGATATTTGCTTTTTCCAGTGATCTTTGTTCTTTCCTGCATTACCAAGCTTCTGTCCGTGATCATGTTCTTACTGCCTGTAGAATTTATGCTAGTATTTCTTTGAGTTCAGAGCTCCTGGCTGTGTATTTTCTCAGTTTTAGTTTGGACTCATTTCTCTGTGGTCCCCTCCTTCTTCAGTATTACCTTTCAAGACTCAGTCACCTTGGAGGCTCCTTGCCTGGTGAGACTCCAATCCCAGGACATTTTATACTATCCACATCTATTCCCTGCCCCCAAATTGGCAAATGCCTTAAGAGGAAAAGAGCAGAGACCAATGTGAGAATTGCCTCAGTGGACTTCCGTTATCCCTGGGATCTTGTATCCCTCTGGTTGACTCCAATACCTTTAAGAACTTGGTCATAGAGATAGAAAGATAGATAGATAGATAGGTAGGTATAGATAGATAGGTAGATAAATTGATAGGAAGAAAGAAAAAATATTTGTATCTTTATTATGTATTATATCTTTAATATATATTTGTATTGTATTTATTTATATTACATATATGTGTATTATATAAATATATAGTTGTTCTTAGTATATTAGTGTGAATAGTGTGAAGCAAATTACTCTATGTTTAGTTGAGGTAAGGTGGAACTTCTCACTTAAAGAGTAGGGAAAAGGATTTTATAACATTGAATTTACCATCATAAAGACATTCTCAAATGTCAGGCTGCGTGGATTCCCAAAACTCTTTAGCACACACAGAAGTCAGAAATCTGATCTTAAGGGAAAGGCCCTCAACTTTTCCCCATTGAGAATGATATTTGCTGTGGGTTTCTCATAAATGGATTTTATGACATTGAGGAATATTCCCTCTATCCCTATACTCTGAAGAGTTTTAGTCAGGAATGGATGCTGTATTTTGTCAGTTGCTTTTTCTTCATCAATTGAGAGGACCATGTGATTCTTCTCTCTTCTCTTATTAATTTGTTCTATCACATTGATTGATTTGAGAATGTTGAACCATCCTTGATCCCAGGGATAAATCCCACCTGGTTATGGTGGATAATCTTTTTAATGTACTGTTTGATCCTATTAGCTAGTGTCTTGTTGAGAATCTTGGCACCCATATTCATCAGGGATATTGGTCTGAAATTCTCCTTTTTGATGGGGTCTTTGCCTAGTTTGGGGATCAAGGTGTTGCTGACCTCATAGAAAAAGTCTGGAAGTTTTCCTTCTGTTTTTATTTTTTGAAACAGCTTCAGAATAGGTATTATTTCTTCTTTGAATGTTGGTAGAATTCCCCAGGGAATCCACCAGGTTCTGGACTCTTGTTCTTTGGGAGGTTTTTGATGACTGCTTCAATCTCGTTGCTAGTTATTGGTCTATTCAGGTTGTCAATTTCTCCCTCTTTTAGTCTTGGAAGTTTATAGATTTCTAGAAATGCATCCATTTCTTCTTGGTTGCTTAACTTACTGGTATATAGCTGTTGATAATGATTTCTGATTATTTTCTCTACTTACTTAGTGTTAGTCATGATCTCTTTCCTTTCATTCATAATTTTACTAATTTGGGTCCTTTCTCTTTTCTTTTGGATTAGTCTAGCCAGTGGTTTATCTATCTTATTAATTCTTTCAAAGAACCAGCTACCCCTTTCATTGTGTTCTACTGTATCTTTGGTTTCTAATTCATTGATATCTGCTCTAATTTTAATTCCCTTCTCGTGCATGGGGTAGGCTTAATTTGTTGTTGACTCTCCAGTTCTTTAAGATGTAAAGAGGGTTTGTGTATTCAGGAACATAGGCAGTAACCTCTTCGCCATCAGCCACAGCAACTTCTTTCAAGACACATCTCCAAAGGCAAAGGAAACAAAAGTGAAAATGAACTTTGGGGACTTCATCAAGATAAAAACCTTCTGCACAGCAAAGGAAAAAGTCAACGAAACAAAGAGGTAATCCACAGAATGGGAGAAGATATTTGCAAATGATACTACAGACAAGGGGCTGATAGCCAAGATCTATAAAGAACTTCTCAAACTCAACACCTAAAAAGACATATAATCAAGTCAAAAAATGGGCAGAAGAAATGAAGAGACACTTGTCCAATGAAGACATACAAATGGCTAACAGACACATGAAAAAGTGTTCATCATCATTAGCCACCCAGGGAAATTCAAATCAAAACCACATTAAGATACCACCGTATACCAGTTAGAATGGCAAAAATTAACAATGCGGGGCGCCTGGGTGGCTCAGTGGGTTAAGCCACTGCCTTCAGCTCAGGTCATGATCCCAGGTCCTGGGTTCGAGCCCCGCGTCGGGCTTTCTGCTCAGCGGGGAGCCTGCTTCCTCCTCTCTCTCTGCCTGCCTCTCTGCCTACTTGTGATTTCTCTCTGTCAAATAAATAAATAAATAAAAAATTAACAATGCAAGAAATAGCAAATGTTGGAGAGGATGTGGAGAAAGGGGAACCCTCTTACGTTGTTGGTGGGAGTGCAAGTTGATGCAGCCACTTTGGAAAACAGGGTGGAGGTTCCTCAGAAAATTAAAAATAGAGCTACCCTATGACCCAGCAATTGCTCTACTGGGTATTTACTCCAAATATACAGATGTAGTGAAAAGAAGGGCCATATGCACCACAATGTTCATAGCAACAATGTCCACAATAGCCAAACTGTAGAAAGAGCCAAGATGCCCTTCAACAGACTAATGGATAAAGAAGATGTGGCCCATATATACAATGGAATATTACTCAGCCATCAGAAATGATGAATACCGTACTTTTGCATCAACATGGATGGGACTGGAGGAGATTATGCTGAGTGAAATAAGTAAAGCAGAGAAAGTCAGTTATCGTATGGTTTCACTTACTTGTGGAACATAAGGAATAGCATGGAGGAATTCAGAGTGGGAGATGAAACATGAGAGACTGCGGACTCCAAGAAACAAACTGAGGTTTTTAGAGGGGTGGGATGGATGGAGGGATGGGTTGGCCTGGTGATGGTTATTAAGGAGGCCACGTATTGCATGGAACACTGGGTGTTATATGTAAACAATGAATCTTGGAACACTGTGTCAAAAACTAATGACGGCACTGTATAGTGACTAACCTAATATAACAAAAAAAATAATTTTTTTAAAAGTCAGAAACCACTATTTCTAGTTATATGTTTAAGGATGTGTGAGGGAGTCAAGCTTAGCCACAAACTGCCAGATGACACTGAGATATAAATGATTACTATTCCAAAAATTCTGTATTAAAAAAACAACATAATCCACAGGGGGAAACAAACACAATCAGTTGATGAAAAGATTGCAACTTTTACTGCAGGGACTGCGAGAGTTCTACAATACAAGCATTATATTTATGCCTCACAACTTGTCCTCATTGAAGTACTCTTTGAGAATCTTTAAGAATAAGTCTACTCCCATTTTTATGCCTATAAACATAAAATATCAGAGCTTTGTCTCATATTTCTCTTCAAGACTGATAGGAGAATGTTGAATGCTAATGCTCTGAACATCTGCAGTAACATCCTAGAAACTTGGCTAAATCCACTCAGCCTCACCCATCCAAGTTGATTAAGTCACCTGGTTAACTCTGCAGACTACCAAATCTAACTGAGCATAGGAGAGGAAGAAAGTTGAGAAAAATTGAGATTATAGTTAAGAAAGCATGATATTCCGCAGTTATTATCTTGAGTTCTTTGTTCCTACAGTGTCTTTTATGGACATTGTTATTACAAAACCCAAGTGTTAACATTTACAGGTCATGCTGCCCCAAACAGAACTAGTTATGGCTGTAAGTTTATCCAGATATTGAAAAGATTCAAGAAAACTATAAAATATGCCATACTACTTGGAATAACCCCCCCACCATGGAATATGACCATGAAGCCTTGGACATAAATTCATACTCATTGTGAAGGCCTATTCTAAGATGAATGAAAAAGAAATGATTGTGGAGGATTCCATCTTAAAATGTCCCAAAACATACCTTGTTTCTTCTCAACAATCAAAGCTCTGGATATTATTTGCAACACATGAATGCTAAACAGTATTATTTCCCACCATGTACCCACATATATTCAAGTTGTACATCAGAAATGTGTGGATGGAAATCATTACTGTCAAGCAAATGGTCATGTTGCAAAGATTGTCATGATGGAGTTGGTCCAAGGAGACTGACCATTAAAAAGTTTCAGTGTTCTCTCAGAGTGTGATTCTGTCACATGTTCACCAGCAGGATTTGGTTCTGCTCATGGAGCTGCACTATCTTAATTTGTCTTAGCCATTCCCCCCGATACTTTCATATAGGTTAATCAGAGAGTCAGTAGTAGGCAGCTGCATGGGATGCAGGTGTGTACTGCTGATGTTTTTACCCCTTTTGTTTTCTTGTTAGTTTTTTGTTCCTGTAGTAAAACATTGCAGTGATTTGGGCAGAGAGCAAGACGATGATTGGAGAAGTCATTCTGAAGTCATTCTGAGTAGGGTTTTGCCCCATTAAAAGACTGTGACTAATGTCTCTGAGTCTCTAAGTCCTTACACTGAATAGAACTGCTTAAGTAAGAAGTAAGTCAGGAAATGTGGGGGTTGTGAAAGCTTCATAGATCATCCATTAACTGACATTTCAAACATAAATGTACAAAGTGACCTTCTTATTTCTCTCACCCTAGTAAGTGAACCATCCTCAACCCAGGCTCAAACCAGAAATTTACAGATTATTTTATATTATACTTTTCTACTCCCCTATGCATTAGCAGGTCTTATTATCTTTATCTCAAAGATCTGTCTCTAATCCTCTCTCTCTTCCCATCTCAGTTCTACTGTTCCCATGCTGGTCATAAGGTCATCATCTCTGAGCTGTACTTAATCCTCTAGTAGCCTCCTCCAGAAGCCTGTTTCCATCATTCTTTCCACCCTGTCTCTCCACTTGCATTTTCCACAGAGTTGCCAAAATGATCCAGGAAAAAAGCTGTATCGCATACTAAATATTGTGTAGCTTCTCAGTGTACTTTGACTAGAAACCAAACTTCTAGACCCTGAGGCATCAGTCCCTATCTGCTTCCTTAATCTTCTTTAAGACTCCTTTTGCCATACACTCGAGCCATACTGGCTTCTTGAGTACCTCAAGCAACCCCAGTGCTCTCACAGCTCAGGGCTTTTTGCACCTGCTATTTCCTCTGCCTGGGAGGCTTTTTCTCTGGCTCTCAAGCAGTTGACTTCTCCATTTCTTATGCCCAGCTTACATAGTTCATATTCAGAGAGCCCTTTGCTGACCACACATTAGTAAACTGTCATCGGCTTCATGGGTTGTCACAATACCACATTTATTTTCTCCTTAAAACTTACCATTGTCTATCACTGTTGTATTTATCAGCAGTTTTTATTTTTATTTTTTAAAAGATTTTATTGAGTTATTTGACAGAGATCACAAGTTAGTAAGAGAGGCAGGCTGGGTTGGGGGGGTGGGGAGCAGGCTCCCTGCCAAGCAGAGAACTTGATGTGGGGCTTGATCCCAGGACCCTGAGATCATGACCTGAGCTGAAGGCAGAGGCTTAACCCACTGAACCACCCAGGCACTCCAGCAGTTTTTATTTTTTAATAAAATAGTTGTCTCTTACTTGTTTCTTGTCTTGGCTCAAAATATGTCTCGCTTCATCTCAAACCTCAGCTTCAATAAGCAGAGCTCCTGGCCAGATATCTGAAGCATATGGATTGTCGAGCCTCCTGACAAGTCATAATACAGTGTCTATATTCACTTGAGCTGTATTTGAGCAGTGACCAAGTCTATCTATTCATCACCATGTTCCCTAGTACAGTGCTTTTATATAGTAAGCAATCAGTTAGTATTTAACACAGCCATAAAAGAATGAATGAACTTTTTCAGGAGTGCTAGAGCCAGAGAAACTTGAAGTTTGAAAAGTTAAGAAATTTTGGCACTTGAAAAGCATTAGGAAGTTGACATAGACCTTCTTTTATATTTCTATGGAATCTGTGATTCACTTTACATGTAAGATTTCAGGAGTACACAGGCTTCCTGTAGTGAAGGTGACATGTCAGACTGTGCCTTACAAATTTGACTGTGAGAGGGCCAACCTTGAGCAGAACTGAAAGGAGACACAGCCTTCACTCCGTCAGGGCATTTTGTGTTCATGTGGCTTAAATGTCAGTTTACTTGGTCATTATCTTGTGTCCTTGTTCTTCCTCAGGAAGTAGTGTTTATCTGGATACATTAAGTCCCAGTGTTCAGGCAAAAGAAATCCTGCATCATTTTAGCAGGCTTGCCAGGAGACTCAGGCGTTTGCTGCCTGAAAGGTACAAATAAGAACAGGGAACTCGCAGTTGTAGAGGAAAATATAATCCAAAGAGACTCACTGCTAGAAAATATAGGCATGTTCACTCCAGGTGTTGATTGGAATATATCAGTGTACCCTCTCTCCACTCACATAGTGGTAACTCTTAAAAATAGAGGTAGGTGAGGGAATGGGTGAAAAGATAAAGGGGTGTGGTGCATAAACAATGAATTCTGGAACACAAAAGAAATTAAAAAATAAAGTAAAAGAGTACACTTATCTTGATGAGCACTGAGAAATTGTTGAAGCATTCTAATTGTATACCTGAATAGAAACTAATATAGCACTGTACGTTAATTATACTTGAGTTAAAAAAAAAAAAAAACCACCGCCACAACAACAACAACAACAACAACAACAACAAAACAGTTAATCATTTCCGTTTAGAGCTGTCAAATGGAAATGGGGTAGAGGAAACTTCCTGGTAGATGCAGAGACAAAACATATGGAAAAGTAGAATCTGAATCCAGACCTACAACCAGTGCCCACCCCTGCAGCCTCCCTCTCTTCATCTGAGATATGAAACCACTGAACCAGATCATCTCATTCAGCTCTCTCGGCACTGACTCTTTGATTTGAGAAATCTTGTAGTCTGAAACTGCAGTCTCAAGCAATAATCTTCTCAATGGGTTGTATAGGTAATTATATACTTACTGTTCTCACAAAGTTTCATAAAATAAGAATCCAGTGAAATTATTTTAATGCTACTTTTGTATTCCTGCTTATTTTGAATAGAAAAATCCTTGTGTATACTTCCTCAAAACATGGAAGAAAAATATGAAAAATGCACCCTGGAGGTCTACATGCTTCTTTGGTCAAAGACAAGGTTGGATCCAGTGAATCTGGGCTGCTTGAACTCTGTGGTTTGTTATCGGAGCTAATCTTGAATTTAAGCTCTTGTGTAATCAATCAGAAAGCTAAAGGAAATTGAAGTTTACAAAATACTGATGCTAAGGTAGATACTTTTTACTTCCTGCCACAGGACTTCCTTTACCACAACCACTAATAAGCCTTTTTTTACTAGGAAGGATAAAAGGTTGGCAGGTCTTGACACGGTCATAAAGAAGAATGAAATCTTGCCATTTGCAATGACATGGATGGAGTTAGAGTATTATGCTAAGGGAAATAAGTCAGAGCAAGACAAATAACACATGGTTTCAATATTAGGTGGAATTTAAGAAACAAACAAACAAAAAAAATGAGCATAAGGAAAGAAAGAGAGAAAGAGGCAAACCAAGAAACAGACTCTTAACTATGAAGAACACACTGGTAGTTTCCAGAGGGGAGGCAAGTGAGGCGGATGGGTGAAATAGGTGATGGGGATTAAGGAGTGCACCTGTTGTGATGAGCCCCGAGTGTTGCGTGGAAGTGTTGAATCACTATATTGTAACCTGAAACTAATATTACACTATATGTTAACCTAACTGGAATTTAAGTTAAAAAATTTAAAAAGTTATTCATGTTTCTGTTAGCCATTTGTATGTCTTCTTTGGAGAAGTGTCTGTTCATTTCTTCTGCCCATTTTTTGACTTGATTATCTGTTTTTTGGGTATTGAGTTTGAGGAGTTCTTTATAGATCTTAGATATCAGCTCTTTGTCTGTAATGTCATTTGAGAATATCTTCTCCCATTCTGTGGGTTACCTCTTTGTTTTGTTGACTGTTTCCTTAGATGTGCAGAAGGTTTTTATCTTGATGAAGTCCCAAAAGTTCATTTTCGCTTTTGTTTCCTTTGCTTTCGGAGACATGTCTGGAAAGAAGTTGCCGTGGCCGATGTCAAAGAGGTTACTGCCTGTGTTCTCCTCTAGGATATTGATAGATTCCTGCCTAACATTGAGGTCTTTTATCCATTTCAAGTTTATCTTTGTGTATGGTGTAAGAGAATGGTCGAGTTTCATTCTTCTATACATGGCTGTCCAATTTTCCCAGCCACCATTTATTGAAGAGACTGTCTTTTTTCCACTGTGTATTTTTTCCTACTTTGTCAAAGATTATTTGACCATAGAGTTGCAGGTCCATATCTGGACTCTCTACTCTGTTCCACTGGTCCATATATATAATGGAATATTACACCTCCATCAGAAATTATGAATACCGTACTTTTGCATCAACATGGGTGGGACTGGAGGAGATTATGCTGAGTGAAATAAGTCAAGCAGAGAAAGTCAATTATCATATGGTTTCACTTACTTTTGGAGCATAAAGAATAACATGGAGGACATTAGGAGAAGAAAAGGATAAGCGAATTGGGGGAAATCAGAGGGGGAGATGAATCATGAGAGACTGTGGACTCTGAGAAACAAACTGAGGTTTTTGGAAGGGAGGGGGATGGAAGGATGGGTGAGCCTGGTGGTGGGTATTAAAGAGGGCAAGTATTGCATGGAGGACTGGGTGTGGTGCATAAACAATGAATCTTGGAACACTAAAAAATAAATTTTTTTTTTAATTTAAAATTTTAAATAAATAAAATACATAAAAGTTTACATACAAAAAAAAAAAAGGTCTCTAGACAAATGTTAGAATTAAATGCCCAGAATTTGTCTTTATGATAAGACTCACTGGGTAAGTGACAGCCATTTATTTTGACCATGTATAACATCCACAGAAGAATATGATGAGATGCTAAATCCCCAGCAGCTCAAGGTTTTGTTTTGTTTTGTTTTGTTTTAATTGAAGTATATCTGGCACAATGTTACATTAGTTCCAGGAGTACAGTAGAGTGAAGGGACAAGACTATAGCTCATGCTATGCTCACTTTAAGTATGGTTATCATCTATGACCATACACTGCTACTACAATTCCATTGACTATGTTATCTATGTCTTACCTTTCACCCCTGTGACTTACTCATTCTATATAACTGGACTCCTGTAGCTTCCACTCCCCTTTATCCATTTTGCCCAATCTCCCCCGCCCAGTCTGGCAGCCATCAGGCTGCTCTCTGTATTTATGGGTCTACTTCTGCTTTTGTTTGTTTGTTCCTTTGTTGTTGTTTTTCAGATTCCACATAAAAGTGAAATCATATAGCATTTGTCTTTCTCTGTCTGAATTATTTCAGTTAGCATCATATCCTCTAGGCCCATCACAACAACTCAAGATTTTTTATTTATTTATTTATTTAACAGAGAGGGAGAGAGATGACAAGTAGGCAGAGAGGCCAGCAGAGAGAGAGAGAGAGGGGGAAGCAGGCTCCCCGCTGAGCAGAGAGCCCCATGCGGGACTCTATCCCAGGACCCTGGGATCATGACCTGAGCCGAAGGCAGAGGCTTTAACCCACTGAGCCACCCAGGTACCCCAGCAAAAAGTATCACCTGTAACACTTCTAGCTTTCCTTTCTCACAAGAATTTTGGGATAGGACTAAGGTTACAGGTATTTCAAGGCTCTCAAGGAAAAGATGTTATTGCTTGGAAAATTATCCTCTGTGAAGCTTGAGTTTCCATTATGGATCTGTCTGCACGACCAAGTGTGCAAGCTCTGGCTGGGTCTTCATCGGCCAAGTCAAGAGGACAGTGGAGGCATGTATGCAGATAATCCCACATCAGCACTATTCCCCTCGGAAAATGAAGAGAAGCTTGCCTGATAAAGCAAGGAGCCTTGCGAATTAGATAGACAGTGTATCTTCTATGACTTATGCCAAGTCAGATATTTTCAGGATAAAGCCTTCAGTGAGCTGGATAACATTCAGCCAGTTCCTTCAATTTTCCACTGCACTTTGCTTCTGTAATTATGGCCACAGTTTTGAAAATAACTTTATTATGACTTATGTGGGTAAAGTTGAATCTTTAGGGATCAGAATCCCTCTGAGGAATAGTACCATGTTCATTGGTAGAATGATGATCCTGCAGAGGTCACTTTCCTAGCAGTAATCTGTGGTCTTGATGAAGGGGCATCCAAACCATCTAGTTCATCCCTTTGCAACCAGCATTAGGCCTCTGTGGGATCAAATAATTTCAGAGCAGTAATCATCTCTGTAAGAGAAGACAAGAGCAGGGAAGCAAGGCCCTACTAGGAGTTAAATCACTTTCTAGGGTCACACAGGGGGCTGGGCATGAAGCCAGGATGAGAATTGGTGGATCTCTCATTGAATCATTATGCTTCTCTGATGGCTGGCAAGGGAGAGCAACATAATGCATAGCCTTGGAAGAAAGACCTTTGTCAGGTAGGGGTAAGCAAACTATTTTTGTAAGATACTAGATAGTCAAATTTTTTGGCTTTGCAGGTCAAATGGTCTTTGTCGCAACCACCTGACTCCATTACTGTAGCATTAAAGCAGCCACAGACAGTACGTAATGGAATAGGTGTGACTGTATGCCAATAAAACTTTATTAATGAACACTGAAGTATGAATTTCAGTTATCACATGTCACAAAATATTGTTTCAATTTGGATTTTCTTTTCAATTATTTAAAAATGAAGAACCAGGGACATCTGGGTGGTGCAATCGGTTGGGTGGCCGACTCTTGATTTTGGCTCAGATCATGATCTCAGGCTTGTGAGACTGAGACCCACATTGGCTCTCTACTCAGTGTGGAGTCTGCTAGTCCCTCTCACTCCCCCGCCCTGCTCCTCCCACTCCCCCTCTTCACTATGAGTGTGCTCTGGCTCAGGCACTCTCTCTTACTCTCTCAAATACATACATACATACATACATACGTACAATCTTTAAAAATGTAAAAAGCATTCTTAGCTCATGGTGGGCTGGATTTGGCCTGGGGAGGAGCTGCCTACCTATGGTAGAGTAACATATCTCAGCCCAGGAGAAAATTGATCCTTTATCCTAGAGGATACCCATCCTCTCTGGCTCCATGCCACACCCAAGAACCTTAAATCTCACTCATTTGTCCTCTGCAGAGGTGCTATCACATTAAACTGTGAAGTTAAGTCACTTTACATTTCATCTATGAAGTGTCTCTTATTATATAAAAGTCAACCTAAGTATGACAAAGGTCATTGGACTTACTTAGAAAAGGACAGAAAGTAAGAATTCCTTCTGACAAACAGACCCGGCCACAAATGCCAGTTCTGTTGTCAGTGAGTGGTGCTGGTTTGGATCGAACCTAATAACGTCAGTCAAAAGAAAGTATGATGTTGCCTATTGGCATGGATTTCGTGGAAAATACAGAAAATACCCCCAAACTCCTTGCTAACATCACTGACTGCATGTTTGCAATGAAAGGAAATACTTGGGTTTATATGTAAATAACTTCCTCAAGAAATCTACCACCTTCCTTGGATCAGTGGGAGTTCTAGTGGCCCATTCCTTGGGCAGGCCTGGTTTGTTTGCTCACTTAGCATTCAGCCAAGCATTCTCTTCAACTCCAAGGGCTTTCTCTGCTACTAACACTGTTTGTATCAGAAGGGTAGAAAGTCCTCTAGTGACTTGTTTTTTCTGGGTTGAGATTAAGCAGATGCAGGACTTGGATGAGGGCAGTAGGTCTAAACTAAGGTAATAATGCTTTTTGCTCTTTTTCCTTTTTTGACTGGAATGCCCTCAAAGGAAAAGAGTGATCCAAGAGGGTTTTCTGGAAGCCAAAAGAAAACTAAAGGATATCACATCAGTTACTTGCCACACTGGTGACTTTTGGCTGGAACCACCACAAATGAAAGGCTTTAGGTGGATCTCTAGAGCTATACTCCAGGCCCCTACCATGGGCTAAAAGGCCCTGAGGACCTAATCCACAGTGAGGACTAATCCACAGTGCTCTTGCAATCTTTTCACACATAATACTACCTCACAAGAATTACTAATGCTGGTTTAATGTTGCCTATTTTTATGTTTATGGTCATTAAGACTTTTTGGTTGCAAGTGATGGAACCCAACTCAAACTGGTCAAAAATAAATACACACAAAAAATAAGTACTATTAGCTCAGAAGTCTGAAAAAACTATAGTTTGATCTTTAGACATAATTGTATCCATTATTTAAGAAACAAATATCAGGGGTGCCTGGGTGGCTCAGTTGTTAAGCGTCTACCTTCGGCTCAGGTCATGGTCCCAGGATCCTGGGATTGAGCCCCACATTGGGCTCCTTGCTCAGTGGGAAGCCTGCTTCTACCTCTCCCTCTCCCCCTGCTTGTGTTCCCTCTCTCAGTGGGTCTCTGTCAAATAAATAAATAAGATCTTTCTAAAAGAAGGAGGAGGAGTTGGAGAGGAAGAAGAAGAAAAGGAAGAAGAAGAGGAAGAAAAAAAGAGGAAGAGGAAGGAAGGAGAAGAATGAGGAGAAGGAGGAGGAGGAAGAAGAAGAAGAAGAAGAAGAAGAAGAAGAAGAAGAAGAAGATGAGCAGGAGGAGGAGAAGGGGGAGGAGGGGGAGTGGGAGGGGGAGGAGGAGGAAGGGGAGGAGGGGGAGTGGGAGGGGGAGGAGGAGGAGGTAGAAGAAGAAGAAGACGACATCATCTCTCCTTTTCTATCTCTGCTTCCATGTGTTGTCTTCATCCTCTGACAGGCTTTCTCTACGTGTACAGAAAGCTGGACCCTGGCATTTCCAGACTCACAGGGTCTTTGCAACTCACAGTCTCAAAAGGAAAGAGCTTCTCTTCCAGCATCTATTTCTGTTTCTGTGAAAAGACCTCAGTTTTCCCTCCTTCAGTCATATGTTCACCCTTGGACTTAACGATGAGTCCGGTGGGATGGAATACTCTGATCAGCTAGCATACACCGGTTGTTCACCTGTTCAGTGTTATTAGAATCATATGGAGTGAGCAGGAGGAGGTTTTGATAATTAAAGAATGGGGGGCAGACACAAAACAAAAAGCTGTGCACTACACTGATAAATTACTCATTTGCATTTAGCAAGAACATTGTTTTCATAAAGAGTAGGCAAATCAGAAGCTACCTGGTGAATCATTAGTTATCTCTAGATATTTCTTTATTCTCTCTCCATTCCCTGGTCGTCTTTCTTTCCATCACTGAGCTATGAGCTGAAGAAATGCAAATGAAAGGGACTCTATCTTGCTCTCATTACTCTTGTGCTCTAGTTCAGGAGGACAGCACATAAACAGCAAGGTGCAAGTAGCTGCAGTGGGCTGTGATTCTTGCTCAAGGGGCTGGTGATCCACTCACTGTGGGCCAAAGACAACAGGGATAAAGGAGTTCATCTTCCTCTGCTATCGTGAGGATTTAGACAGGGCAAAGACTTTGATGCCAGTCCTAGCATCACTGCCTTACGGAAGCCTGCTTCAATTCCGACAAAAGGATCATCATTTTTGACACAACCCACAGGTTCCCTAAATACCAAAAGTGTAAAGCTAGCAAATATATGGCTTGCTGAGGAAACCTCATACCATGGCAAGAACATAGCGAGAAAATAATACATTTTTCATCAATTTTAATATAAAATTAATCAGTAGATTCCTCAGCTGGCAAGGAGCTATTAGAGAGAACACACACATAAAAAGTATTTTTCAAGGAAGGTTCCCTTTAAAAACTGCCAAAACTTACCCAAAGTAATGTTAAAATAGGAAGGCAGGTGACCCTTCAAGAACAGAAATTATAGTCTCTAGGAGAAAACAAGGATAAAATAATCAGGATTTCACTTCTTTGGATCTTTCCTTATTTTTTGTAAGCTTTCCAGTGGTTTTCAAGACATGAGGCTATGTGTGCTCAGAGTAGAAGCCTGAGGGTTTTAGAACCCCAGACTCCCATGAGTAAAACGAGGTGTTTGGTTTAATGGCACCCATGGTTCTGTCCAGCGTGGACATGTGGTAATCCCGTGCCCGCCTTTCTGATCTATATTCTGAGCTTATACAGAATGTGGCATAGCAACCCCTGCGAATCCCCAAGTGCTGCTGTTAAGGGAAGAGGACAAGTCCCCCCTGTGGTGAGACGTCTGATCAATCAGGAAGTGGTTAGTCAAACTGGATATGATAGCAACTGTACCTCAGCCTCCCTGTAGTGTCCCTGAGGTGCCCCCAAAATTCATGCCTTGCATAGGAAGTCTAGAAGATACTGTGCTGGTAAAAATTTGGACTGCCCGTGAGAGTTCTGCCCCCATACTTGGGGAAGAAGTACATATTTCAGATCCTAGGTGTTGCCCTCGGTCCAGCTACAGAAAGTTCTCTTTAGGGAAGGATAAAGGAATTAATATTTTTGACATATGGAAGAAAGCTGACCCAGACCATCTTAGATATTGTTTCTTTTACACCAGCCCTCTGAGACTACACTTTAAGATGGAAATAATAGTGGGATTTTTTTTATAGTAGGCCCATAGTGTTAGTTAAATTTAAATGGTATGACACATGTAAAATGTAGGTGCTTATTAGAGGATAGCCATCAACCACTCATCCATTCAACAGATGTTTATTGAGTTTTCTACCATGAACAGGAGCTACTCTTAATGCTAGGGATAGCAACAAACAACACCATGAAAGGAAATTATGTTTTCTGTATAGGAGATAAACTAAACAAATAGTATGTCAGATGGTGATAAGTGCTAAAGAGATAAATAAAAAGAAAGGAGGAGTATGATGGAGTGTACATGGAAAAAGAAACAATTGCAAATAGAGCAGTCATGGAAGAGTAGACACACCTCTAGGATGTGCAAGGCATGAGGGAAAGATATAAGTAAAGAACTCTCTGCTATATACCTAAATACTTGATAAACTATGAAATCAGTCATAGACTGTCTTCCCATCTTGACCTGATACCTTCATTACATCTTGGAAGGCCATGCTTAGATTTGGAGTTTTTAAATCCTCAGAGTGCTGGACTAGAATATGAAGTGTTTTGCCTCTAGCCAGTGTCCCTCCCCATTCCCACCTGTTCTCTTCTTACCTAAAACAAGGTCCTATACCATAAAGGTTCTCAAACACATGAGAGTGAATGCTCCAGCCCAGAAGTCCCAGTTCCATGCACGTACCCCATAAACAGTTGCATCTCAGCCCTCCTCTCGGGCTTAGGCATATGGCACTGGCAGCATGGTGTTAGAAGTAGGGTTGGGCTATTGGGGCAGGGAACTCTGGCTACTCAGAATGTTCTCTAGGAGTTGGGGAGGGGTCTCTCAGTAGGCACCTCACTTTAGCCTTGCATACTCCTTGCCTCTCTAAAGAGGGAGTTCTGGGATTGTTGCCCTTCTTACCTGGGTCAAAGGAAAGAACCCATGAAGAACCCACTGACATGGTAATTTTGAGCAAAGACCCAAAGAAGCTGAGAGAGCAGTCCATGGAGGATATTTGAGGAAAGAGTATTGTGGACAGTAGAAGTGGTGAGTGCAAAGTCCTGAAGGAGGAACATGCATGATGTGTTCCAGGAGCATCAAGGAGACCAGAGAGGCTAGAGGGACACATGTGAAGGGAGTGGTGATCTCAGAGAAAGGTCTGGAGGCCAGATCCTGAAACATCTTATAGGTCATTGTAATGACTTGGACTTTCATTTGAGCAAGATGGGAAGTCACTGGCAAGATTTAAATAGAGAGGTGGGAGGATCTAACTTAAGTTTTATTTAAAATATTAAAAATTCAATTAGCCAACATATAGTACATCATTAGTTTGAGATGTACTGTTCAATAATTCATCAGTTGTGCATAACACCCAGTGCTCATCACACCATGTACCCTCCTCAATGCCCATCACCCAATTACCCCATCTCCCCACCCACCACCCCTCCAGCAACCCTCAGTTTGTTTCCTAGAGTTAAGAGTCTCTTACGATTTTTTTCCCTCTCTGATTTCTTCCCATTCAGTTTCCCTCCCTTCCCTTATGATCCTCTGCATTGTTTCTTATAATCCACATGAGTTAAACCATATAATTGTCTTTCTCTTGATTGACTTATTTCACTTAGCGTAATACCCTCCAGTCCCATCCACATTTATGCAAATGGTAAGTATTCATCCTTTCTGATGGCTGAGTAATAGTCCAGTGTGTGCGTGCGTGTGTGTGTGTGTGTGTGTGTGTGTGTGTGTGTGTGTGTACATACACACATCTACTTATCTTTCATCTGTTGATGGACTCTCAGCTCCTTCCACAGTTTGGCTATTGTGGACATTGCTGCTATGAACATTGGGGTGCACATGCCCCTTCGTTTCACTACATTTGTATCTTAGGGGCAAATATCTAGTAGTGCAATTGCTGAGTCATAGAATAGCTCTATTTTTAATGTCTTGAGGAAACTCCATACTGTTTTCCAGAATGGTTGTACCAGTTTGTATTCCCACCAACAGTGTAGGAGGGTTCCCCTTTCTCCACATCCTCACTAACATTTTTTGTTCAATCTTATTAATTTTAGCCATTCTGACTGGTGTGAGTTGGTATCTCATTGTGGTTTTGATTTGTATTTCCCTGATAACATGTGATGTGCAGCATTTTTTCATGGTCTATTGGCCACTTAGATATCTTCTTTGGAGAATTTTCTGTTTATGTCTTCCAGATCTGACTTATGTTTTAAAAGAATCATACTGGCTGGTGCTGGAACTAGACGACAAGGGGCAGAGACAGAGGTGGGAGGCCAGCCAGAAGGCTCACGTAATCATCCAGGCAAAGCGCAACCGCTTTACCCAAAGTGGTGGCAGTGAAGGAAATGAAAAGAGGTTTCATTTTTAATCTCATTTAAAGGTAGAGTTAACAGGATTTGCGAGTGGGTTGGCTGCGGAGGGAAAAGAGAGAAGAGTCAAGGATGACTCCAGAGAATTTTTGGTTTGAGCAACCCCAGAGATGAAGTCAAAAGTTTTATTTACTTTGTTTATCCGTAATATAGGAGTGAACATAATTATAAACCATATTACTGGCAGCAGTCTATAAAAACCTCTGGATGATTTGAAGTGCAATTAGAGCAAAAGGTTTTAAATAAGGGAGATAACTTGTATCGTCCTATGCAAGCAGTGTGCAAAACTACATACACGTGTGTATTTTTTGTACACTAAAAAATATTCACAGCTGGACAGAACTTGTTTGCAAAATCATAAATATCTTTTGTCTGAACTTCATTTTATGCCTTTAATCAAAAGGGCACTCCCTGAAATTACTGCAGTACTGTAGAATAAGCCCTTGGTCCTGTCGTCATCCCTGAGCGGGGCCCTTCTTAGCTTTGGGATCTCCAGCAAGACCTTTAATTTTTTCAAGCCTCAGTGCCCACATCTTAAAAACGTGGATGACGGTTGCCCATTTCGTCAGCCCCGAAACAGCATCCAAATCCCAGGTGTCATTAAATATTAATGGCCTCCACTTAAGCAAAAATTTAAACAAATACTTGGTCTTACCCATATCATAATTTATACTCTTGTTCATTTTTCTTTCTTGCTCTGAGCAGTTGATGACTGGGTGCTTTTTTTTTAGCTGTGATTTATGTGATCAAAGAAGTAAAACCAGTTAGCTCATTTGGTTATATGCTGAAATTCATGAGATGCTCTTTTTGTGTGTATTCACCAATTAGCTCCACTCTGTTTTTTGGTCACACACACGTCACCTCAGCTTCACATATGTGTGGAATTGATTGCAACATGGATCGGAGCAGAGAGTGTAAATCTATCACTCCCATTGAGAAAACAGCTCAAGAAACAAGCATCCCTGCTGGTAGTAATATTGTCTTCGTATTTGAAGGACACAACCTTGAATCCCTTGTGATCGTGGCAAAGAATAAGCACGTACATAAGTAAATAAGCGCAATATAGCAAGGACCATATAAGACCAAGTAACTGTAAAGTTTTAAAATGTCTCATGAAGTATTTGGGCACTAAAAGATTTGAGACATTCTTTCATAGCCTCCCAGAATTTCTACACCTTAAACTGTTGGAGCTTCCAGTTCGAGCTCTCAGAATCTTTGCTTCCTCAAATGCAAACCAAGAAGTTGGACGCCTTTACCTCAAAAACATCTTCCAGCTTAAGAGATCAGTAGTTCTCTGAGTCCTCTTCCTGGAAACCGTTCCTTCCAGCTGGCACAGTAAATACATTCACATGCATTTTATTTAATCCTACACTTCGGGATCCAGTTCTGGTGAGCTGCATTGATTTGTAGGTGTCAGCAAATCCTCTGGCATCTGAGAAAATTATTATCCAAACCAATTAATGGAGTTGTCAACCCTGTGTGATTGATTTTGAAATCTATCAGCAGGGCTCTCTGTGGAAGAAAGGAATCTCAGTGGCAGCGTTTGCCATAAGAGTGAACCAACCTGGGATGACACCTGAGATTTAGCTACTGTTTCAGACTTAACCAAATGGGCAGTCATTATCCTCAGGACAGATACAAGGCAGCTGTCTTCCTTGTAGCCTTGCAGAAATAATAATGTGTGTGTATGTGTGTGTGTGTGTGTGTGTGTGTGTGTGTGTGTGTAAAGGGGTAGAAGGATGGGGGGCAGCTGGCAGAGACATGAGGGAGAAATGGGAGGGGAAAAGACAATCACAAAGACAGCAACCCACCCTGAACAAATAAAAGAATTTTGTAGAATGCAACTCTGGCTGTGTGTGAATAATTGGCTGGAAAATCATTTCCTTCATTTGTTATATAAAAATGGTCATTTCAGTGTTGATGATGAAAGCCCAGAAGGAAATGAGGGCTTACTGCTTAGTTCTGCCTATGGCTTTGTGTAGAATAAAGCTTCATACATGGGGTTCTAAATCTCTGGCCCACAGGCCTGAACTGACAGATTTGAGACTGGTCATTACCTAATTTTTGAGAGCCGAAATCTCTGATGAGTTGGCCCCAGGAGCAAAAGGAAGGGCAAAACCAGAGGACCTTCCAAAGCCTTTGCCTAAATCTAAATCACAGTTCTCTCGGCAAATTACAGAGAAGCAACAAACTCCAAAGGTTAATGCGTGTGGCTTTTGTTGGAGGGGTTTCTGCTAATTATCTTTCTTATTGAAATATGATGACCACCCTTTATTAAGTGCTCACAATATACTAGGCATTTTATGCATATGATTACCCTTCCTCAAAATAATTCTGCATGATGGATATTATTCTGCATATATTAAAGGTAAGAGAACTGAGACCTAGGAAAGTTATTACCTCAGAGTCAAATAACAAGTTAACAGAGGAGCTATGATTTAATTCCCAGTCTTGCCAGTAGCAAGTTCTATGCCCTTTTCCATACTGTAGCTTGCCTCTGTTTGATTGTCTGCTGACTTGGCAAATGTGCCCATCACCCTAGTGGGCCTTTATATACTTCTCTCCATTCTGTCAGTCTTATTGCTGTGAGTGAGATATGGGTAAGAGCAAATCATAATATACATCATTGTCGTCAGCATATAGTTGGTTCCTTGTCTGCATTGGTTTCCTCCCTTGTTGCAATATTTATTTTGCCTTTGCTACAAACCAACAATATAAATTTTGTATTTTCTTCGGGATACATCTCTCCCAACATATTATGAATAATGAAAATTGGCTTAAGATATTTAGTTAAGAAGCTGTAAAATAGACCTTAGTCAGACAATACTTGCATTAGTCTGGATTCATGGCGTCTCTTTGTCCCTAGAGCTATAGAACGTTCAAATTAAGCTAATCAGTACTATTGTTATGTGCAACGTTGGCACTTTTATTCTCTGCTTTTCCTTTCCTGGCATCTGTGCTTCTAAATATAATGTGAGGTGAACTCCTAAGCTGTCCTAGTGGTTTTGTTAAATTTTGGGAGGCTAATAATTTGAAGGGGACGAGCGACATATACTAAGAAGTGTCCCAACTTACATGACAGTATCTGAAGCTTACATGAAATATACCAACAGCTTAGATGCTGGTCCTGAAGTATTAATCATTCCAAAATTTGAGCTTTCCAGTTTTCTGCATAGCATTTTATCATGTGTAAATATTTTCCAATGTACCATTTGTTTTCTGGAGGTACAAAAGGATATAGCTATTTACAGAATATATCTCACCTGGATGAAACAAGAAAAATTGCTATGCACCAGTCAATTGCTTATTAAGCCTTGCATACATGAGTGAGGTACTGGGAATGTGGTCTATAGTTAAGGAGAATGGATCACACAGATTAAGCCTATAAACTTCCCTATTATGGTGATATCATATTATGGTGATATCATATTACGGCATTATTACCGAAAACTGAAAATGTCATTTTTTATCTTACTTTGTTATTTTTTTTTTACTTAAAAAAAAAAAAAAAACCTTTGTATTAAAATGAGCTAAATTACAGTGTGGCCACAAACAAACTCTATCAGTAGGTTCCAGTTACCGGTTGCTTTATGACAAACTGTCCCAACCTACCGGTATAAAATAACAATCACATTAATCATGCTCACAAATTCTGCACGTCAGGAAATCTGACACAACATAAGGGTGGTGTCTTTTGTCTGCTGCGTAACACTTGGGGTCTTGGCTGGGAACACTCAAATGGCTTGGGGGCCGAAATCATCTAGAAGCTTCTCCACTCATGTGTTGGGTGCCTGGCTGGGCTAACTCAGACTCACTGGGATGCGTAACAAGAGCACCTTCCTATGAAGCTTCTGTGCAGCTTGGAGTCTGGGGTGGCCAGGTTCAGAGAAGGAGCATGCAGACAGCCAGTGTTCCAAAAGAGTCTCTTCTGACCCAGTTTCCATAGTTGTGAAGCATCACTTCAGACCCTCAGCTCAAAGGGGGGAGGAGAAATAGAGTCCTTCCAGGAGAATCGTAAAGTCACGTGGAAGAAGAACATGTTGGATGAGCAGTATTATGGGCCATCATGATCGTCTTTGGAACACACCATCTGCCATGCATTGGTTTACAACAGGGACTTATTTCATGCTCAGAGTCTGCTGTGGATCCAGGCAATTCTCCGGAGTGGATTATGGGCCTAGCAATCCAGGCTGCTGCTTCCATCTCACAGCTTCTCCACGTCACTCATGACTCCCCCAACACTTCTGCAGGGGAAGAGCAGCATGGAAAATCCCATACCAGCTCTTAGAGGCACGACCTGGAAGGAACGTAAGTGACTTCTGCTCACATTTCACGGCTCACATAGCCATGCCTACATTTAACGGAGCAAGCAAGTGTGGTCTTCCTGTCTGCCTGCCAAGAAAATAGAGCTAGAAATGCTGGCAAATGGCAATTGTAATATTTACCACAGCTTCAGACATCTTGCCCGAGTGGTGAAGTCCTGTAATTCCCACCAGCGCTGGTTTCTGTATGTCAAATTCATTCATTCCTTCATCCATAACAAATATGTGTTTGATGCCTACTATGTGCAACACATCAGTGGCTAGTTCCCAGAAAGAATTCAGGATTCAGCTACCTTCAAAAAGCATATGATTTTTCTCCAGAAAACCAGTTAAAATTTCAGTTACTTTGTTGTTGATTCCTTTGTTAGGGGATGGGGGGGTAGACAGATCCTACACTGTCCTGCCCCCTCCAAGGACTATGACATAAGACTTTTTTCTCTCCTTACCTCCCATGATAGTGATTTTATCATTTTTATACACCATTATAGTCAAAACCCTTTTTCTTCAGTGTTCATCATCTATCTCCCCTTTTGTGGCCATAATTTCATGACAGACTATTGGGGATGCAGCTGTATTTCCAGAAAATGCAGATGGTGGCTATTAAATTGGACACTGCCATGGCAATAAATTGTGTGATAAATTAAATGGCTTTAATCCAGTTTAGAATAATCATGCATCATTAGTCTGACAGCCTGATTCTATAGCCCAGTTCCATTTGTTGTTGTTTTAAAAGGAGATTTAGATATCAAGGCTGCAAACTGTAGCTAAGTCTGGACAGAAGTCTCCTCTATTTTCCAAAAGCAGAGCTTGTAACTACATTTCAACAATGAAAGGAACGAAAACCAGCAGGAACTCTGTTTGGGGCCCATTTGTTTTCAGTCTTCAATTAGAAAACTGTGTTTCTAGTGGAAAACCATAGGACAGTCCTCACTCCCTGGTGAGAAAGAACGACGAGGAAGAAATAAGCTCTATGATAGACTGAAGTAATGATACTGTGGTTTTGCCTGGGTAGCTGTCTTCTTAAGTGACTTTGGGTGTGTAGAAAATCACTCTTAACCTTGGTCTATCCAATGCATCAAATCTCTCAATGGAATTTCTAAGGTATTATGAACTTAGGGGAAGTTATTATTTAAAATCAAATAATGGGAAATGTAAACAATGGAAATCGTTGGAGGTACGTACTAAAAATATCTTCAAGATAAGTTTAAGTCAATGTGTAGCTGATAAAACTCAGGATTGATAAAGCTCTTCAGTGAGACCCCTAACCTTTGAAGTGCACCCACAGTGACAAGAACCCCTGTGAGAAATTGTATAAAAAACTTACTGGTCTGCTAGCCTATCCCAGTATCTAATGTGTATGCAGGCAAAAACTGGAATTTATAGGATTATTATCATAGGTTTTAGTTTGTTACAGCTATATGGCTTTGTGAAGTTTTACAAACTAGGTCAACCAGTCAGCCCTCAGATCTCGCATACCATATTTGGCTGAGCCAAAAGGAACAAGCAGATACTATCTAAACCACAAGCAAATCTGTCAATGGGCCTTCTGATGATAACTTTACCTTTTAATGAAATCTCAGGTCTTTTAAGGTCAGTCAGATGTAAACTAAGCTGGAAGATGATTGTACTAAAAGGAAAGTTACTTAGCAGCACAACATTTTGAATTCCAAGAATTTTAGTTACATCATGGTAACCAACTTCACTTACTTGGCGTTTTGAAGTTCAGAGCACTTATTCTCAAGTTCATCTTCTGATATTCTTCTAAAACTTTTGAAACCTCACCAGTCCTTAAAAATTAAAGAAACTCTGTATGGATGTTTAAGTTTTATGTGTTCGTCTTGCATCTTTAAAATTCTACATGTATGTGTACTTCTTATATCCCTCAATGTACATGCTATCTATCATTTATTTCTTTTCCATGCTTATGTACAAATAATGGCATTTTATTAAAGATTATTTATTTATTTATTTGACAGACAGAAATCACAAGTAGGCAGAGAGGCAGGCAGGCAGAGAGGAGGAAGCAGGCTCCCTGCTGAGCAGAGAGCCTGATGCGGGGCTCTATCCCAGCACCCTGGGATCATGACCTGAGCCAAAGGCATGGGCTTTTTTTTTTTTTTTTTAATTTCTTTTCAGCGTAACAGTATTCATTGTTTTTGCACCACACCCAGTGCTCCATGCAATACGTGCCCTCCCTAATACCCACCTGGGCTTTAATCCACTGAGCCACCCAGGCGCCCCCAAATAATGACATTTTTGAATGTGAAACCAGGGATTCCCTTGCTGGCAATATCCAATGCCTTTAAATTGTTACTTTAAAGAATTTTCTCCTTTAAAATCAAGGTTTGAACTAAATGGCTTCTAAAATCTCTCCCTTCTCTGAGAGAAGGAAAGGAACTAGTATTTATTGGACATGTACCATATACTCCCCCATGCTTACATACAGTGTCTTATTTAATCCTCACAACAACCCCATCAAGGAAATGTTACTAGTCTTCTCTTACAAATGAAAACCCCAACTTCCTAAAAATTAGTTTGTGCGAATTGACGTGACCAATCAGCCCTGAAGCTGGACTTCCACTCCAAATCTGTCCAGCATCACCCACTGTCTCCCATCCTTGCCCCTCCTCACTTTACGTGCTATTTGGCAGTAAGCAATGACTATCTACCCCACATAACATTGAGCCTTTCCTTTTTTTTCTTTTTTTTCTTTTTTTCTTTTTCTTTTTTACTCAAGAGAGGTTAGAGCCAAACCTTCTACTCCGTTTACTAGCATCATAAAAAGTTTCACAAATAAATGCAACAACAACAATAATGGCAAAAACCTGTACCCTGGAAATTCAACCTACATTTAATGGTTGGAATATTATTACATCTAATTGTTTACACAAAGTGAAGTTGAAATTAGAAACATTTTCTAATTAATTAAGGTCAAAATAATTGCTATGAAGGAAAAAACAGCTTCAACTATTTAAGAGAATGAGTAATAAAATTTTCCAACTTAAGTTAGTGCCATATACTAAGAGAATTTAATCAAAACACCTTTCCAAATTTATTCCTTTAAAAATGAGTGGAGCAGCACCTGCGTGGCTTAGTTGGTTAAGTGTCTGCCTTTGGCTCAGGTCATGATCTCAGGGTCCTAGGATCAAGCCCCACTCAGGCTCCCTGTTCTAGAAGAATCTGCTTCTCCCTCTCCCTCCACCTCTCTCCCACGCTCCTACTCTCTCTCTCTTTTTCTCAAATAAAATCTTTAAAATCTTTATCTAAAATAAATAAATCTTTAAAAAAAAGAGAGAGAGCGGAAAAATTAAACCTATGATTGATTTTGTGTTACTTATCTGCTTTGTAAGCATAAATGTATTTTAAATATTTTTCTCATGAGGTCTTATCTTTTAGTATCGTGTTTTTATTTGTTTTTTTTAAGTTTTTATTTTAAGTCCAGTTAGTTAGAGTTACTTTCAAGTGTACAATACAGTAATTTATTGCCCTGTGCTCACCACAAGAGTACTCCTTAATCCCCATCACCTATTTCACCCATCCCCCCACCCACCTCCCCTCTGGTTACCATCAGTTTTTCCTCTATAGTTAAGAACCTGTTTCTTAACTTTCTTAACCTGTTTCTCTCTCTCTCACTATCTCTCTCTTGTTTTTTCCCATCGCTTGTTTGCTTTGTTTCTTAAATTCTACATATGAGTGAAATCATATGTTATTTGTCTTTCTCTGACTTACTCATTTCACTTAGCATAATACTCTCTAGTTCCATCCACAAGGTTGCAAATAGCAAGATTTCATTTTTTATGGCTGAGTTATATTCCACTGTGTGTGCATTTGTGTGTGTGTGTGGTGTATACACTACAGCTTCTTTATTCATTCATCAGTGGAATGAATGAAATGGTGGGCTATTTCCACAGTTCGGCTATTATAGGTAATGTGGCTATAAATATCAGGAGGCATATTTCCCTTTGAATTAATGTTTTTGTATTCTTTGGGTAAATACCTAGTAGCATAAATGTGGATCGTAGGGTAGTTCTATTTTTTACTTTATGAGGAACCTCCATACTATTTTCCAGAATGGCTGCACTGGTTTGCATTCCCTCCAGCAGTGCAAGAGGGTTCTCCTTTCTCCACATCCCTGCCAAGACCTGTTGTTTCTTGTGTTGTTGATTTTAGCCATTCTGACAGGTATGAGGTGATATCTCATTATCTCATTGTAGTTTTGATTTGCACTTCCCTGATAATGAGTAACGTTGAGCATATTTTCATGTGTCTGTTAAGCATCTAAATATCTTCTTTGGGAAAACATTTATTCGTGTCTTCTGACCATTTTTATTGGGATTATTCATTTTTTGGTGTTGAGTTTTAATAAGTTCTTTATATATTTTGGATAATAACCATTTATCAGATATATACTTTGCAAATATCTTCTCCCATTCTGTAGGTTGCCTGTTGGTTTTGTTGATGGTTTCCTTTGCTGTGCAGAAGCTTTTTATTTTAATGAAGTCCCAATGGTTTATTTTTGCTTTTGTTTCTATTGCCTCAGGAGACATACCTAGAAAGAAGTTGCTGCAGCTGATGTCAAAAAGGTTACTGCCTGTGTTCTCCTGTAGGATTTTTATGGTTTCAGATCTCACATTTAGGTCTTTCATCCATTTTGAATTTATTTTTGTGTTTGATATAAGCAAGCGGCCCAGTTTCATTCTTTTGCCTATTGCTATCCAGGTTTCCCAGCACCATTTATTGAAGAGACTGTCTTTTTTCCCCTTACATATACTTTCCTGCTTTGCCAAAGATTAATGGACGATACAGTTATAGGTTCATTTCTGTGTTTTCTATTGTTCTATGATCAATGATCTTGATGACTATGACTTTATAATATAACTTGAGGTCAGGAATTGTGATGCCTCCAGCTTTGCTTTGCTTTTTCAAAGTTACTTTGGCTATTTGGAGTCTTTCATAGTTCCACACAAATTTTAGGATTGTTTGTTTTAGTTCTGTGAAAAATGCTGTTGCTATTTTGATAGGGATTACATTAAATGTCTAGATCACTTTGGGTAATACAGACATTTTAACAATATTCCTCCATCTAATCCATGAGCATGGAATGTCTTTCCATTTCCTTGTGTCTTCTTCAATATCTTTCACCAGTGTTTTATAATTTCGGTGTACAGGTCCTTCACCTCTTTGGTTAGATTTATTCCTGGGTATCTTATTGTTTGTGGTGCAATTGTAAATGGGATTAATTCCTTAATTTCTCTTTCTGCTGCTTCATTATTGGTGTATAGAAATGCAACAGATTTCTGTGCATTGATTTTGTATCCTGCAACTTTACTGAATTCATGTATCTCTAATAGAGATACACTGCTCTAGCAGTTTTTTGGTGGAGTTTTTCTGGTTTTCTATATGGAGTATCAAATAATCTGCAAAGAGTAGAAGTTTACATTCCTCCTTGCCGATTTGGATGCCTTTTATTTCTTTTTGATGTCTGATTGCAAGAACTTCCAGGGCTCCGTTAAATCAGAGTGAGAATACGTATTCCCGTCCTGTTCCCAACCATAGCGGAAAAGCTCTCAGTTTTCCCTCATTAAGGATATTAGTTGTGGGTTTTTCATGTATGGACTTTATTATGGTGAAGTCTGTTCCCTCGAAACCAGCTTTGTTGAGGGCTTTTATCATGAATGGGAGTTGTACTTTGTCAAATGCTTTTCCTGCATCTATTGAAATGATCATATGGTTCATATCCTTCCTTTTTTTAATGTAGTGTATCGTGTCGATTGATCTGTGAATATTGAACTATCCTGGGAACCCAGGAGTAAATCCCACTTGATTGTGGTGAATGATTCTTTTAATGTATTGGTGGATTTGGTTTGCCAGTATTTTATTGAGAATTTTTGCTTCCATGTTCATCAGGAATATTGGCTTGTAGTTCTCTTTTTTAGTGGAGACTTTATCTGGTTTTGGGATCAGGGTAATTCTAGCCTCATAGAATGAATTTGGAAGCTTTCCTTCCTTTTCTGTTTTTTGGAATAGTTTGAGAGGAATAGGTATCAACTCTCTAAATGTTGCCTTTGAAACCATCTGGCCCTGAACTTTTTTGGGGGGGGGCGGTATTATGAATTCAATTTCTTTGCTGGGTATTTGTCTGTTCAAGTTTTCTATTTCTTTCCATTTCAGTTTTGGTAGTTTATATGTTTCCATGAATTTATCCATTTCTTCCAGATTGTCCAATCTGTTGGCATATAGTTTTTCATAATATTCTCTTATAATTGTTTGTATTTCTGTGGTGTTCATTGTTACTTCTCCTCTCCCTTTTTTAATTTTATTTATTTGGGTCCTTTCTCTTTTCTTTTTGATAAGTCTGGCTGGAGGGTTATCAATTTTACTTTTTTTTTTTCCAAAGAACCACCTCCTGGTTTCCTTGATCTGTTCTATTATTTTTGTAGTTTCTACATCATTTATTTCTGCTCTAACCTTTATTATTTCCTCCCTTCTGCTGGCTTTATGTTTCATTTGTTGTTCTCTTTCTAGCTCCTGTAAGTATAAGGTTTGGTTGTTTTTTTGAGATTTTTCTTGCTTCTTGAGGTAAACCTGTATTGCTATATACTTCCCTCTTAGGATTGCTTTTGCTACATCCCAAATATTTTGGACTGTTGTTTTCATTTTCATTTGTTCCCATGTATTTGTTTTAATTTCTTCTTTGGTTTCCTAGTTGACCCCTTCATTTTTAGTAGCATACTGTTTAACTTAAATGTATTTGCAGTCTTTCCAAATTTTGTCTTGTGGTTGACTTCTAGCTTCATAACACTGTGGTCAAAAAAGCCACATGGTATACTTTCAGTCATTTTGTATTTGTTGAGGCCTTTTTTTTTTACTTGATATGTAATCTATTTTGCAGAATGTTCCATGGGCACTTGAAAAGAATGTGCATTCTGTTGTTTTAGGATGGAATGTTCTGACTGTATCTGTTAAGTCCATCTGGTCCAGTGTGTCTTTCAAAGCCATTGTTTCTTTGTTGACTTTCGGTTTAGGTGATCTGTCTGTTGATATAAGTGGGGTGTTAAAGTCCCCTACCATTATAGTGTTATTATCAATTAGTTCCTTTATATTTTTTATCAATTGTTTTACATATCCAGGTGCTCCCACATTGGGTGCATAAATATTTAAAATTGTTATATCTTCTAGTTAGATTGTCCCCTTTATGATTATATAATACCTTTCTTTGTCTCTTTTTACAGTCTTTGTTTCAAAATCTAGCTTGTCCAGGACGCCTGGGTGGCTCAGTTGGTTAAGCAGCTGCCTTCGGCTCAGGTCATGATCCCAGCGTCCTGGGATCGAGTCCCACATCGGGCTCCTTGTTCTGTGGGGAGCCTGCTTCTCCCTCTGCCTCTGCCTGCCACTCTGTCTGCCTGTGCTCGCTCGCTCTCTCTCTGACAAATAAATAAAATCTTCAAAATCTATCTTGTCCAATACAAGTCTTACTACTCCAGCTTTCTTTGACATCCATTCATGTGATGTTTCTACACCCTTACTTTCAATCTGCATGTGTCTTTAGGTCTAAAATGTGTTTTGTAAGTAACATATAGATGGGCCTTGCCTTTTTTTTTCATTCTGACATCATATATCTTTTCATGGGAGCATTTAATCCATCTACACCCAAAGTAATTATTGATAGATATGTATTTATTGCCATTTTATTATCATTTTATTATGGTTTTTGGAGATCTTCTGTTATCCTTTCTTGTCTTTGTCACTTTTGGTCTCTCTTTTGCATTCAAAGAGTCCCCTTTAATATTTTTTACAGGGCTGATTTAGTGGTCACAAACTTCTTTAGTTTTTGTTTGTCTGGGAAACTCTTTATCTCTCCTTCTATTCTGAATGACAGCCTTGCTGAATAGAGTATTCTTGGCTGCAGATTTTTCCCATTTAGCACTTTGAATATATCATGCCACTCCCTTCTGACTTGCCAAGTCTCTGTTGAGAAATCTCCAGCTAGCTTTGTGGGTCTTCCTGTGCAAGTTAAGGACTTCTTTTGTCTTGCTTCTTTTAAGACTTTTTCTTCATCACTTTGCAAATTTAATTAAAATATGTCTTTGTATTGGCCTGCTTTTGTTCATTTTGATGGAAATTTTCTGTGCCTCCTGGATCTGGATGTCTGTTTCCTTCCCCAGATTAGGGAAGTTTTCGGCAGTTATTTCTTCAAATAGATTTTCTGCCCTCTTTTCTCTCTCTTCTGGGACTCCTATAATGCAAATGTTATTGTTTTATGGAGTCACTGAGTTCCCTAAGTCTGTTCTTGTGTTCCATAATTCTTTCTCTTTTTGTTCAACTTCATTATTTTCATTATTTTTTCTTTTAGGTGACTAATTCATTCCTGCACTTCTTCCAGCCTTCTGTTCATTGCATCAAGCCTATTTCCAATCTCATATGTTGCAGTCTTCATCTCTGATTGATTCTTTTTTAACTCTTTTTTCTCTGTGGTAAGGGCCTCACTGATGTCTTCTAGTCTTTTCTCAAGCCCAGTGAGAATCCTTATGATTTTTGCTTTAAATTCTCCATCAAGCTTGTTACCTAGATCAGTTTCATTTAGATATCTAGCCGTGGCCTTATCTTATTCTTTCATTTGAGATAAATTCCTCTGTACTGGCATTTTGTCTAAGTCTCTGTCTTCTGTGTGTCAGAAAAACCATGTCTTCTGCTCCTGAAAGCAATGGCTTTATGAAGAAGAGGTGAGTGTCCAGGTAGTGTCCAGGGCCAGTTTGTTTCCAGTGTGTGCTGTATGTGCTCTGCTGTTGTGTCTTGACTGCTCTGTCCTTCAGGCCAGTCATCTGCAGAGGCTCTCCTTGCCACGGTGGGCAGTGTTTGGTCTCTGGCCTGAATGTGGTGAGTTTTATCTAGGCGTGCTCTGGTTGGCTTGTGAAATGAGACCTGGTACCAACTCCACCAGAACTGAGGCCCTTTCCCTCTGTTGGGAAACGTGGTGTGGGCAGAGATTTATGCTGGTCTTCTGGGGGAGTGGACTGCCACACTGGAACTATGACTGAGAAGGGCAGTCTTGCTAGACTACACAGCATTAGGGCTTGGTGTAAACTGTTTGCCTAACGCAAACAGTGTCAGTGCTCTGCTGCTTCCTGCAGGTAGCTCTGTGTTTATGATGAGTGGTCTGGGAGGGAAATGGGGTGCCAGCCAGCTCCTTATTCTCAGAGAGGCATCTCCACCAATGCTGCCTGTCAGGGTCACACTCGGAGAAGAGCAGAGCAGTCTCACCACTCTGTACCCAAGGCATTCCCCAGATCTCCATTTCCATGCTGTTTATCCCTATTGTTTGCCTGACTTCTCTCCAGGAGCGGTGTGCAATGCCCTCTGGATTCTATCCCAGACAAGCTGCTAACCTTTAAAACTCCAGGCTTTAAGCCCTACTACTTGCAAGAACTCACACAATTCAGCCCCTCTTATTTTCCCCAAAGCCAGTAGCTTTGGGGAAACGTACTCCTTGTACATTCCCCTGTGTGCTCCTCTCTCTCTCGCTCTCTCCCTCTCTCTCACTTTTCTGCTACCATAGCTCCTTCCCTCCACAGTAGCCACAATCTGTTTCTGCCCTAAACCACACCTCCTCACTTTCTACCTTCTTTGATATGGTCTTTTTTCTCCCTTCAGTTATAGTGTTTGTTCTGTCAGTCTTCAGGTTGATTTCTGAGGTATTTAGAATGATTTGATAGTTATCTAGATGCATTAGTTATCTAGACAAAAGGAGCTAGCATCCTCCTACCATAGCACCATCTTCTCCTTCCTCTCATATTTTAAAAAGCAAGTTTCTTCCAGTTCCACCATAATAAATGCATTTACATATCCCACTTGTGACAATTTTTTGTTCATTTGGCTCCATACATACATATTTTTTTAATTTAATTTTATTTTTTTATTTGACAGAGAGAGAGAGATCACAAGCAGGCAGAGAGCCAGGCAGGGGGGCGTGGGAAGTAGGCTCCCTGCTGAGCAAAGAGCCCAATGTGGGGCTCGATCCCAGGACCCTGAGATCATGACCTGAGCCGAAGGCAGTGGCTTAACCCACTGAGCCACCCAGGTGCCCCCATACATACATATTTGACATATTTGACAAATCTTTGGGTTTTGTTTCTCTTTTTTGCCACATTTTATTGTCTCTCTCTCTCTCTTTTCTTTTTTTTGTGTAGTTGATACACAATATTACATTACTTTCAGGTGTACAATATAGTGATTTGACAGGTTTATACATTATGCTATGTTCACCACAAGTGTAGTACCAATTGTCCCCATACACTGTTATTACAATATCATTGACTATATTCCTTATGTTGTGCCTTCTATATTCTGATCCTTCTAAATTGTTGTTTTAAGTTTGCCTCTTCTGATTTGGAATTTATCCTTTATTTCTGGCCCTGATTTTTTTTTAAGAGAGAGCAGGGAGGTGGGAAGGGACAGAGGGAGAGAGAGAATCCTGAAATAGACTCCCTGCTGAGCACAGAGCCCAATGCGGGGCTTGATCCCAGGACCCTGAGATCATGGGATAAGATGAAATCAAAAGTCAGCCACTTAATCAGCTGAGTCATCCAGGCACCCTGGCCCTGATATCTACAAAAGCATTTTTTTCCAGTTAACCCTGAGTAACCATATAGTCACAGCTTTTAGCTATCATGAGTCCCATTACCATTCAGCCTCAGTTAAACTCTGCCTCCCAAGACATAGATTCTCATTGTCAACATCTACTTGAGTAAAAAATGATGAACTGTCTTCTTCATTTCATTTCAACCAAGAAAGAAATCTTTTTAAAACTTTGGTTTAATAATTCCTGAAATGGGAATAATAACAGACTCCCATGAATCTGAGAAAACATTTCATGCTTCCAGAAATGAAGCAATGATGTCACTCAGGCACAGTTGGAAGCAGTGCCACTAGAGCAAGGAGTAAATCTCAGGCAAAGTGAGCAGTGAAGGAACTGACAGCAGAAAAGTGGGTCTCCTGGGATCAGGAACAATTGTAAATCTTTCCCAGTTGTGGCTGTGTTTTCTAGCTAGGTTAATATAAGAAGTTGTGAAACCAAAAACTATATGAAGAATCAATGATGTATAGTGGAACAAAAGGGACTGGCTTTTAGTGGTTTGGCAGATGGGGTAGTGTTGGAAAGAGGGTCTGACATCACTATCCTACTCATCTACCCAACATCCATTCCTATTCTAGGTCCCCAGAACTTTACAGATAGGAGTGTGTGTGTGTGTGTGTGTGTGCACGCGCACGCACACGCACGCGTGCTTTGAAGCAATTGGAGGTTCTTTCCTATTCTCAGGCCAGTTGGATGTCTCACTTCCCTCTTCTTTTCTTTTCTTCCACCCCTTTCCAAAAGAATGAAAGAAGTCATGCTTCAGACAGGCTTAGGGGGACTAAATAAGGACATTATTTATATCTGCAAAAAAAGCCAACTTGATTGCTTTGGTTAAGTAAATAGTTGTTCTGTCAAAAGCACTTCTCTCAGAGAAGTTCTGAGGCTGCCTTTCACCACTCTAAGCCTATATATCTGGGTCTCCATCCTTTCCTGCAGAAAGAGGAATTAAATTTAACATTCTTAAACCATTGACAGCATGTGTAGTGCCCCACCTTGTACATTTGTGCCTAGTTTCATATTCTTAGAAGGAGTTATAATGATGGCAAACACCTGGGGGGAGACACTGAAGCATTCCCAACCCTTAATCAGGAAAATAATGTTGCCACCCATATATGAATACAGTGGTGTTTAAGAAAACCCTCTGTTAAAGTGTTTCTTCTAGATTATTGAGTAATTTGGTATATAATAACTCATAATGGTCTTTATGGTCCTTTACCTTTCTGTGGTATCACTTGTGATGTCTCCTTATTTTATTTGAGTCTTTTCTCTTTTTACTTAATTAGTCTATGTATGGGCTTGTTAATTTTGTTTATCTTTTCCAAAAACCAGTTCTTAGTTTCATTAATTTTTCTACTGTTTTTCTATTTTGTATTTCATTTATTTCTACTCTAATCTTTATTTCTTTTCTTCTGCACATTGTTTTATTATAACAAAGATAAGTTCCTCCCATAAAGCCCTGTTTATTCATAAGAAGAAATTGATAAATTCCTAAAACGACACAATCTACCAACACTATATTTTTTCTAGTTATTTTTATTTAAATTCAATTAGGCAACATATAGTACATCATTAGTTTTTGCTGTAGTGTTCAACAATTCATCAGTTGCATATAACACCCACTGCTCATCACATCATGTGCCTTCCTCAATGCCCATCACCCAGTTACCCCATCCTCCTACCTACCTCTCCCTTCCACAACCCTCAGTCTGTTTCCCAGAGTCAAGAGTCTGTCGTGATTTGTCTCCTTTTCTGATTTCTTCCCACTCAATTTCCCTCCCTTCCTTTATGATCCTAATGCACTATTTTTTTATGTCCACATATGAGTGAAACCATGTTATAATTGCCTTTCTCTAACTGACTTATTTCATTTAGTATATTATCCTCCAGTTCCACCTATACCAATGTAAATGGTATATATTCATCCTTTCTGATGGCTGAGTAATATTCCATTGTATACATGATCCATATCTTCTTTATCCATTCATCTGCTGAAGGACATCTTGACTTCTTCCACAGTTCAGCTATGGTGGACATTGCTGCTATGAACATTGGGGTGCAGGTGCTCCTTCTTTTCCCTATATCTGTATCTTTGGAGTCAATACCCAGTACTGCAATTGTTGGGTCATAGGGTAGCTCTATTTTTAATATCTTGAGGAACCTCCATACTGGTTTTCCAGAGTGGCTATACCAGCTTGCATTCCCACCAACAGTGTAATATTTCTCCACATCTTCTCCAACATTTGTTGCTCCCTGTCTTGTTAATCTACCAAGACTATATTATAAAGAAATAGAAAGATTAAACACACTTGTAACTAGCATGGATATCAAATCAGTAATCAAAAACTACCCAACAAACAGGACCAGATGGCTTCACTGGTGAATTCTATCAAACATTTAAAGAATTAGTGCCAATTTTTCCTCACACTCCTCTAAAAATTTAAAGAGAAGGGAACACTTCCAAACTCATGTTATGAGGTCAGCATCACCCTGACACCAAAGACACCCACAAACCAATATCCCTGATGAATGCAGATGTAAAAATCTTCAACAAAATACTAGCAGACCAAATGTGGTAACACATTAAAAGGATCATATACCATGACCAAGTGGATTTATTGCTGGAATGCAAAAGATGGCTCAATATTTGCAAATTAGTTAATGAAAATCACATAATTATTTCAATACATGCAGAAAAATCAGTTGACAGAATCTAGCATCCTCTCATGATAAAAACTCTCAACAGACTAGGAATAGAAAGGAAACCTCAACATTATAAAAGCTGTACATGAGAAACCCAAGGCTAACTTCATATTCAAAGGTTTAAAAAAAAAAAAAAGCTATCTTTTACTCCAAGATCAGGAAAAAGACAAGGATGCCACTCTCACCACTTCTATTCAACATAGTACTAAAAGTCCTAGTTAGAACAGTTAGGCAAGGAAAAGTAATAAAAGGCACCTAAATTGGAAAGAAAGAGATAGAAATATCCCTCTTTGGAGGTGACATGATCTTACATATAGGAAATTCTAAAGGCTCCATAAAAATACTTCTAGAACTAATATATGAAATCAGTAGAGTGCAAGATTAAAAATAAACATAAAAAATTAGTTGCATTTCTATACACAAACAACGGACTTTCTAAAAAGGAAATGAGAGAAAAAGTTCCATTTATAATAGCAACAAAAAGAATAAAATACTTAGGAGTTAACCAAAGAGGTAAAAGTCTTATATACTAAAAACTACAAAACACTGATGAAAGAAATCAAAGAACTCACAAACAACAGAAAGATCCCCCATTTTCATGGATTAGAAGATTTAATATTGTTAAAATGTCCATACTGCCGGAAGCAATCTCCAGATTCAATGCAATCTCTATCAAAATTCCAATAACATTTTTAGAGAAAAAACAAACACAGTTCTACAATTCCTATGGAACCACAAAAGACCATGAACAATGAAATCAATCTTAAGAAAGAAAACCAAAGCTGAATACATCACACTTCCTGATTTTGAAATACATTACAAAGGTCACAATAATCAAAACAGTATGATACTGGCATAAAGAGGCATATTGACCAATAGACCTGAATAGAAAAACCAGAAATAAATCCAAGTATATATATGGTCAACCAATCTTCAGAAGGGTTCTAAGAATACATAATGAGAAAAAGGACAGTCTCTTCAACAAACAGCCCTAGGACAATGGGATATCCACATGTGAAAGAATGAAATTGGACCTTTAATTTACAACATACACAAAAATCAACTCAAAATGGTTTAAAGACTTAAATGAAAGACCTGAAACTGTACAACTAGAAGAACACCAATGAAAATCTTCATGACATTGGTCTTGTCAGTGATTTCATGGATATGACACCAAAATACAGGTAACAAAATAAAAATAAACAAGCAATACTATATCAAAGTAAACACTTCTGCACAAAAAAGGAATCAATAAACAGAATAATAGAGCAACCTAATGAGTGGGAGAAAATATTTGAAACCATATAAATGATAAGAAATTAATATCCAGGGGCACCTGGGTGGCTCAGTGGGTTAAGCCTCTGCCTTTGGCTCAGGTCATGATCTCAGGGTCCTGGGGCCGAGCCCCACATCAGACTCTCTGCTCAGCAGGGAGCCTGCTTCCCCCTCTCTCGTTGCCTGCCCCTCTACCTACTTGTAATCTCTGCCTATCAAATAAATAAATAAAATCTTTAAAAAAAAGAAATTATTATTCAAAATTTGGACAGAACTCCTATGACTTGATACCAAGAAACTCCAAAACAAACAAAAAACTAATAACCTAAATTTAAAAATGGGCTAAGATTTGCAGTGGACATGTCTCCAAATGAAGACATACAAATTGCCAAAAGATCTGGGGAAAAAAAAAAAAAAAAAACCTCATCATCATTTGTAGTCAGGGAAATGTAAATCAAAACCACAGTGAGATAGCACTTCGTACCTGTCAGTATGGCTGTTATAAAAACGCAAAAACAAAAACAAACACCTCCCCCCCAAAAAAAGTGTTGTGAAGAATGTAGAAAATCGAGACCCTTGCATGCTGTTGGTGGGACTACAAAATGGTGCAGCTGCTATGGAAAATAATATAAAGATTTCTCAAAAAATTAAGAATAGGATTACCATATGATTCAGCAATCCCACTTCTGGATATATATCCAAAAGAAATCAGGATCTCTAAGAATTATTAGCACTCCCATTTTATTGCATCACTGTTCACAATAACCATGACATGCAAACATTAACAGATGAATGGATAATGAATGGATAAAAAATGTAGTATATACATACAATGGAATACTATTCAGCCTTTTTAAAAAAGGAAATTAGTATGTAAGAACATTGATAAACTCTGAAGACATTATACTAAATGATATAAGGTAGTCACAGAAAGACAAATGTTGCATGATTCTGTTTATCTAAAATAGTCAAATTCATAGAATCAAAAAATGGAATGATGGTTGCCATTGCCTGGGAAAAGGAGGATTGGGGAGTTAATAATCAATGGGATAAAGTTTTAGCTAAGCAAGATTAATAACTTCTACATGTCTGGTCTTAGTCAACTATAATATCCTGTACCCTTAGAAATTTTTAAGAGTTAGATCTCATGTGAAGTGTTCTTATACAATAAAATAATTTAAAAAAATATGTCAAGTATTCTTGGGTGGGGGGGAGTTCTTGCTTATTTATTCCCCTATCTTAATTCCAATTGCCTTAGTCATTGATAAATAGAAATGTAGCCTCTTTCTTATGTTTTTTACACATTTTATAAAGAAGATGCTTCTAAGTAAAGAGAGGTGAGTTTTGTTTCATGTAGCATTAAGCTTTTGTTTATTGTTCAATTCAGTCAGCAAACATTTGTTGTAAACCTGCCATGAGCCAGGCACTCAGCCATGTTTCGGAGATCCAGAGGTGAAGTAAGATCCCTGTCTTCAAAATGCTCTTACTGAGCAAAGCAAGTACATCTTCTCTGAGTTGCAGTAATGCAAAATAATAGTTGTGTGCCAAGTAAGAATAGATGCATAGGGAAAGTGATAGAAATGCTCAAGCAGAGCTCAAAAAATTGTCTAATATAGAGTAAACCACAGAAAGGCTCCTACAGGATGCCTTTGATAAAAATGGGAAACCCTCAAAGATTCCTCCAGCCCCAGAGTTCTTACTAACAACTTCGTCAAGTAGAGACTTGTTCACTTAACAGGAAGGAAGGAAGGCAGTCATTTACCATGTAGTTGACATAAGTTAGGTGTTGTCTACTTTTCTTGCTGTGATTCCACCAAATGGAATTGCAGACCTTGAAGAGCAACATTTCTCTTCTTGTCTTTTTTTTTGGTTTTTTTTTGTTGTTTTTTGTTGGTTTTGTTTGTTTGTTTGTTTTTTTCAAAAATCACCCACAGGGTAACTGAATGCTCCAGCAATAGGTATTAGAAGAAAACAGGTAGGCATTTCTGTGCAGTCAGAAGGAGTCTGTACTCTGTTAACACAAAATGTTTATGAAATCAATTTTCGGTACCTGCTGGATCAGGCTGATGTGTGAACTAGTTTCACACAGCCCATCTTAATCATTCCTGGGTGATTTGCCAAGGCTGATATTTTAACACAAATACAAAGGGGATGAGCACTGTTCTCCTAATCTATTCATTACTTGCCACACCATGCTGGTAAATAATATGCATATGATAATTTGAGAGACACAGTGTTCCCATTGCTCTTTTTTTATTCCTGGAACTCTGCCTTTTATAAATGCTGCAAAAATCAAAGGCAAAATTACCCAAAATCTGATTTTACGTTTCTCCTAGTCACCCTTCCTGGTGCCCACACAACACACATAGTGCATTCTTCATTTGGTCAGTGATTTTAGACAGAACAGCCCCTTCTGTTCATACTCTCACTGTAGAATGTTCTAGAATAACTCAATGAAGACTCATTCATTTGTTTACTTACAAATATAAAAAATAAAATTAAAAAAAAAAAAAAACAGCATGATTGGGCCCTTGGATTTGGGGGAGAAAGCCCCATTTATAGACTTGGCATTTTGAAAGCAGATGCATAGATCAGTTTTCTTAGAATTAAGTGAACACATAAGTGTTTTTTTTTTATTAGCTTTATTTATGGGTATTTAAACTATCAGAATGTTTTAGTCCTTGTGGTCAGTAATTCTTCCACTTATTCATTTAACAAATATTTATTGACCCACTACTGTGGATCCATCAGATGTTGTTGTAGGCACTGGGAATTAAGAGTCCTACGTTCCTTGAGTTTACATTTGACCATAAATGGACAAACAAATATACCAGCTGTTAGAACTTGTGATATATGCTATAAAGAAAACAAGTGGTGTGTATAAGAACGTGTTTGTGTGTGTGTGTGTGTGTGTGTGTGTGTGCGCACGCGCACACGTGCGCGCACAGAAGGATCATTTATATAAGGTGATTAGGTGGAGCCAATCATGCAAATAGGAGAAGAAAAGAATTTCAGGCAGAAAACAGAATATTTATTTCTTGTTTCCAAAAGATAGCTCTGCCTGAACCAAAGCAATATACAATTATCTTAATCAGAGATTGGCAAATCCCACCTACCATCTGTATTTATAAATAAAATTTTAGTTCTGTTTTGATAAGTGAAGTGTTTTTTCAACATGGCTATGCCTGTCTTTTGTTGTTGTTGTTGTTTTCACAGTGTCTATGGCTGGTTTCATACTACAACCACAGACCTCTGTAAAGACAACAAAGGCACTATGTTTTTCAGCAATGCTGAAAATATTTACTATCTGGCTCTTTATAGAAAAAGTTATCAACCCCTGATAAATCAGCAGTTTGCGTAATCATTGCATTTGTCGTCTTTTTTATTCTGTTGTCTTTAGCCCTGTGAGATTAAACAAACAGTTTATAGAAACTCTGCTAAAATGCACCTAATGAAGATAGTTGATATTTGTTAAGTGAAATTAAGTCCCAGGCACCCTTTAAAGCACTTAAGCTCACAATAGCCCTGTATGGCAGGAATCTGGCTTATAGATGAAAAAATTTAGATACAGAGAAGTTAAGTAATTTACTTGATGCTGCACAGCAAGTAAGTGGTGGCATCAGGATTCAAAACCAGACAGTCTGGGTTGTAAACACTATCTTAAACTGACTTTGTGATTTAACATTCTGCCTTTCCACTACCATAACAGACCCATTACTGAAAACTGTCTGTCTGTTCCTAATTTGCACAAATAAGCAGACATCTTGCTCAAGAATTTAGAACTTGCTTTGGAGGCAAGTTTTACAGCTATTCCTTGCTTAGCGTTGAGAATGTAAAGAAGGCTTCCACGTGATTGCCTCTTAGACTTCATTGAGAAGTGTGGGCAAACAATTCGTGCTTTCAGAAATGGCCTGGCCCATACTGGAAATCTAGACTGCTATTTAATTACCCAGATGTCCTCACTATTAAATGTACTAGATTATTCTACAACCTTCTTCCTTGTCTTGGCTGTAAGACATGCCATTAGAGCTAATACCGCCATCTTCTTCTTATTTTCTAAGGATCCAATGTGACTTCTGCATCCTCTCCCAGATTGCTTGATGATCTCCCCCTAATACCCTGGGAATACTTGGTACAGCCGTGTGTAAACTCACCTGAAAGGTATATTTCATAAATCCCCAATTCTGTGGTTCCCAGTTCAATCTAGATTTCTAGATTCTAGACTTCTATTCCTGAAACTGTATATGCTAATCTCTAGGAAAGATGTCTGTATTTCTAGATCTTCTTTTTTTTGCCAGCATCTTCATTTCTTTTTTTTTTAATTATGTTATATTAGTCACCATATAGGACAGCATTAGTTTTTGATGTTGTGTTACAGGATTCATTGTTTACATAGAACACTCAGTGTATCGGGCATATTTCATTTCTGAAGAGATTCTCACAGGTTGGTATAAGCTTCCAAAAGTAGCTTGTACTTAAGCACACATCCCATATAAACACTGAATATTAGAGAGATTACCTATTTTGCTAAGTTCAAGTACGGGCTACGAATTGTTATTGAGTAACCACAAAGTGCTAAACAGTGCCCAGTCACATGGTGGACACTATCCCTGTCCTTGTGGGATGGTGGGGACAAGGACCACTAAAGAGAAAATTAACATACAACATAGCAAGCATTATAATGAACAAAGTGCAGGGTGATACAGTCCAGGATCTTGGCACCTACCTAGGACTTGGGGTTGGAGAGCATGGTCAAGCCACTCTCTGTAAGTGTGTGTGTGTGTGTGTGTGTGTGTGTGTGTGTGTGTGTGTAAGTATTTTCATTTATGAAATAGGGTTAGACATTTTAATATTTTAACACTTTAATATTTTAAAATGTTTCTTACTGGTTGGCTCCCCCCAAAAAGGAGTATGTCTCCTTCCATTATAGGATCTGATACAATTCAGTAATTGTTTCTGTGTCTCTTTTCTTTTGCCTTGTTATTTAAGGAGTGTAGACTTCTTTGAAGTCAGAGAATAGCCTTTCATGATACGCATTCAAACGTGTAGATGAATCAGATAACTGCATCCTTGATGAAGGAGATTGTTTTAAAATACATAAACCAGTGGGAAGGCAGAAGTGTGTAAGACAAGGGTTTTCTTACTGGATTTCTAAGAGTCCCAGACCTCTGTGCTGGTGCCTCCAAAGTGGCTTTATGGTACATGGATGGGACTGGTCCGTGTGTTTTCTTATCTTCTTTCAGCTAGTCTTATCTATATTTTGCAATCCCATATAGATGTTCCAGAAAGAAAAGAAAGTTACACTGCTTCTAAAAAGCCTCATGAAGTGGCAGTTCAGACTTTCTATTTAACAGGTCTGGGTTGAAATTACAGTGCAGTCCCTTAAAATCTGTGTGTCTTTAGACCCATCACTACCCCTGCCAGCCTCCTTTTATTTAGGAATAAAGTGAGGACAGTAATAGCTATTGTTATCTCCAAGTCACCATGAGGATTTTAAAAAAAAGTGTTAAGTGTACCTCACAGTAAGTTCGCATTGTTAAATTGTTAAATGCTTGTGGATAGTACCCTGCGTCAGCACTCGTGGGGTACTGAACAACGCTGATTCACAGCCATTGATGTGCTCTCACTTTATCTTTTCAATCTGTGTCCTTCCTCCCAACTGCCTCTGCTCTCAGAGCTCAAGGAGGACTCTTGGGCAGGTGTTTTCCTGCTCCCACTCTGGAAAGCAGTAGTTTTCAAAGCATTGACCTTGGATCAACTGCATCCATATCACCTGAGAAATTAATAGAAATGTAAAATCTCAGGGCCTTCCCCAAATCTATGCATCAGAAACTGTGGGGTGCAGTTTAGCAATCTGTGTTTTAACAAGCCTTCTAGGTGATTCTGATGTACACTGAAGTTGCAGAACCACGATGAAGAAGGGACACATGTGGAAAGGCCATTACAGGGAAAGCCAGCAAAGTTCAGGGTGGGCCCATCAGTAGCAGAGACAGAGCCTAGTAAGAACTGGATCACTCAAGGACTGGACACGAGATCCAGGTTGAGTTCCAAGGATGTCTCCAGTTACTGTTCATAGGTCTTCACCCTGGTGCTGCCTTTCCCATGAATCAGTGACCTTCCAGGGCCGTGGTTTTCAACCAGAGGCCATTCTGCCTCCCAGGGGTATTTGGCAATATCTGGAGACATTTTTTATGGTCATGACTAGGCAGTTAGAACTAGCATCTAATAAGTCGAGTCCAGGGATGCTACAAAACATCCTGCAAAACACAGGACAGCCCCACAGCAACAGACTACCCAGCCAAAGCATCAATAGTGCCAAGATTGAGGAAAAATAACACAAAACTGCTCTGGAGATCTCCCTCCTGATCTACTTATCTCTTTTCCCATAACCAACTCAGTTCTTTACCTTGTACCCCGCAAGCTCTTTAACTGGCTTCCATGAACCTGAAGGAGGTTCAGGGACCTCAAGGAGTCCATCAACTCCCAAAATAATATACGAAATTTATACATATAACATATATATATAGTTTTCATGTTTGTTATTTATTTGCGGGAAGTGGCAACATTTGGGAAAGGATGCCTCATGGCTTTCATCAAATTCCCAGAAGTTTTTTCCTATGTTATGCTTTCTATGTATGTTTCTATGCTCTGCGCATTCAACATTTTGGTTTGCTGATGGTTTCCGTTCCCTCTAGAATCACGGCTACTCTGCTATCTTTCTACTTTACAGCTTCTCAATTTCTACTCTTCCTGCTGCTTTCTTTTTCTTGTTACATTTTCCCATTCAAATTCCCAAGATGAGGAGCCTGATGATCTCTGCTGTCCCCAATTCAGGAAGAGCTTTTCACACCAGACGCCCTCCTAGGCCCCTAACAGTCCGGCGTAATAGCTGCCCTGGGATCCTGGTCAAAGCACAGGTGCATGGAGAAGGCCAGTGGGGGCGGGGGTGGGCAATGTCCAGTACAAAATATGGCTGTCCAGGGCAGACTTCCTCAGAATGGGCACAGGTTGGGGCAGGCACCACAACTGCCACATCTAACAAAGAAAAGGAGAAAATCCAGGGATTGGGTTCTGGCTAGAGAAGCCACATACCACAAAATTGACCTGTTTAAAGTTACAGTTCAGTGGTTTCTAGTATATTTAGAGTTCTGCAACCATTTTCAAAATTTGATTTGAAAGCATTTCATCACCTCAAAAAGGAACTGATTACACATTAGCAGTAAATTCCCAGTCTCCTTCTCCCCTCCCCCACAACCCCTGACAACCATAAATCTACTTTGTGTCTCTGTGGATTTGCCTTTTCTGTCAAGTCACAGAAATGGAATGATATACTTTATGAAGTCTTTTGTTGCTGGCTTCTTTCTCCTAGGATAATGTTCTTGAGCTCTGTCCATGTTGTAGCAAGTGTCAGTACGTCATTCCATTTGTACTGCCGAACAATATTCCATGATACGGATATATGATATTTTGTGTATCCCTTCATCAATTGATGGACGACACACTAGGTATTTTAATTAAGAGACAAGTTGCCATGATCTCTGTAATCGGCATTGGGCGCCATTTTAGTTGTAGGTATGAGCAGGAACTGTTTTATAAGCTCATACCTACAGCTAAAAAGGCACCCAATGCCAAAGTATTGACACTTGCTACAGCATGGACAGGCCACCTTCTAGCCATGTGACCTCGAGGATGACGTAAATTCCTTAAATCTGAATTTCTTCATCTGAGAAGTGGGAATACCATTAGCTATCTGTTTAGATTGCTGTGGAGATTTGATGCACAGTATCCAAAAATAGCAAGTAATTAATAATGCTAATGATATTAACAGTTAACATTGATAGCACATTCAGTGTGCCAGGAATTATGGAAATCCTCAAAGCATCTCTGGGAAATAAGAACTATTATCTTCTCTTTGCTGATGAGAATGAGACAGGTTAAATACTTGCCCAACATCCAAAAGCTAGGAAATGGCCACACCAGATTTCCAGAGGCTTCAATCTGGCCACAACTCCCCACATAAGGGGAACGGACAGCAAGGGTTTCATAACCTCAGGGAGGAGCTGCCTGAATATGGATTCAAGGGCACCAGTGAAGACCCAAGGAACCTCTTTGCTCCCATGTCTCCTCATTCATACCTGAGCCAGAAGCAGGAAAGAGAATGACACACTAGATGGGGGTGTACAACCAGCGGACACCTATCAGACCAGCTAGAGTGCTCAGCCTCACACTCAGCCGTGAACTTGTAGGCAGGTGCCACGTTCTGTGTTGGTATCACTGACAAGATTTCATACAGTCTAAAGTTATTTTTTTAGAAGGGAGGGGTGAGCACTTTTAGATACAGATCCATTCTATCAAGAATTAAAAAAAAGCAAATAAAAATATAATCTAATTACGCTATCATCATTAGGTCAACCTGCAGACATCCACTGCCACAAACTTAAATAGAAATCATTTTTTGCTATTGATACTAAATTCCTTTAAATCCTCGAGGTCACATGGCCAGAAGGTTGCCTGAGTCACATCTTTATGGCTTTCAGTCTGGTTCTAAATATTGTACATATCCATTAGACTGTCTCACCAAAATGCAATGTGTCGTGCTAGCCAATATGCTGTATGCAGGAACATCACCATGATAGCACACACTAATTTGTTTTCATAATGAATGATTGATGCAGTAAGACCACTTTGGAAAATGTCACCAAAACCCATAAGGAAAAAAACAGAAGTAGAATCCCGGGATGAAGCTGTTGGAACAAATGCAGGGCTTAAGAAACCTCAAAGTAAAGCAAATTGCCTGGCTAGAAGCTATGGCCTCCTCAGTATGGGGATCCAGGCCCCTTGGTTTATGGGAGTAGGAGAAGCTGCACAGGGCACCCTCCAGCTAAAGTTGACATGTTGACTCATTCCCATCAGCTAAGGAATTAGCCTCTTGTGCCCATGTTGACATTTCAGGTCTCAGATTAATGGTTTCAGATGTCCCCATTACCATCACCACTCACCCACCATCAGCACTTTTAAATTAGTATTGGGAACAGAGGAGTAAACAGAAGCACAGCCCAGCCTTCCACCAAATTCAACTACCCCTAAAAAAAAAAAAAAAAGGAACATCTGATAGTCAAAAAAGCAACTAGATTGAAAAACACATTTATGTCAGCATTGACACAGGCTAGTTATTTGTTATTCCATGAGGGTCATTAGCTGTGCTGCTCTAAGAGTGAGGGAGAAAACATTTCAAGGCTAGAGGCAAATAACATTTCGATGGTCCCCAACTGGCTGAAGTCACAGGAAAACTAATACAGATTTTCCTTCTAACATTCCTCTCTCAACAATCTCCCTGATTATACAGTATAAAATAGAAACAATTTTGGCTTCTAATCCTAAATAATCCTAAACCTTGGATACTAAAACCAGGAACTATTTATTCTCTTATACTTCTAGGTAGGAAGGTGTTCTCTACTCATATTACCACAATCATAACAATATGCTCTTTTAATTAAAAGAGTATGTTCTCTCCCCACTTACAATATTAATGCTTCACGTGCATAAAGGACCTTTTCATAAACCCACTCACGGGGATTTAGAGATCAGGATGGAGGTAATATTTTTTAAATGTTCTTAATATTGCAATCAATTGGGGATTATTTTTTTAAGCCAATTCCTTGAAAATTCTGGATAATGTCTTTTCATCAGTTGTTTTTTTTTTTATTGTCCTTTTAGTTAGGAGTATAACCCTAACTTGCAGATACTCTAAGCTTCTTCAGGAAGGGGGATTTACACTTGCAGTCTCTGAGCTAAAATAAGCAGGAAGCCATTTTGTTCAGGCCCACAGCTGGTGGCCACCTCATCCCTGCCTCCACCTGTGGTCGCCCCAATCAAGATGATCGTTGGCCCATTTGTGCAGACTCACATTTTTGCCATGGTTCTTTACTGGACTGGAAAAACTACTCTGCTTTCCGGTGATCACAAGCTGATGTTGTCATGCTTATAAAATGCAGCTCTAAACTCTACCCTTCCCTGCTAGTCAATCAAGGAGACCTGGACTTTGGTTCTTTTTAACTTATCACTAATAGTCTTTATTTACTTTGCACTCACTCCCAGAAGGATCTGAAGTAAATTGCTTTAGATACGGCTCTGCTCTACTGTGACCTTGGGCAGATTGTAACAGTCGTAAAAGTTCTAACCTTTCACAGGGATGCACTGTTAGAAAGCCTTCTCCAACCCTTCCCTTGTTAAAGTTATTACCCTCTGAGAATACCAGTTGACCCATATGTTTCTGGTAGAGCTAACAGGCAGGAAACACTTTGGAAAACAAGGGCAATGGACAAATGCAAGGGTCTCCCTCTTAATCTACAGACTGGTAGGACTAGAGTTTTAGTATGTTGGTCCAACTTTAGCTTCAGTTCTGGCCTCCAGAGAAGTTCCCATCCTGGATATTTGTCAAGAACAAGAGGGCAGAAATGCTAAGACCAGGGGGATCAGCCTGCCAAGGATCCATACAAGGAACTTCTTAGAAAAATAAGAATTGAGGAATTTGGCCTGAATATCAGTAGCTGGAAAGGGGCCTTGAATTTTCCCAGCAGATGATTTCAGGAATATCTAAATTCTGGAGTTTAAGGATTATGGACTGCAGCTTAAATTATAAGTCTACAATCTCTAAGAATCACAGCATTTCAGAATTGAAATCAGTCCCCTAACTGATCTTCCAGCCCTGATCCAAGTGCCCAACCCTTCTAGTATTTCATGTGCTTTCTGCTTAGGGAGCTCGCCTCTTATCAGATAGCTCACATCTCGCTTGGTATTGAAACTGCCATAATCATTAAACAGTTAACTCTTCTTCTTGGTGCCAGGCCTTCTGCCTTCTAACATGACCCATTCATTGTGGTTCTCCCCAGGAATGGGCATGTGGATGGTCCCATGAGGCACTTTACTCCTCTTTTGTTGAACTCGAATATGCTTCCATGTGATTTTCTCCAGGTAGAGGATTTCTCTTCCTGTGCTTTTGGATATACTTTCTCAGCAGTCACAGAAGCCCTGAATGATTTCAGAAACAAGGCACAAAGCCTGTGAGAGTTGGCACATCTTCCTTTTTACTCCCAAGTTCCCCTTGTCTCTTCCTTTTCCTCTGATATTTGCACCCAGCTCTCTTATAATTCTTCAGGAAATTAAACATGAACTCATACACAGAAGGCAGAAGGTTCCAGTGGAAAGAGAAAAGGAACTGGGTTCAAACCCTGACAAATATTCACCTCTGAAGCTTTATAATAAATATTACTATTTACCTGATGGGGTGGGAGTATAACAATAAAATATAAGTGAATATTCAGAGAGAGGAGTCAAGATGGCGGAGAAGTAGCAGGCTGAGACTATTTCAGGTAGCGGGAGATCAGCTAGATAGCTTATCTAAAGATTGCAAACACCTACAAATCCAATGGGAGATCGAAGAGAAGAAGAACAGCAATTCTAGAAACAGAAAATCAACCACTTTCTGAAAGGTAGGACCGGCGGAGAAGTGAATCCAAAGCGACGGGAAGATAGACCACGGGGGGAGGGGCCAGCTGCCGGCAAGTGGCAGAGCAACAGAGCACAAAATCAGGACTTTCAAAAGTCTGCTCTGCTGAGGGACATCCCTCCAGAGGCTTAACCGGGGTGAAGCCCATGCGGGCATGGCCTCAGGTCCCGCAGGGTCACAGGAGGATCGGGGGTGTCTGAGTGTCGCAGAGCTTACAGGTATTAGAACGGGGAAGCCGGCTACAGAGACAGAGCCGAGGAGTGAGCTCTAAGCTCCGGGTTACCTTGAACCGGTCGCAGGCTCGGTCAGCTCAGAGCGCGGCCAGAGGCCAGGGTGACGGGAGTAATTAGGCGCTGTTCTCTGAGGGCGCACTGAGGAGTGGGGCCCCGGGCTTTCGGCTCCTCCGGTCCGGAGACTGGGAGGCCGCCATCTTCATTCCCACCCTCCGGAACTCTACGGACAGCACTCAGGGAACAAAAGCTCCCGAAAGCAAACCCAAGCGGATCACTCAGCCCGGCCCCTGGTAAGGGCGGTGCAACTCCGCCGGGGGCAAAGACACTTGAGAATCATTACAACAGGCCCCTCCCCCAGAAGATCAACAAGAAGCCCAGCCAGGACCAAGTTCACCTACCAAGGAGTGCAGTTTCAATACCAAGGAGAGCAGCGGAATTCCAGAGGAGGAGAAAGCAAAGCACGGAACTCATGTGGCTTTCTCCCCATGATTCTTTAGCCTTGCAGTTAATTTAATTTTTTTTTCTTTTTCAATTTTTTTTCTCTTCTTCTGCTAAATTTTTTTAACTTTTACCCTTTTCTTTTTTAACATTTTTTAACTAGTTTATCTAATATATATATTTTTTTCCTTTTTATATTTTTTCTTTATTGGCTTTCTTTTTTTAATTGTTTCTTTTTTTTTTCTTTTCTTTCTGAACCTTTTTATCCCCTTTCTCCCACCTCACGATTTGGGATCTCTTCTGATTTGGCTAAAGCATATTTTCCTGGGGTTGTTGCCACCCTTTTAGTATTTTACTTGCTCCTTCATATACTCTTATCTGGACAAAATGACAAGGCGGAAAAATTCACCACAAAAAAAAAGAACAAGAGGCAGTACCAAGGGCTAGGGACCTAATCAATACAGACATTGGTAATATGTCAGATCTAGAGTTCAGAATGACGATTCTCAAGGTTCTAGCTGGGCTCAAAAAAGGCATGGAAGATATTAGAGAAACCCTCTCGGGAGATATAAAAGCCCTTTCTGGAGAAATAAAAGAACTAAAATCTAACCAAGTTGAAATCAAAAAAGCTATTAATGACGTGCAATCAAAAATGGAGGCTCTCACTGTTAGGATAAATGACGCAGAAGAAAGAATTAGCGATATAGAAGACCGAATGACAGAGAATAAAGCTGAGCAAAAGAGGGACAAACAGCTACTGGACCACGAGGGGAGAATTCGAGAGATAAGTGACACCATAAGATGAAACAACATTAGAATAATTGGGATTCCAGAAGAAGAGGAAACAGAGAGGGGAGCAGAAGGTATATTGGAGAGAATTCTTGGAGAGAATTTCCCCAATATGGCAAAGGGAACAAGCATCAAAATCCAGGAGGTTCAGAGAACCCCCCCCTCAAAATCAATAAGAATAGGTCCACACCCCGTCACCTAATAGTAAAATTTACAAGTCTTAGTGACAAAGAGAAAATCCTGAAAGCAGCCCGGGAAAAGAAGTCTCTAACATACAATGGTAAAAATATTAGATTGGCAGCAGACTTATCCACAGAGACCTGGCAGGCCAGAAAGAGCTGGCATGATATATTCAGAGCACTAAACGAGAAAAACATGCAGCCAAGAATACTATATCCAGCTAAGCTATCATTGAAAATAGAAGGAGAGATTAAAAGCTTCCAGGACAAACAAAAACTGAAAGAAGTTGCAAACACCAAACCAGCTCTACAGGAAATATTGAAAGGGGTCCTCTAAGCAAAGAGAGACCCTAAAAGTAGTAGACCAGAAAGGAACAGAAACAATATACAATAACAGTCACTTTACAGGCAATACAATGGCACTAAATTCATATCTCTCAATAGTTACCCTGAATGTTAATGGGCTAAATGCCCCAATCAAAAGACACAGGGTATCAGAATGGATAAAAAAACAAAACCCATCTATATGTTGCCTACAAGAAACTCATTTTAAACCCGAAGACACCTCCAGATTTAAAGTGAGGGGGTGGAAAACAATGTACCATGCTAATGGACATCAGAAGAAAGCAGGAGTGGCAATCCTTATATCAGATCAATTAGATTTTAAGCCAAAGACTATAATAAGAGATGAGGAAGGACACTATATCATACTCAAAGGATCTGTCCAACAAGAAGATCTAATAATTTTAAATATCTATGCCCCTAACGTGGGAGCAGCCAACTATATAAACCAATTAATAACAAAACCAAAGAAACACATCAACAATAATACAAAAATAGTAGGGGACTTTAACACTCCCCTCACTGAAATGGACAGATTATCCAAGCAAAAGATCAACAAGGAAAAAAGGCCTTAAATGACACACTGGACCAGATGGACATCACAGATATATTCAGAATGTTTCATCCCAAAGCAACCGAATATACATTTTTCTCTAGTGCACATGGAACATTCTCCAGAATAGATCACATCCTTGGTCCTAAATCACGTCTCAACCGGTATCAAAAGATTGGGATCATTCCCTGCATATTTTCAGACCACAATGCTCTGAAGCTAGAACTCAATTACAAGAGGAAATTTGGAAAGAACCCAAATACATGGAGACTAAACAGCATCCTTCTAAAGAATGAATGGGTCAACCAGGAAATTAAAGAAGAATTGAAAAAATTCATGGAAACAAATGATAATGAAAACACAACAGTTCAAAATCTGTGGGACACAACAAAGGCACTCCTGAGAGGAAAATATATAGCGGTACAAGCCTTTCTCGAGAAAAAAGAAAGGTCTGAGTTACACAACCTAACCTTAAACCTAAAGGAGCTGGAGAAAGAACAAGAAAGAAACCCTAAACCCAGCAGGAGAAGAGAAATCATAAAGATCAGAGCAGAAATCAATGAAATAGAAACCAAAAAAAAAAAAATAGAACAAATCAATGAAACTAGGAGCTGGTTCTTTGAAAGAATTAATAAGATTGATAAACCCCTGGCCAGACTTATCAAAAAGAAAAGAGAAAGGACCCAAATAAATAAAACCATGAATGAATGAGGAGAGATCACAACGAACACCAAAGAAATACAGAAAATTATAAGAACATACTATGAGCAACTCTACACCAACAAATTTGATAATCTGGAAGAAATGGATGCATTCCTAGAGACATATAAACTACCACAACTGAACCAGGAAGAAATAGAAAGCCTGAACAGACCCATAACCAGTAAGGAGATTGAAACAGTCATCAAAAATCTCCAAACAAACAAAAGCCCAGGGCCAGATGGCTTCCCGGGGGAATTCTACCAAACATTTAAAGAAGAACTAATTCCTATTCTCCTGAAACTGTTCCAAAAAATAGAAATGGAAGGAAAACTTCCAAACTCATTTTATGAGGCCAGCATCACCTTGATCCCAAAACCAGACAAGGATCCCATCAAAAAAGAGAACTACAGACCAATATCCTTGATGAACACAGATGCAAAAATTCTCGCCAAAATACTAGCCAATAGGATTCAACAGTACATTAAAAGGATTATTCACCACGACCAAGTGGGATTTATTCCAGGGCTGCAAGTTTGGTTCAACATCCGCAAATCAATCAATGTGATACAACACATTAATAAAAGAAAGAACAAGAACCATATGGTACTCTCCATAGATGCTGAAAAAGCATTTGACAAAGTACAGCATCCCTTCCTGATCAAAACTCTTCAAAGTGTAGGGATAGAGGGCACATACCTCAATATTATCAAAGCCATCTATGAATAACCCACGGCAAATATCATTCTCAATGGAGAAAAACTGAAAGCTTTTCCGCTAAGGTCAGGAACACGGCAGGGATGTCCGTTATCACCACTGCTATTCAACATAGTACTAGAAGTCCTAGCCTCAGCAATCAGACAGCAAAACGAAATTAAAGGCATCCAAATCAGCAAAGAAGAAGTCAAACAATCACTCTTCGCAGATGATATGATATTATATGTGGAAAACCCAAAAGACTGCACTCCAAAACTGCTAGAACTTGTACAGGAATTCAGTAAAGTGTCAGGATATAAAATCAATACAAGAAATCAGTTGCGTTTCTCTACACCAACAACAAGACAGAAGAAAGAGAAATTAAGGAGTCCATCCCATTTACAATTGCACCCAAAACTATAAGATACCTAAGAATAAACCTAACCAAAGAGACTAAGAATCTATACACAGAAAACTATAAAGTGCTCATGAAAGAAATTGAAGAAGACACAAAGAAATGGAAAAATGTTCCATGCTCCTGGATTGGAAGAATAAATATTGTGAAAATGTCTATGCTACCTAAAGCAATCTACACATTTAATGCAATTCCTATCAAAGTACCATCCATTTTTTTCAAAGAAATGGAACAAATAATCCTAAAATTTACATGGAACCAGAAAAGACCTCGAATAGCCAAAGGAATATTGAAAAAGAAATCCAAAGTTGGTGGCATCACAATTCCGGACTTCAAGCTCTATTACAAAGCTGTCATCATCAAGACAGCATGGTACTGGCACAAAAACAGACACATAGATCAATGGAACAGAATAGAGAGCCCAGAAATAGACCCTCAACTCTATGGTCAACTAATCTTCGACAAAGCAGGAAAGAATGTCCAATGGAAAAAAGACAGCCTCTTCAATAAATGGTGTTGGGAAAATTGGACAGCCACATGCAGAAAAATGAAATTGGATCATTTCCTTACACCACACACGAAAATAGACTCAAAATGGATGAAGGACCTCAATGTGAGAAAGGAATCCATCAAAATCCTTGAGGAGAACACAGGCAGCAACCTCTTCGAGCTCAGCCGCAGCAACATCTTCCTAGGAACATCGCCAAAGGCAAGGGAAGCAAGGGCAAAAATGAACTATTGGGATTTTATCAAGATCAAAAGCTTTTGCACAGCAAAGGAAACAGTTAACAAAACCAAAAGACAACTGACAGAATGGGAGAAGATATTTGCAAATGACATATCAGATAAAGGGCTAGTGTCCAAAATCTATAAAGAACTTAGCAAACTCAACACCCAAAGAACAAATAATCCAATCAAGAAATGGGCAGAAGACACGAACAGACATTTCTGCAAAGAAGACATCCAGATGGCCAACAGACACATGAAAAAGTGCTCCATATCACTCGGCATCAGGGAAATACAAATCAAAATCACAATGAGATATCACCTCACACCAGTCAGAATGCTAAAATTAACAAGTCAGGAAATGACAGATGCTGGCGAGGATGCGGAGAAAGGGGAACCCTCCTACACTGTTGGTGGGAATGCAAGCTGGTGCAACCACTCTGGAAAACAGCATGGAGGTTCCTCAAAATGTTGAAAATAGAACTACCCTATGACCCAGCAATTGCACTGCTGGGTATTTACCCTAAAGATACAAACGTAGTGATCCGAAGGGGCACGTGCACCCAAATGTTTATAGCAGCAATGTCTACAATAGCCAAACTATGGAAAGAACCTAGATGTCCATCATCAGACGAATGGATAAAGAAGATGTGGTATATATACACAATGGAATACTATGCAGCCATCAAAAGAAATGAAATCTTGCCATTTGCGACGACGTGGATGGAACTAGAGGGTATCATGCTTAGTGAATTAAGTCAATCAGAGAAAGACAACTATCATATGATCTCCCTGATATGAGGGAGAGGAGATGCAACATGGGGGGTTAAGGGGGTAGGAGAAGAGTAAATGAAACAAGATGGGATTGGGAGGGAGACAAACCATAAGTGACTCTTAATCTCACAAAACAAACTGAGGGTTGATGGGGGGAGGGGTGTTGGAGGGGTGGGGTTATGGACATTGGGGAGGGTATGTGCTATGGTGAGTGCTGTGAAGTGTGTAAACCTGGCGATTCACAGACCTGTACCCCTGGGGATAAAAATATATTATACGTTTATAAAAAATAAAATTTAAAAAAATATATATAAGTGAATATTCATTATAAATTGCAATGTACTATGAAGTTACTGAATTCTTTAATGTTAAATTCTAGAATATCTCAAGCATCATGTGGTCCTGGCTTCTTGTTTTACACTAAGACATTAAACTGAGAAAAGAAGTGACATGTCCAATCACCACAACACCAGCTAGAAATGGAAGCCTGATTTTCCAACTCACAATCCTTTCCTCCTTCTCCTGCCTCTCTGTGGAACGATGAAATCAATAGTCGTCCATGCACAGACCCCTAAACAGTACCCAACACATATTAGGTGCTCAATAACGAATGGCTGAAGAAACATATGAGTAAATGAATCAATGAATGACTAATATTCCTTTATGAGGATGACATTCTATAGTTGCCCTCAAATGTCACTTCTGTTTTTAATCATTTTTTAATTAAGAGTCTGTTAAGGAGCTCAGTGCTCCAAATGGACTTGTGAAGGTTATATGAAACAATGCATGAAAGTCCTTAAAAGCAGTGTGTGGCAGTCAGTAAATGTTAACTAATTACTATTGTACTGTTTTCTAGCCATTGTTCTAAAAAGATTATGCTGATGCTCTAAAAACTCACTAATCTGAAAATCACGTTGCAGTCTACTAACCAAAGGAACTGCAAAGGTATTACTATGACTTGTTGACTCCTATCCTGTGCCTTTAACTAGGCCATCCATGCCTGCCCCTCGTTGTTGGCACACAAAAAGACACAAAGTCCCACACTCTCTAACTTCTTTCTCTGGGCTCGTGTTTACTTAGCTCCTGACCTTTGGGCTCTGTCCCCCATTCCCAGTCAGGACTTGCCTCTTGGACCTGACAAGTTGTTTGGCTTTACCCTATTTTACCCTTCACATTCTTGCTCCCTCTCCTTCAGTCTCAATCACAATCAAAATTCTGGAATTTCCCTTGGTTCCCTGAACTCCCAGGCATCCTGGCAGCTCTGTTCCCCCTAAACAAGGCCCTCTCACTTGACCCAAATTTTGGTGTGTCTGCCTCTGCATTATATGTAGGTCACACACTTTCTGGTTTGTAGCATTTGTTAGAAATGCTGATTTTTAATACTTGGGTCTGGAGGGTAGACTCGGGCTCTTCATCTTTCTGTGTTTCAGAGAAGAGGAATAAAAATTATTTTTCTTCTTTTTTTTCCAACTTTTTATTGAAATTCCAGTATAGTTAACATACAGTGTAATATTAGTTTCAGTTGTACAATATAGTGATTCAACACTTCAATACAATGCTCCTTGTTCATCACAACAAGTGTACTCCTTAATCCCCATCACCCATTTCACGCCCCCCACTCACCTCCCCTCAGTTTGTTCTCTATAGTTAAGAGTCTGTTTTATGGTTTGCCTCTCTCTCTCCCCCCACCCACATTCATTTGTTTAGTTTCTTAAATGCCACACGTGAGTGAAATCATATGCCTTTTATCTTTCTCTATTTTGCTTAGCATAATACACTCTAGTTCCATCCACATTGTTGTGTTGCAAATGGCAAGATTTCATCCTTTTTTATAGCTGAGTAATATCCATTATACACACACACACACACACACACACACACACACATACATACACACCACATTTTCTTTATCCATTCATCAGTCAATGGACATTTCATCTCTTTCCATAATTTAGCTATAGTAGATAATACTGCTATAAATGTTGGTGTGCATGTATCCCTTTGAATTAGTATTTTTGTATTCTTTGGGTAAATACCTAGAAATGCAGTTGCTGGATTGTGGGGTAGCTCTATTTTTAACTTTATGAGCAATCTCCATACTGTTCTTCAGAGTGGCTGCTCCAGTTTGCATTCCCACCAACAACACAAGAAGGTTCCTTTTTCTCCACATCCTTGCCAATACCTGTTGTGTCCCACGTTGTTAATTTTAGCCATTCTGACAGGTGCAAGGTGATATCTCACTGCAGTTTTGATTTGCATTTCCCCGATGAGTGATATTGAGCATCTTTTCATGGTACTGTTGGCCATCTGTATGACTTCCTTGAGAAACCGTCTATTCATGTCTTCTACCCATTTTTTATTAATTATTTTTATTAACATGTAATGTATTATTTGCCCCAGGGATATAGGTCTGTGAATTGCCAGGTTTACACACTTCACAGCACTCACCATAGCACATATCCTCCCCAATGTCCATAATCCAACCACCCTCTCCCAGGAACCCTCAGTTTGTTTTGTGAGATTAAGAGTCTCTTATGGTAGATCTCCCTCCAGATCCCATCTTGTTTCATTTTTTCCTTCCATTCCCTGCAAATCCCCCACTCTGCCTCTCAAATTCCTCATATCAGAGAGATCATATAATTATCTTTCTCTTATTGACTTATTTCTCTCGGCATAATACCCTCTAGTTCCATCCACGTCATTGCAAATGGCAAGATTTCATTTCTTTTGATGGCTGCATAATATTCATATATATATATATATATATCACCTCTTCTTTATCCATTCATCTGTTGATGGACATCTATGTTCTTTCCATGGTTTGGCTATTGTGGACATTGCTGCTATAAACATTGGATTGCACATGCCCCTTCAGATCACTACATTTGTATCTTTAGTGTAAATACCCAGTAGTGCAATTGCTGGGTCATAAGGTGGCTCTATTTTCAACTCTTTGAGAAACCTCCATACTGTTTTCCAGTGTGGCTGCACCAGCTTGCATTCCCACCAACAGTGAAGGAGGATTCCCCTTTCTCTGCATCCTCGCCAGCATCTGTCATTTCCTGACTTGTTAATTTTAGCCATTCTGACTGGTGTGAGGTGGTATCTCATTGTGATTTTGATTTGTATTTCCTTGATGCCGAGTGATGTGGAGCATTTTTTCATGTTGGCCACCTGGATATCTTCTTTGCAGAAATGTCTGTTCATGTCCTCTGCCCATTTCTTGATTGGATTATTTGTTCTGTGGGTGTTGAGTTTGATAAGATCTTTATAGATGTTGGATACTAGATTGATAGAGTTTGAAAATATCTTCTCCCATTCTGTCAGTTGTCTTTTGGTTTTGTTGACTGTTTCCTTTGCTGTGCAAAAGGTTTTGATCTTGATGAAGTCCCAATAGTTCATTTTTGCCCTTGCTTCCCCTGCCTCTGGCGATGTTTCTAGGAAGAAGTTGCTGCGGCTGAGATCGAAGAGGTTGCTGCCTGTGTTCTCCTCAAGGATTTTGATGGATTCCTGTCTCACATTGAGGCCTTCCATCCACTTGGAGTCTATTTTTGTGTGTGATGTAAGGATATGGTCCAGTTTCATTTTTCTACATGTGGCTGTCTATTTTTCCCAACACCATTTGTTGAAGAGACTGTCTTTTTTCCACTGGACGTTCTTTCCTGCTTTGTCGAAGATTAGTTGACCATAGAGTTGAGGGTCTATTTCTGGGCTCTCTATTCTGTTCCATTGATCTATGTGTCTGTTTTTGTGCCAGTACCATACTGTCTCGATGATGACATCTTTGTAATAGAGCTTGAAGTCTGAAATTGTGATGCCATCAACTTTGGATTTCTTTTTCAATATTCCTCTGGCTATTCGAGGTCTTTTCTGGTTCCATGTAAATTTTAGGATTATTTGTTCCATTTCTTTGAAAAAAACTGATGGGATCTTGATAGGGATTGCATTAAATGTGTAGATTGCTTTAGGTAGCATAGACATTTTCACAATATTTGTTCTTCCAATCCAGGAGCATGGAACACTTTTCCACTTCTTTGTGTCTTCTTCAATTTCTTTCATGAGTACTTTGTAGTTTTCTGAATACAGATTCTTTGCCTCTTTGAATAGGTTTATTCCTAGGTAACTTATGTACCTAGGAATAAATGGAATTGACTCCTTAATTTCTCTTTCTTCCATCTTGTTATTGGTGTATAGAAATGCAACTGATTTCTATGCATTGATTTTATATCCTGACACTTTACTGAATTCCTGTATGAGTTCTAGCAGCTTCAGAGTGGAGTCTTTTGGGTTTTCCACATAAAGTATCATATCATCTGCAAAGGGTGAGAGTTTGACTTCTTCTTTGACGATTCAGATGCCTTTCATCTCTTTTTGTTGTCTGAGTGCTGAGGCTAGGACTTCTAGTACTATAGACATCCCTGCTATGTTCCTGACCTTAGCAGAAAAGCTCTCAGGTTTTCCCCATTGAGAATGATATTCACTGTGGGTTCTTCATAGATGGCTTTAATGATATTGAGGTACGTACCCTCTATCCCCACACTTTGAAGAGTTTTGATCAAGAAAGGTTGCTGTACCTTGTCAAATACTTTTTCAGCATCTATTGAGAGTATCATATGGTTCTTATTCTTTCTTTTATTAATGTATTGTATCATTAATATTGCATTGTATCATTAATAATGTATTGATTTGCAGATGTTGAACCAACCTTGCAGCCCAGGAATAAATCCCACTTTGTGAATAATCCTTTTAATGTACTGTTGGATCCTATTGGCTAGTATTTTGGTGAGAATTTTCACATCTGTGTTCATCATGGATATTGGTCTGTAATTCTCTTTTTTGATGGGGTCTTTTGTCTGGTTTGGGGATCAAGGTAATGCTGGCCTCATAAAATGAGTTTGGAAGTTTTCCTTCCATTTCTATTTTTTGGAACAGTTTCAGGAGAATAGAGTTTAGAATATTTCTTCTTTAAATGTTTGGTAGAATTCCCCTGGGAAGCCATCTGGCCCTGGGCTCTTGTTTGTTGGGATATTTTTGATGACTGCTTCAATCTCCTTACTGGTTATGGGTCTGTTCAGGTTTTCTATTTCTTCCTGGCTCAGTTTTGGTAGTTTATATGTCTCTAGAAATGCATCTATTTCTTCTAGATTGTCAAATTTGCTGGAGTATAGTTGCTTTTAATATGTTCTTATAATTGTTTGTATTTCTTTGGTGTTGGTTGTGATCTCTCCTCTTTCATTCATGATTTTATTTATTTGGGTCCTTTCTCTTTTCTTTTTGATAAGTCTGGCCAGGGGTTTATCAATCTTATTTATTCTTTCAAAGAACCAGCCCTTAGTTTTATTGATTTGTTCTACTGTCATTTTGGTTTCTATTTCATTAATTTCTGCTCTGATCTTTATTATCTCTCTTCTCCTGCTGGGTTTAGGTCTTCTTTGCTGTTCTTTCTCCAGTTCCTTTAGGTGTAGGGTTAGGTTGTGTACTTAAGACTTTTCTTGTTTCTTGAGAAAGGCTTGTATGGCTATATACTTTCCTCTTAGGACCACCTTTGTTGTGTCCCACAGAATTTGAACCATTATCATTATCATTTGTTTTCATTACCATTTGTTTCCATGAATTTTTTTCAATTCTTCTTTAATTTCCTGGTTGACCCATTCATTCTCTTTTTTTAACATTTTTTAATTTATTTTCAGCATAACAGTATTCATTGTTTTTGCACCACACCCAGTGCTTCATGCAATCCGTGCTCTCTCTAATACCCACCACCTGGTTCCCCCAACCTCCCACTGCCCCCACCTCTTCAAACCCTTCAGATTGTTTTTCAGAGTCCATAGTCTCTCATGGTTCACCTCCCCTTCCAATTTCCCCCAACTCCCTTCTCCTAACTCCCCATGTCCTCCATGCTATTTGTTATGCTCCACAAATCAGTGAAACCATATGATAATTGACTCTCTCTGCTTGACTTATTTCACTCAGCATAATCTCTTCCAGTCCCGTCCATGTTGCTACAAAAGTTGGGTATTCATCCTTTCTGATGGAGGCATAATACTCTATAGTGTATATGGACCACATCTTCCTTATCCATTCGTCCGTTGAAGGGCATCTTGGTTCTTTCCACAGTTTGGTGACCGTGGCCATTGCTGCTATAAACATTGGGGTACAGATGGCCCTTCTTTTCACTACATCTGTATCTTTGGGGTAAATACCCAGTAGTGCAATTGCAGGGTCATAGGGAAGCTCTATTTTTAATTTCTTGAGGAATCTCCACACTGTTCTCCAAAGTGGCTGCACCAACTTGCATTCCCACCAACAGTGCAAGAGGGTTCCCCTTTCTCCACATCCCCTCCAATACATGTTGTTTCCTGTCTTGCTAATTTTGGCCATTCTAAGTGGTGTAAGGTGGTATCTCAATGTGGTTTTAATTTGAATCTCCCTGATGGCTAGTGATGATGAACATTTTTTCATGTGTCTGATAGCCATTTGTATGTCTTCATTGGAGAAGTGTCTGTTCATATCTTCTGCCCATTTTTTTATATGATTGTCTGTTTTGTGTGTGTTGAGTTTCAGGAGTTCTTTATAGATCCTGGATATCAACCTTTTGTCTGTACTGTCATTTGCAAATATCTTCTCCCATTCCGTGGGTTGCCTCCTTGTTTTGTTGACTGTTTCCTCTGCTGTGCAGAAGCTTTTGATTTTGATGAAGTCCCAAAAATTTATTTTGGCTTTTGTTTCCTTTGCCTTTGGAGACATATCTTGAAAGAAGTTGCTGTGGCTGATATCAAAGAGGTTACTGCCTATATTCTCCTCTAGGATTCTGATGGATTCCTGTCTCACGTTGAGGTCTTTTATCCATTTTGAGTTTATTTTTGTGTACGGTGTAAGAGAATGGTCGAGTTTCATTCTTCTACATATAGCTGTCCAGTTTTTGTTTATCTTCCAATATCAGTCCGACGTTCCCACTCCTCTTTACCTGCCCACTGGCGTCTTTTGCTCCTGTAGAGATCCAGACGTGTGTAATTCTGATCTCAGGCTGATTTCGTGGGTGATCGGAGTTCTTTGGAAGGTAATCAGCTCACTTTAGAGTACAGGTTGAAAGGGCGCCTCCTCCTACTTCCCCGCCATCTTGTCACCTGGGTTTGTGCCTTTTGATGCCAAATGCCCCTGAGATTTTGTTTGAATGGAATGGAAAACAAAGAAGAACAGGATAGCACTGGATACTGTGAGTAGTCCTTCCATTCACGAGGACAGAGAGTTCCAGAAAAGCTTTGTGTAGTCTGAACTGTGTTGCAAAGCACCAGGGGGATTTGGCTGCTATTTTTAGTTTATGTACCACACTATTGCACTAAAGATTTGGGATTCAGTCTCCAACTGCTTCATAAAATTTGATATTCTTAAACAATTAGACACCCATTCTTGGCAGTGGTTTAGCTGGAAATACCTTTTTCCATGGCTCAGAGAGTGTAGAGCAGGTGAGGCTGTGGGAGCAGATCTACCTCTGGTACCAACTCATGAGTCAAGGCCCAAGAGTAAATCCCAAGGTGCTAGGACTGGTACACGCTCTTCCTGTTCATCTCCAAGTGTGCCTCTTTTGTCCCTGGTCGATCTCCCTTCCCTGCACCCACCTCCCATTTTCCTCCACCCTTTCCTCAACCTAGTGTTTGGTTTGAAATGCTGCCTCTGATGCCCATCAGTATCTGTGAAAACACAGGCAAGAATTCGAGAACATTTCCATGGTCATCCAAGAGAAACAAAAAGGCAGCTCAGTTTCAGGGTGAAAAGAACAACTAGAAAGCAATGCTCATAAAGGAGTTCAGAGGGTAAAATCTCCCTAGAAGAGAGGATTAAAATTAAGCCTGGAATCACAGTTCCTTGCCAAGACTCCACAAAAGTGCCACAGTCCATTTTGTGGCCTTGAATCTGGTGTCTGGTCTCTTTGACTTAACTTTCAGCCCTTCAATCTTGCCCCAGTGATCTCCCTAACAAACCTCCCTGGCATCTCCTCCTGAGGGTGGAACAGAACACCACTCAGACTGGCACACCAGGTTTTTTTAACAAAAGCTTGGCATCCTCTCGACTCTGCCTATTTCAACTCTCCACCTCCAGCCTTTTCCCAAGCTCCCATCTGCATGACTCTGACCTTAAATTTTCCAGACTGCAAGGGAGTTTAGGAGCAGCCCAGAGAACTGGGGGTGGGGGGTGGAATATGCCCCCCACAGAGTATGCTTTGAAGTGTTTCTAAAACTCTATGCTTATAATCTTTTCACCCACCATGTTTGCCTGCCAAAGTCCTTCAGTCCTATCATTTGAGCCTCTGCTTTCACTAATGTATGGCATTGCTCAAAAGCTATGCACTGACCTACAAGGGTAAGACCGTAATTTATAAATAATTTACCAGAGTAGCTTATTGGTACTTCTTTAAGACAAGGGCCTTGGAATTCAGACACAGGACAGGGTCATTGGATTGCTGCAGAGAGATTGGAATGATAGAGGTCTTGAACTCCAGACCCACACTGTCCAATACACTGACTATTAGCCCCATGTGGCAATTTACATGTAAGTTCACTGAAAATAAATAACTTTTAAAATTCAGTTCCTCAGTCACTCTGGCTACATTTCAAATATTTATACGTGCCTACTGGCTACCATATTGGACAGAGCAGTTAGAGAACAATTTCATCATCATAGAAAGTTTCATTAGGCAGCACTCGTCTAGCCTGAGGCTGTTATTGGTGATGGGGAGTTCTGGAGAGGAACCCTAAAATCACCAGTTAGGTAGGGAGGAATAAAGAAGAGTAAAAGGAACAAAATTCCAAATGGAAAGTAAAAGGGGATGAAAGGCAAACTTTGGATGCTTTACCAAGGGTCCAACCCTGACCAAAGATGCCGCCACTCTGTCAAAAGCTCTCTATGTTGACACCTGCAAATAAAGGAGTGACTGGGGTCAGCTTTGGGCCCCATTTCCTCCATTGTATGGCCCCTCAATTCTGTGTGCTCCTTTTGAAGCAAGAGACCCTATCCCAAATCCTAAACTGAGAGGGCTTAAGCATACCACTCACACACGAAGTCACTGGGCTTCTAGCCGGAGGGAAATCACCACCCCAGTTAGCATAAGGCATCCATTCAGTATCCAAGAGTCCAAATCCAAAGACATCCAGGGGAAAAGGAATAACTTCTCCATCTGGAATTAGACCTCCAGGGAGTCTGGGGGACATGGTGGATCCAAAGAGCAATTATCATCCTTTATTTATAACAGCAGTTCACACCTGCATGGCGCGTGCCATCGTGTGGAGCATTTCACATATTAATCCAGCTCATCGTCACAATAACTGGCTGAGGAAAGCAAGGCAAGTGTACTTTCTCGTCATTTTCTATTAGAAGAAATTCACACTCAGAGAAAGCCATGTGCCACAGTTGATCAACTGCTAACTGGCAGAAACAACTTTGGAAACTATCCTCCCCCACTCTGTGGTTCCTGTCACCTCTCTCAGGTGATGAAGGTTATTTTGTATCTGTCCAAATCCTCACATGTGTCAGCCCTAAAGTGTGTGACCTTGCCTCAGATCATGACTCCAGTTTGTGTCCAACATCAAGCCAACAACAGAGCCCCTAGTAGCCCCGTGGACCCTTCATTCCCAGTGACCCACTCAAGCTGCCAAGCAAGAGGGCAAAGTGAACTCATGTCTAGAACGAGCACACTGATAGGACTTTTCTTAGGAGACCCCTTCTAGACAACTGCTGATATCCGGAAAATGGCAAAATGGGAATTGTGTTCATGGCAGCCTCTGCACCATTGTTCCCGAATCTGCTTTCCTGTGCACGAGACGCAGGCAAGTACTGTTTCTTGAGTCCCAAAAATCCAAGTCTGCTGTGGTAAACATGCCAGTGGCTTTTGCTTGCTAGAAAAAGATCCAATAACCTGGCTCAGATTAGTCCATGTATTGGACTTTCAATAGTTTGTGCCAAATATTTATGACTTATTTTCAGATTTGAAAGAATTTCTCACTGTATGGGAGCCATTTACATACATGTCTAAATGGTAGATGAGACTCTGTATTTTCCTTTGACAGTAGCATGTACAGAAATAAATAAGTATGCAGGGTAATTATTGGACTTTTGCTTCTGGTGAGCTCTAGTACTAAATTAGCCATTGTCCAGAGAACCAGAAAGCAAAAATCAAAAAGATAAGGATAATTAAATAGATACAACAATAAGGATAGCGACAAAATAAACAATTACTTTAAATCTGCCCAATAAAGCAATAGTCCTAGCGACAACATATTGTTTTATTGCTTCCCTTTTACAGCAACATACAGATACTTCTCAAGGTCTGCCTGGCTCTACCTCTAAGCCACCCAGTTAAAACATACCCATGGGCCCAGTGGATATTTGTTGAAAGATGGATTGATGAGTGGATGGATAGATGGACAGATGGTTGGATGGATAGATGTTCCAGCCACTAAACCAGGTAGACCTTGTCTTTTACTGAAAATGCATTACAAAGGGCTGAATCGTGGTTTTCCTTCCTCCTCCCCATTCTCACTTACTGCAACTGCCCTGGGAGTATTTACCATTCTACCCCCAGGCCCAGCCAAACTCAAGGACCTTGACCATAACATCTTTGATTGGACAAGTGGCTTCTTGTTAAGAAAGAGCTTTTTCCCAGGGAGGCTGAGTGAAGGGGAAAAGAGAAAAGAGGGAATATAAGCCTGTAAGAGAGACAAGTAATTATCTTGCTGCATAAGTAGTTCACATGTTTTGAAGGAAGAAGCAAGTTTGAAGAACATATTGTACACGACTGAAAAAGGGTGATTAAATCCAGTAGAGACAGGATGTGCTTATACAAGATGTGGAGCAAAGTGAGGGAAGAGAGGGAGATTTGGGGACTGGTAGTGGTTTCAAGTCTGGGCAACAAGCAAGGAGTGGGGCTTGAACCCTGGAACCCACGGGCTGTCCCACCTCCTCATTAAGCTTTGAACTTCCAGATCCTCCTGCTCTGCCTAACACAGATGAACAGAGGCTGAGGGGCCAGAATAAAGCCAGGGGCCAGCTCCTGAGAGAGAATCCTACCGAACTTCTTAAACTCCTCTCGAATAAGATGACCCCACCCTTCTCTGAGACTCTGAAAAAACAGATTTTCCATGAAATTGCCTTTCACCCACTTTTCAGAAGCTTAATGGCAAATAATGGCTAGTTACCCCTGGGTATTTTAAAGAACTCTCAGGTGGACACGGTAATGGAATTCAGACAAGTAGAGGGAATTCTTAAAAACAAGGGAGCAAACAAGGGGACATCAAGAACTATTGCAGACACTTTTTACTGCATGGAGTGAGGGTTGGGGGAATGGGGCACCAGATTTGCCACACACTGATTAACATAGGGAAGTTGGCTGTCACCCACTGCTTAAAATTTCGTCACAACCCAAATAAGCAGTTTCTGTAGTCCCCAGATGGGGACCTTTTCCATGTATTTACACCATGAAAGGACAGCTTGTTATTAGGAGACTCTTTTTGTGGTGTTAAAAATTTTATTATAATTTTTTCCTCCTCAATGACAAACGTGATAACTTTTTAAGTATTTTAGGAATATTTTATTTTATTTCAAAATTAATCATTATTTTTTATTTTATTTTTTTAGGATTTTTACTTATTTATTTGACAGAGATCACAAGTAGGCAGAGAGGCAGGCAGAGAGAGAGAAAGGGAAGCAGTCTCCCTGCTGAGCAGAAAGCCTGATGTGGGGCTCGATCCCAGATCCCAGGACGCTGAGATCATGACCTGAGCCAAAGGCAAAGGCTTTAACCCATTGAGCCACCCAGGCACCCCTATTTTTTTATTTTAAAGTCATCCTCCTAGAGGTAACTACTCCAAATATATTGGTGTATATATTTGCTAGTCTTTCTTCTGTGCACATAAAATATAGAGAGATACAGATATTAGGATTGAGGTCAAAGACATGTACTTTTCATACCCAGTCTTCTTTTTCCTTTGCACAGGTTTCTTTTTGTTGTTGTTGTTGTTTGTTTTTGTTTTTGTTTTTGTTTTGCACAGATTTCTTTTTTTTTTTTTTAAGAAAGAGAGGTTCTATTCTCTGTTTTTACAAGAGCACTGAGAACATTTCAATGCTAACAACATATAACAAAGAGAATGGAAGAGGCTGGTCTACTCACCAGTTGAATTGACCTTTCCTAAATTTCAAGTCATTACCTTAAATAATGTATATGCTATTTGCACAGGTTTCTATATCATTAAATTTTTTATTACATTTTTTAAAGATTAGCTAATACTTTATTATAGGACTATACCATGATCTAGTTAAATAATCCCTTATCATTTGATATTTTGATTTCTTTCAGTGTTCTCTTTTTACAAATAATGTTGGGGGGAATTTTTTTGGTATGGAATTGTTCTTGCACATATCTGTTCATTTGGAACAAATTTCTGGAAGTGTATTTTTCAATTCAAAGTGTATCTACATTCACAAGACTTTTAATATATATTACCAAAAGGATTATACCAATTTACACTCCGAAGACAAAGTGTCAGTCCAACTGCTATGCTTGAGCAGCCAGAAGTGTTTCCAAACTCAGCTGATACCATCCTGAAATCTTACAGGGGTGGGAAGAGAATAAAATAAAATATTTTACATGAAGATACTTCGAAAATTGAAAATTCCATGAAATCGCATGTTGCCATTATTATCAATTTTTAAACCACCCAAGGTGGAAAAGCCGTTACCTCTCTCAACTACATATTCCAATGACTAACAGCACTTTATTTTTTCTTATTTCTTTTTAGTGTATCAGAATTCATTGTTTATGTGCCACACCCAATGTTCCATGCAATTCGTGCCTTCCATAATACCCACCACCAGGCTTACCCAACCTCCCACTCCCTGCCCCTTCAAAACCCTCAGATTGTTTTTCAGAGTCCACAGTTTCTCATGATTCATCTCCCCCTCCAATTTCCCCCAACACACTTCTCCTCTCCATCTCCCCATGTCCCCCGTGTTATTTCTTATGCTCCACAAACAAGTGAAACCATGTGATAATTGACTCTCTTTGCTTGACTTGTTTCACTCAGCATAATCTCTTCCAGTCCCGTCCATGTTGATACAAAAGTTGGGTATTCATCCTTTCTAATGGAGGCATAATACTCCATAGTGTATATGGACAACATCTTCCTTATCCATTCGTCTGTTGAAGGACATCTTGGTTCTTTCCACAGTTTGGCGACTGTGGCCAATGCTGCTATGAATATTGGGTACAGATGGCCCTTCTTTTCACTACATCTGTGTCTTTGGGGTAAATATCCAGTAGTGCAATTGAAGGGTCATAGGGAAGCTCTATTTTTAATTTCTTATGGAATCTCCACACTGTTTTCCAAAGTGGCTGTACCAACTTGCATTCCCACCAACAGTGTAAGAGGGTTCCCCTTGCTCCTCATCCTCTCCAACACACGTTATTTACTGTCTTAACAGCACTTTAAAAGATAAAATCCTTCTCAACTTCCCTCTACATGCAGCTAATACCCAATAAATTCCATTTATTGAGCCCTTTTATGCATCTAGCTTTGCATTAAGTTTGAGGAATATAGAAGAAGAAAAATAAACACAGTTCTTGGCATCAGTGAACTTCTAGCCTTGGTAGATAGAGGGAGAAAGAAGGGTAAATCGGGAGTCATCATCAGGTCCTGGGTGTTCTAGGCTGGGCTTCCCCCATTTGGGGGCGATCCAAGGAATTCCCCATCTCGAGGAAGGAAAGATGAAACTGATGGTAAGGAGGCAGGTGAGTTTTGGTTGGGTGGCCCTGTGCCAATCCTCACTGTTTCTGAAACAATATGGAGAAACCACATTGAACTAGCAGCTATATTCCTACATAGAAAGGGAATTCTTTCCGGGGATGAAGACTTTAGTAAGCCACATGCTGGAAAGGCTATGACCCCCATGTGGGTATACTTTGAGGAACACTGGATAGGTAGAGTTTCTCTAGAACTCAGCCTGGCATTTTTAGTCAGTGAGGCAGGAGAGCAGAAACGGAATAGAATTGCTTGGGACCATAGAGGGGATTTTAGAGAGGTCTAGAAGGAAGATGAAATGGGTGAGATACAGCATCGGGGGAAAGGAACTTTGGAGGGGAAGACAGAGATTCCTTATAAGGACTTCTGCCAAGTGACTGTTGTGAAGTGTGCTACCTGTCTACCCCCCAAATCCTTGCTCTTGTGAATACATAAAGGGATGTAGGGCTGCGTGTGGTCTCCAGATGGGTGGAGAGTGAGAACGAAGGCTGCCTATTGGAGGCTGCCACACCTGATTTATTCATCGTTCATTCTGTAGGCATCTGAGCACTCCTGTGTGCTCAGAAGACTTCTGTGAAGCAGGAAAGCCCTCTTCTGAACTGCACAGAATATTAAAGTGAATGTTATCTGCTGTTCCTCTCATCCTGGCTCAGCAGGCTCACTTGGGTTCCATGTGCCTGGCACATATACGGAACTTTAAAAAAGAGGCAGGGATTGCAGTGGGGCCTTTTAGGCAATCGAGGACATTTAGAAATGCAAACCAGAAATCCAGGTGTGTATCAACCCCTCTCCTTAAGCAAACCCATGAAACGCATCCCAAGTCATTTATATTTTAACTTGTGAATAAATTGGCAATTAACAGAACTTTGAGTATCAGCAAAGCAGCAAATTTCCCTTTCAAATCATATTGTTCTTGTGGTCATATTAAAATTAATTTCTGTCCTAAAACTGAGTTGAGAAGCATGGGAATGTAACAATAGGATGTCTGCTATATCAAGGATGAAAATCATTATGGATAATCTCCCAAAAAGAGTGTTTACAAAGATAGGGAGAAATTGACTACCCTTTTGAATATTGACTTCTTCATCTTTTTTTTCCCCCTTTGGTGGTCTCAGGGTTGTCTGGAAAACATAGCATCAATTACATATTGTGCAAAGAGGTGATGTTATTATTGTAAAGTAATGAGTCAGCAATGATTTACTGGATTCTACCAAGCCAAGGTCATGGCGGCCAAGTATGCAGACATTTGCATAGGCCCACTCCACTTCTGTGAGCAAGTGCATTGTACAGGAAGCCTAGCAACCAACTGGGAGTTGAACCTACTGTTTGTTGTGCTAATGGTCTGGTAGACTTACTAAGAAATACAGGGAGAGATCCTTTTATAATTGACAATAGCATTTGCTTTTTAAGCTGTTAAGCATATTTTAGCATATTTTTCTAAGTGCATTGTCTTACTTTGGAATACAGAAATGCATCAATATTCAAAGCACACTTATTAGGCAACCACATCTTAGCTAGCTTTGTTACCCATCTGTCCTTGAGTTCAAATTAATATACATGAACAGCTTTATTGGAAGAATCGGTAAGGTCTCATGTTCCTCAGTAATAGGAAGGGCCTACTGATTAATAGGAAGAACGGTTTTCAGAGCTCAAGGTCAAGTGTTCTTTCAGTGGGTCCGTGAATCAGAATAATGTATTACCTATGGCCTTATAAACTATTCAGTCAACCAGTCATCCAACAGGTGCTGTTGAACACCATGAACATGCATAAATGTGACAGTATGTGGGAGTGGAAAATGTAGAGGAAGCAAGACAGGTTACTCTGAGAGTTTGATGATGATATTCAAGATGGAACAGTGGCAGTAGGCCACATGTCAGAGATTTCCCACTTAGTCACAGGTCTTTTGCTTGGTTAAATATAGTAGTTACCATCTAAATTAAGCTGCACCCACTCTCCCCGGATTAGCCAAGCTAAGTAAAACTAGCTATTATAATACCCAATCTCTCTATATCTTGGAAGCTTGATAACCAAGGGTTTACTTGTCACCCAAGTCACCAGTTCATTAGGCATCAACAGGGGACGCAGGATCTTCCATCTATTGGCTATGCCTGGCTCTTAAGACCCTCAAGTCCTTAAGTTCATCTTCCTCTGGCCAGTAATAGATGAGAGAGAGAGAATGAATGAATGAATGAATGAACAAGAGAATGTATGAAAAGTTTCAAACACCCTGACCAGATTAGAAGTATATCATTTTTGCTCACTTTCAGACACCACAACCCAGTCACCTGATCCTATCTAATTACAAGGGAATCAGTCCCGTGATCTTTAAATCTATGCCCAGAAAGAAAAGGAGAACCAAATTTCTGATGGACAACCTAAGTTTTTACCACTCCTGTGAATGGTCTCCCAGGATTCTAAGATGATAGGAAAAGCAGGAAATAAGGAGGAAAAATGCTTTTGACACATTCTTGAGAAGTTCTTCTTAGACATGTTAACTTTATCAGATGTGCACAAAGCCCACTCTTAATGTTTTAAAAATTCTCCCATCAGGCACTTCGCCAGTGCACTTCATTTTTCCAGACCTTAGTTGCCCCATATAGAAAAGTGAGATTGGATCACAGTCCTTTCAAGTCTCTTGATTCCTTCACATGCAAAATTCTAGAACTCCTGCTCTGCATTTCCTCCTAAGACAAGTAAGCTGGGAGCCAGGGAAGCAATGCCACTGAGCCAATAATTTATTTTTTATTTTAATTTTAACTTCTCGCCTTACTTCCTGAGGCCAATTGTAGAGGCCAATTCTACAAATTGAAACTATACATAATAGACAAGGTTGTTACCCATATCATATTGATTTATTTTTTATGGCAAAGTGAATTTGTTTTGTGAATGGGTGAATAACACATTCACACACACACACACATATAATGTCCACAAAGATCCCTCTGTGAGAAAATAATCTTGTTTGAAGAGTCCTGCAAAACGTGTTCTCCTCCTACTCTCCTGTCCAGTATTAGTTTCACTGTCCAGAAACAAACAGTGCTATCTCAGTGCCAACAAGCAGTGCTATCTCAGTGCCAACAAACAATGCTATCTCAGTGCCGTAGGGCAGCTCACTCTGCAAAAGGACAGCCCAGCAGCTGCAGGTTGATAGTGGCTTGCTAAGCTTGACTGGCCTCTGCTGGGCTCTTCTAGGTTGCACCTGTGTTCTTGTTCAAGAACCCAGACTAAGGGAGCAGCCCTTATCTGGGACATCTGGAGACCAAGTGGAGAACAATCACAAGAAGCCTGAAGCCAAACTGTTCCATTGTATTTCAGGCTTCTGTTGGGACACAGCAAAAACAACCACCACCATTCACGTCCCATTGGCCAAAGCTTTTCACATGGCCAAGTCCAAAGTCGTTGAAACGGTGTGTGTATTCCTACCACAGGGTGTAGGATTCTGTTCAATGACAATGGATAACGATAATGCAGTCCTTTGACTGAGTGAGAACAGATATTTGAGGAGTATAATCCAATCTTCTTACACGCCAGAGATGGGTGACAGACATGAGTGAGCCAGAGATGACAGGCAGAGCTAATAGAATTACAGAGCAATGAGCAAATGAGAAGGTGTGAAGCCTTTGGTGATGTGCAGAGATTAAACCCAGCTGATACCAAGAATGCAAGAGGAGAAGAGAATATCTGCTTTCCTGCTCTATGACTCTCTAGGAATGAGAGGGGTCAGATCAGGAGGAGCCAGGACCTGCAAACCAGTCATCCCCCCAAGAAGAGCAGGGAAGTGGAGAAGGAGGAGGAGAGGGATTGTATTAGAGGGAAGGAGGCAGGCAGCCAGATGAGCTGTGATGTCTGGGCCTTGGGCAGAGATCCAGGACCTGCTGGGCCAGCTCATGGGAGAGCTAGGGTCTTCACAGTGGACAGCAGAATTACAGGACCAGGGCCCTGGGCGGGACCCATGCAAGACTTCATTTGGGCTTCTCTCACTGGATGGACATTTGTCCCAGCACCTACAGACAGGTCTCCAAGGGCTCCAGCCATTGGAAACCTGTGGGTAGAGGTTTCCAGATCAGGGCACTCTTCAGGCTAAACTAAAACATTCTATCACAGAAGCCCCAGGCTAGGTAGGAGACCTGCTTAGGAGAGTCAAGGTAGGCTGAGGCTTTTTTTTTTTTTTCTCCATTTCTTTAGGTTATGGTTAGGTTGTTGTGTTTGTTTTGGTTTGTGTACCATATTTAGAAAACTGATTAAACAGTCTGCCCCACCCCCATCTCGGATGCAGTTGTCAGCCAGAGGAACAAAATAATACTTTGAAGCATTAACATACAGAGCCAGCAATGGGCAAGGCCCGAGCAGAAGCCCAGGAGGGCCCTCTGACGTCAGCACAGGAGAGGGGTGCGGAAGAGGAAGAAGGGGAACCATCTCCACTAAAGGAAGTGGAGGAAGGGAACGAGTCTGGGCTCACGGGGTATCTCCCAGTCAGAGGGCGGTGTCTGCAAACTTGCTTGAAGTTTGACTCCCATGTCCTCCTCTTATGTGGGAGACCGTGGAGTCCTGGGAGCTGGACCCTACTTAGGGGTGTGCCGAAAATGTCACATCTGCCCTGAGAAAAAGAGAAGAAACAAGAAATCCTGGTTTGTCACATTTGCCAGTTCCTGTGGTACAGACAGTCTTGCTGTGCCTGATCTCTGGCTACCAGCAGGAAGCCACCCGGCTTACAGCACTCCTAAAAATGAACAATTGCCTCCTGGTCGGAGTTGGCCTCCGCGCACGCTGCAGAGAGTCCCCTTGATGTCACAGCTCCTGAAACACTGAGCTCTCCTCACAGGAAGTTCCCTGAGCATGCCCCGGCTCAGGTGTTTGCTTGAGGAAATGCCCTGTCTGGGTCCAGGGGATGGAGAAGCAGCCAATTCCACCTTTACATCTTCCTTCCCCACCTCTTTGCCTAAGAACCACCTAAGTGTTCACTGGAAATGCACCTTCCGTAGAAGGCACAACATAGGGCATCTGGTCAGTGGTATTCTCGTAGCAGCCCATGGTGACACATGGTAGCTACCCTCATGCTGAGTATAGGTGACAGAGAGAGGTTGAATCCCTGTGGTGTCCACCTGAAACTAATGGAACATTGTGTGGCAACCCTAGTCAAGTGAAAAATATTTTTGAAAGCACAAAGCATTTAAAAATGCCTCTTCTACTACGAACTCGCAGCCAGTAGAAAACTAAGTCCTAGAGAGCTAATGCAGAGCACCGTGACTATAGATGACAATGCTGTTATAAACTTCAGGGTGGCTAAGAGACTGGATCTTACGTGTTCCCATCAACGGCAGGCGATGGAGGCGTTAACACGAAGGTGGTAATGCTATTGCAATATTTAAATGTAGCAAATCAACATGATGTTCACCTTGAACTTATACAGTGTTTTATTCCAATGATATTTCAATAAAACTTTTTTAAAAAATTTTAAATGACACTTGCTAGGCCCTGCCCTCCACAACTTCTGACCCATACTATCTGGGATGGGCAGTGGTGCTTAGTGCACTCTAGAAGCAGGGATCTAGGAATACCCACTCCTATTGACGGACCATACCTGCGTCCCCACGGCACCCAGCCCCAAAGCCACCTCTGCATAGGGGAAGTGCACTGAGGGAACCCTTTATCAGATAGAGCTTTTTTTAAAGGAGCTCAGAACCCACAGCCCCAAGGGCCCTCTGGGGGCCATGGCCCGATGGTTAACAATACAGATCTCAGAGCCCAACGGCTGAGCTCGCCCCCTTCCATACAGTGCTCACTGGCTGTGTGACCTTGGACAACTCATGGAGCCCTTCTGGGCCCGAGTGTCCTCATCTGTAAAATGGGCATGTTATTACCAGTGCTTGCATCTCAGGCTTGTTGTGAGGAGGAGGCCTGTAGCATGTCCTATATAAGGATTTGCCAGTTTTCTCACCACACATTTTTGAGCACACTGGAGGCTTTTAAGAAAATGTTGTTGGCTTAAACCACTTACCCCTCTGAGCCTCAGTTTTCTCATCTCGGAAATGGGAGCAATGATGTCACAGTAGTAACAGCAGTAGGAGGAGTAGGAGGAGTAACGATTCCCTGCCCACTGCCTGGTATTATTGTAAAAATAAAATGTGATAATGGTGAGAAAGTGCAAAGTGCTTTGCTAACTGTAACTCACCGTGTAGACAAGAGGTTTGTCGTTTGCTCTTTGCTGTTGTTATTAATTTGAGACAGGGCTCAGAGTCTAAAGACTGGATTCCCATTTTTGCTCTGTCTTCCACCTGGAGGGATGGCAGACAGAGCCCGTTACCTCTCTGAGCCCCAGTTTCCTCTTCTGTCAAACGGAGCCTCTTAGCAGAGGTGTGACCTGTGTCAGATGACACTATGGCAGTTAGTACTTCCCCACTTTCACTTCACACTGGAATGTTCTGGAAAGCCTCTTAAAAATGCCTGCATACAGGCAGCCCCAACCCTCAATTAGGCAGAATCTCTAGGGAGAAGTCACAGGAATAGGTACTTTTAAGAAGTTGCCTATGTTGTCGTAATGTGAATCCTGGCAGTCTCCCAGCACAGTCTCCACCAAGTGCCCCCTCAGAGCCCCCTCTGGGGGTCCTGGGAGAGGAGGGAGAGAGGTGTCTGGAATCAGAGGTGGACAGTTTACATCAGCCTCTGTATTGTTTCTAGTAACTTCCACACAGCCGTGGTGTTCAGACCACACCTCCGGGCTCTTGTGAAGTGTTCATTTTATATAACAGTGGTTCCCATGTGGAAAGTGCCAGATGTTTCCCACTGAAGGATGTCTCACAGTAGAGAATAAGATGGACAACTGTTGGAGAAGCAATAAAATGTACACTTGATAACTGCAGTGATAAAAAGTCGTAATAACAGATGGTCACATGCACAAGGGTCCTGCCTGGTCAAGGTTCACTGACAAATGGGTAAAAATGCTGTCCGGGCCGGACACAGAAACAGGTCGTTGTTGCAGGCCCCTGTTTGCCAACATCCCAGGGAGGGCTAGAGCCTCCCCTCCCCCCCATCTCCTCTCCCCAAGCACCATACCCCCAGCTTTCCCTGTCTGTGTCAAAGAGCAGCTGCCCCGTTCTCCTTAAAACCTCTTCCCTCGCCTCTTAAAGACAGAAAACTAAGCTGGCTCCACGTCTAGTGTTGGATAAGACGAACATAGGACCAGTTCTTCTCTCGCATGCAGAGTTTCCTCCCGTATCTCATTAGATTCTTGTTGGGCTTTGTCACCTTGACGGCTTCACGGATTCACTTACTCGTGCTACAGGCAGTCACTGAGCATATATAAACATTTGGGCAAAGTTTATATAATGCTCTTAATCTTGAGCCTTAATCTCTCTTCTGCTGTTCTCCCCACTCTGAGCAGATTACGGCTTCTGCTGCTCTCCCCACTCAGCAGATTACGGCTTCGGTTTTCCAGACTGAATATTGGCATTCTGTACTGGAACGACCAGCCAGACTCCTGGAAATCAAAGGATATCTATGGGGTTCTCTCTCCCTGTTATTTTAGCCTCAGGCCATCTAACCAGGGTGGAACAGCCGGTAAGGAGACCCGGTGGCCAGAGAACCCCAAACAGGCAGACCCCAAAGGAAGCACCTAACTCTTAAAGCAGGGATGAATACATGTAAAATTTGTTTAAAAGAAATAAGACTTTTTTACATTTTTAGGAAAAGAGAGACATTTGAAATTTGTTTTGCGTTCATAGTCAGGGAATGTGGCAGGCGGTGTCCTCACCATTGATGTTGGGAAACTCAAGCTGCAGAGGAATGCAAGAAGATTTGAGGAGTTTGGGGCTTCCCCACCATCTGAGTCTTGTTTTTGTTGTTGTTGTTGTTTTTTATAATGTCCTGTATTTTTTTTAAGATTTTATTTATTTATTTGACAGAGAGAGATCACAAGTAGACAGAGAGGCAGGCAGAGAGAGAGGGGGAAGCAGGGTCCTCGCTGAGCAGAGAGCCCAATGTGGGGCTCGGTCCCAGGACCCTGGGATCATGACCTGAGCCGAAGGCAGAGGCTTTAACCCACTGAGCCACCCAGGCACCACCAATCTCCTGTGTTCTTATTCAAAGTTTCTTCATTCAGAAGTGTTGAAATTTGCAATTGATTCTTACCCACATTTTTAATTGTGAAAATACACAACAGTCTTAATTGTGAAAATACTCTTTATAACATATCAAGTAAGCTCAGAAAAATACAACAAATGGGTGATATTTTCTGTTCCAATTTCTTTCTTATTGAAAAATGTAAATATTTAAGGTCACTAATTGTAATAAGTCTTGTATTTTTGTCTCCGTTTAGAATAACTTCCTTGAAACACATTTTATACAACAAAACTCATCAGGTCATTTGTTCTTATTTATTACTCTTTTTATTGTTTCAACAAATTTATATGCTGCAAAATTGTAGCATATAAATTTCTTTCCTTTTTGGTAAGTAATGTAAATTTATCCACTTAAAACTAGGAGCTTCATCAATTTTTTTTAATTTCATATGTCTTTTATTCAGTTTATTTAAACAAACAAATAAGAAAAAAACAGTTCACCCATTTTTCCCTACCCCCCCCCACCCGTCTGCCTCTGACATCATATCTATGAGCTTAGTTTTATAGATATAGATTGGTGATAGATAGATTTCTATTTTAGGTTCCACATATAAGAGAAGTCACACAGTATCTGTCCTGCCATCTGAGTCTTGATCAGTCTTATCAAAATCCAGGTTTGCCAAAACCTGGAAATGACTCAAATGTCCATCAAGAGTAGGACAAATAGATAATGGTCTTTCATTCAACATAATATGAAACAAGATAAATGAGATGAAGTGAAAATGAACTTCGTAGAACTGCATGTAGAAAGATGAGTCATAGAGCAGTGTGGGATTAAGGAAGCCAGACACACGGGAAGCTCACAAAGGCATGCTGTATGATTACATTTCTATAAAGTATAAAAGTAGGCAAGAGTAATCTGTGATGTTAGAAATCAGAAGAATGGTTTCTATTGGGTGGGGTAGAGACCAGGGGGAGACACCAGGGGGATGTTGGGGGCACTGTTAGTGTTCTGTTTGTTGACCTGGTCATAACATGGGCATATCCACTTTGCAGTAATTAATTAAACATAATACTTACAATTTGTGCATATCTTATGTGTGATGGTCTTGAAAGAAATCCAAATCCTGGGGCGCCTGGGTGGCTCAGTCAGTTAAGTGTCAGCTCTTGGTTTCAACTAAAGTCACAATCTCGTGGGTTATGGGATTGAGCCCCTCATCAGGCTCCCCACTCAGCAAGGAGTCTGATTGAAGGTTCTCTCCCTCTGGCTCTCCCTCTTTTCTCTCTCTTTATCTCTCTCTCTTAAATAAATAAGTAAATCTTTAAATGGAAGGGAGTGAGGGAAAAAAGAAATCCAAATCTTGACTTGGGCCCTACTTATCCATCAGAAATTGAGCTTGCCATAGCTAGGTAGGTCCTCAGAGTCACTGCCTAGCATAGTAGGTCCATTTCTACAGTCAAAGGAACTGGGTCAAAAATCTGATTAGAACATTGGAGCAATAGGGGCAGATGAGGCAGGACAAGGTGGGGACTTCTCTCACTTAGGGGATCACCAGGTTTGGGGAGCAAGTCACACAAAATGGTAGAGCTGAGATCCCTGGCATTCAGAATTGATCTGGGCCTGAGTGGGCCGGAATATGCAGATGGTGGGCACAAAGTGGGTCTGCCAGTGGATAGACAGTGGGGAGTGGTGTGTTGGGAGCTCAGATCTGTTACTTCTTACTCTCCTGAGCCACACTGCCTCCCCTCCTATGGTTGACCCTTTCCGCCATGGATAGTGGGATCAGCACACACTGTGGGACCATGGCCCTGATTTTCCATCCAGGAAGAGTAGCTCTTATTTCCTTGAAAAGCAAGCTGTGAGGCATAAAATTCCTTTTTTCAACTCTTGGTCTCTGTAGAAGAGACTTGGCTTAATGGAAGAGGGTGATGAAGGGAAGCTTCTGGGAAAGAGGGCCTGGGCAGGATCAGCATTGATGAAGAGTGAAATGGGGAAGTCAGATGATTTTATGGAGATCATACCACAGTGGGACATAGCACTGTGGGAAGGTATATTTGAATAAGATAATGGGAGGACCACAAAGTTGGGGGTGGGGGGGGGTGGTCTCTGAGGATTCAGAAGCAAGGCAGCTGATCACGGGCAAGGTGCTGACTTCCTACAAACCTGCTCTTCAGTCCGGAGTCTTGCATGTTTAAATCACATGATGTGAACATGGGTTCTCCTGAACCCAGGGAGCTAGTGAGGACTGCAGCCAAGATAATTGTCCTGAACTGAGGTATGGGGCTGACTTTTTCCTAATTGAAGTCCAAATATTTGGAGCAATTTGCCCCCGTAACCATCACTGAAAGCAGGCTGTGGGCAAGGAGGCCTTTGATCAAGATCTCACTTGCAGTGAGGGCTGGGTAGCCAGGGGGAGCCTTAAAGAAACAAAAAACAAATTTATCCCTAGCCTAGTATCCACCAGCCCTAAACATTGGTCAGTGGACAAGCAGGTGGTATGCTTGGTTCTGGAAGAAAGCACAATACATGACCCAGGTTAACATCCAGCATAGCTCCCCCTGGAGTTAGCAGTCAAGATCACCTTTCTCCGTGAAGGTTTACCTAGCCCACTGCGTTTGACCTGCCGGGGGCTAAGATGCAGCATGAGTTGAGAAACCACTGCTGAAACACAGGAACACCACCACTAGATCTAATTCCCTGGAATGGGGATTTCAAGACACCAGAAAGTGCATGGTGGTTATTAACCAGATTCCAAAACAGTGCAGGAAATCCCCTGGGGAAATGGGTTTTTGTTTTTGCTTTGTTTTTTAGCCCATAAAATACTTCCTAAAAGCTTTCTTATAGGAAAACTCCGTTTACGAGAGTTTCTTTGAGCCTGGGCCAGCACACCAGGAAGCATGAGCAGTGGTAATGCCTGCTTTTCCCGCCCCCACCCTGCTCTCCCCCTCTAGCCATTTCTTTTGCCAAACACATGCGGCCCTGATTTGGTAGAGCTGTCCAGACAGCATCTGACCTTGCCTAAAAATTGTGATTTACAGCATGTTGATCTCAAACATTTTGAGGCAATGCCCAAAAGAGCAGAGAAGTCTCAATAAAAGGATATTCTAGAACTTCTTTGGCCATGGGGCCAAATCCCATCCCTAAGCCAGGATGAGGTGATCAGATCTCCAAGACAAAGAAGTCTTCCAGGGCTGTATAGACCTAATGAAGTCATATTTGAGGAAGCAGTTTCTGAGAGCCCCAGACATATATAGGACTGGCAGCTGAGGTGAATTCTCTGAGCTCCGGCTCTCCTGACTCCATGCCTGCTCAAGGCCTGGCGTGCTGTTCCCTCGGTCTGGGTCCATTGCTGTTGTCTCCATTCTCCACGCCCCGCCCCCTCCCAGAGGGAGGGATCATTGCACTGTCCATCACAGTCTGCAAATCAAGATTATTCTCAGATGCTCTCAGATTCACTACATTTCTCTCTCCCATTGGCATAGGACTGACAATTTACTAACTCTCTCTGTGCTTCAAGATCCTCACCTCTTCAAAGGGGAGGTAATAGTCTGTGCCACTCATGGGGCTATCGTGAGGGCTGAATGGAAGCAAACGATGAGGACACTTAGCACAATCTGGCCCGTAGTAAGTGCTCCAGACACCGTAGGCATGATTACACCCCTGGTGATCCTTTAGCAACTTGATTTAAATTGAATGACCCAAGGTAGTTCAGAGAGTGCAACCTGGGGAAGGGGAGGCATTTGGAAGAGCAACTAGAACGTTCCCAGAGAACAACATCGTGGCTTCCTCACAGGAGCCCAATAGAAGAGAGGACTTGATGGTGTCTAGTTGCCCCAAATCTCTGTTGTCACTAAGATTTCTATTTCCAAGTAGGTCTCAGAGGGGGTGGTAGCAGGTAGAGAAGGCCTCCTCGAAGCTGTCCATGAGGCGGTGTCCAGCTGGGACACGGGGAACCAGCTCTGGCCAAGAGGAATGGGCGAAGGCTGGTCTCTTCAGAGCTCATCAAACAACACCCAGCCGTTTCAGATGTCTCAAGAAGAGCAGCCTTGCCTCTGGATGGTCTTCCCTTGAGTTATAAAAATCATAAGATTTATTATGGTGAGTGCTGTGAAGTGTGTAAACCTGGCAATTCACAGACCTGTACCCCTGGTGATAAAAATATATTATATGTTTATTAAAAAAATAAAAAAATAAAAATTAAAAAATAAAAAAAATCATAAGATTTAAAAGAAAATATATGCCATGTGTTTCCAAGAATATACACTTAGTTCATCAAATCTGTTGTTTTCTGAGTTTTTTGGAGTCCAACAAGACTAATGAACCTTTTTCAAATGTCTTTTAAAAATGTTTTCTTCTCAAAAGGACACTTAGAGGCTTTGAAATTGGTTCCAAGGGTAAAAATAATAGTATTAGTAATAAATTGTTCAAAACTCTCAACCCCCGCAGGTTGAAAATTTACTTAATGCTCCAAAACCAAGGATTTGAATTATTACTGGGGTTTGTCGTTGGTTGAAAAAGGAGAAGGAAAGCACATGGAGGTTCACTGGAGTTCACTGTGTGGTTCACAGTTATGCCCATAGCCCAGCAAATTTCTTGCTCAGCCTACGTTTTCAGAGAAACATAGCCCTTCCCCCCACACTTGGCACCCATGAGACCAGGTTGAATTCATACTGAGGCTACTTACTGAGTGTGCGGACTTATTTTTGGCTGTTGGATCAAAGCCCTCCCAGAATGGTTCTCTTGTAGGGCATGCAATCTGTGTCGCATAAAATGGGTGATATATGGTTAAGTGACCAAAGGGTGGAAAGAGGACAATTTTTCTTGGGGGTCTGCGCGCAGGAGCGTTGCCCCGCGGCTGCCCTTGAACATTGTCATCTGATGACCTCTAGTGGTAGAATTTTTCCTAGCATGTGTGCACGGGTGCGTCTGAGCCAAGCCATTCAACCATGTTACATTTTCCTACATTCCTTTCCTCCTGTTTTGTCATTCACATTAAGCAAGGAGCAAGGATCAGTTGCAAACACCCAGAGTAAAGTAGTACATGTGCCTGGCCAGCCTGTTGCTTTACAAAAGTTGCCCGGTGCCTTCTCTTTCAGCGAACGTCTGATACATTTCCTATAGAAAGAGAAAGGAGCCAAAATGAAGGAAAGTGTGGCATCCACCGTTGTTTTCCTTTTGCTACTTTTTCTCAACACCGGTCTTCTGAATGGTAAGTAAGGAACTGTCCTGCTCTTTCTAATTCCCTGGGGTGTTTTTCGAGAGGATGGGGAGTCTAGCTAGCCCTGCAGTTACAAGCGATGGAAATGCCACTTGCTGCTGTTAAATTATTTGCAATATTTTTGGCATTAAAATCAATGCAGAAATTAATGCAAAAGAATGAAGGCAATGAATGCAAAAGCGTGTCTCTGTGCTCTGCCTTCTATCCTCACTCCGGGAGTTCAGGGAAGCAGCTTGGATGAATGACAAGACCAGACTCTGGGTCCGGCTTCTGTCAGCTACTACTGGCTATGTGACCTTGAGCCCATCACCTAATCTCTCTGGGTTTCCACATTTTCAAAGTGAGGACAAAGATGTTCCCTCCACCTCTGATGAAGTGATGTATGTGGAAAATCTTTGAAGAACAGTAAAGAGATAAAAGGGATTGCTGTTTTATGATGGGAAACATATAGCTAACTCTATTACCTGTGCTAATGGGAGAGATTAAGTTCACAACCAGAGCGTGCATGCTGGCGTATGTACATTTCTGTGTGCCCACCTCTGTGTATTTTTGGGTGGGGATACTTTTGTATATAATTCTATGTGTACTAACTTTTCCATGTGTATCTGATTGCAAATGCTTCTCTGTGTATACCAGTGTGAGTATCCATCTGTGAGTGTATCCCTGTGTACCAGTATATTTCCATGTATTTTCCAAGTGGGCTTCCTAGTATGCAGTTGCATATATGTGGGGGCGGGGGGCTGTCTGTGTGTTTGTGAGGTGGGCTCTAATGTGGACATACATATGTACCTGTGGGTACGGTTTCTACATGGTTGTCCTTCTGTCTGTGTGCATTTTATAAGAATAGTGAGACAGTCCATTCATTTTCACTATCCCTGCTAAAGTGAGTGAAAGGAACATTTGACTAATTGTAATTTCACAACTGTGCTCTCCTCTCCCGAATGTCCAAGAAGTACTATGAATAACCAGTGAAATGTGAAAGAGATAAGCTTCCAGAGAGAGAAAAAGGACAGCAGAGATCAGCATAATCCATAGGGAAACTTGAAGTACTCAAATAATCAACAGTTGCCTTAATTGGCTTCTGCGGATGCTCATTATTGAGCCATAGGGTTTGGGGTTTTTAAAAAAAGAAAAAAAATTTTCTGCCCCACATGCTCATTCCCAGCCACAAAAAAACAAATAAATGAAAAAATAAATAAATAAATAAAACCCACACACACAACAAACAAATCACTTCAACCTATGAGATTATCCTAAAGAAATTTTTCCTGGAGCATAAACAATGTTACAGATTTTGGCCGACCTAACCCCACGCTGGCTGGCATGGAGTTTTAAGATTTCCTATAATCCTTTGATGGTTTTGGGGGTAGCTGGGAGCTAGAGGGTAGCTTAGCCCCCACTGACAAGATCGGCCTGCTGTCCTCAGCCCCAGCCTGGGCACTGTGTCATATCATTCCATGAACTTCTTCTTTCTGGCCAGTTTTGCCTGGGGTCCCCTCTTCCCATGCATGTTCTCCTCCAGACTTGATCTTTCTGATCTGGTGCTCAGAGAGAACTTGTGGCCTAGGAGCCAGTGGTCGGGGACAGGGGAGACAAGTATAAGAGAAAACAGAGAAAAACCCCTGCTCTAAATTGCTGAGACTGAGACCTTTCAAGCTCTCCTCTCTGCTGCTGCTTTTCTTGAACTAAACAGTCAGGCATCCAACTTGACCAAGAAGAATATGGCCTGGGGTTAGTTATGTGGATGGGCACAATGGGGCTGCTGCCTAGCAGGAGGCACAAGGCAAAGGCCCAGGGCCACCCTCTTCCTCTTTGGACCTGACAGACAAGGAAGGGGGTCAAGGCAGTTGACCAAGAGCTTTGGGGATTAAGCAACTGAAAAACCCCATCCTCTTGACATTGTATTTTCCACATCACCTTCTAGCTTCCAACTGGGGTCAGATATGGCTCTTGGATAATAATGGTAGCTGGTAACCAGAAGAGCAGCGAGTCACTCCGCCACCTCCTACCATGCCTCCCACCCCAAAAAGGGTCATAGAAATGCAAGGAAGCCCTTTGCCACCTCACCACAAAAAGACCCAAGAGGGAAGGGGGAAATATAAGACAAAAGGGACTAAAAAACGAGAATCAGAAATGGGGGCAGGAGAATGAGGAGATAGACGAGACAGACGGTGAGACTGGGTCAGAGATCAAAGCCAAATGGAGTCAAGGGAAAGTGAAGGGAAACAGGAAGGAAAGGAGAAGATGGGGGGTAGGGGGAAGCAGCCAAAGGAGTGTCAGCGATACAAAGAAGAAAACAGAAGGTCCAGGATTGAGTTAATTGTGTGGGAATGGCAGAAGGATGGAGATTTTTGAGTGGATGGAGAAGTGCTAGAGAGCAATGTGTCAGCAAAGGGTCCCAGGACACCTGTGCCTGGGAAAGAATGCTTTTCATGGTCACCCTTCTACTATGGGAAGATGTCAACTGCATGGACTCTGGGATCATGGAAGGGCCACATACCCTTCAGTCTACACATATCCAGCCCACCCTTGATGTTCATCCTGTTGGAATTTTACAGTTAGTCACCGGTCCTGGTTAGTGGCCATCTCTGCCTCACAGGACACACACATGCACACACATACACACACAGCTCTCTCTCTCTCTCTCTCTAGCTCTCACTCTCTTTCTCTCTCAGTCCTGCCAACATCAGGGCAGCCCACAGAGGAATGTTGCTGGTATTTCTGAGCCCCCCACCCCTACACCCCCTCATCCCAAACTTCATCACTTCATCACTGACCTGGTCCCATCACTCTGCTTCTGTCACCAGTAGGAGGGTCAGTTGAATGCACCTTATTCTCAAATGACTTCTGGCTCCTTTTAGGACAATCACCTCCTGGAAAACCTGTGATCTCTAAATGTCGTTCTCCTGAAAAGGAAACATTCACCTGCTGGTGGAAACCTGGGGAAGATGGAGGACTTCCCACTAATTACACGCTGACGTATCACAAGGAAGGGTAAGAAGTTTTCTTCTCTCCTATCAACCCCCACATGACTGCTCTCAATCTGGGGGCCCAAAGTTAGAATTACCACACTTCTCTGAATTGGCACTAGTAAGGCTCCTACCACCCAGGAAAAGAACTCCACTGCCTGTGTCTACAGTCTCTGGTTAATGTCCTTGAGGAGCTCTTTCCATGAGTATAAGGTCATCCAACACCCCAGCAATACAACCCAGCATTATTCCTAGTGTCTGTCCCAAGCTTAGGTTGTAGCCCAAGGTCACATATCGATCTTTCCTAAAGGCTAGTCATCTTTAGATGTAAATTTGGGGCCGTTTTTTACTTTCGCAATCTCAGAGGATTATCGTGTAATCCGTAACCACCACGGTACATTAGGTTTTCAAACTTGTTCCGTGACCGAGAAAGTAAAGAGCCCTATAAGCAAAGGGAGATAAGGATGTTTCCTTAGCATTTGCTGAGCCAGGATCTCTGATCTTCCAGAGGGCATATGTGGACCTAGGGTGGTGTCGAGGGCTAAACAAGGGCCTCTCTGGGTGGGGTTTTTCTTTACTCACAATGAAACCGTCCTGGAAAGCCCAGGAGGGCTGTATTCTTCCCCAGAGAAGAAAACACTTACCTGTTGCAACACCTGGCCCACATCCCAAAGATAACACTTCGTTGTACGTAACGTTGTCATCCCTTGTGTGACGCAGAGGGGTATAGTGTAAATTGAGTTCAGGGACTCAAACTGGCAACCAAGCTAAGAAAGCTTTCACACCTCATGCTGGGTCTTGCATTGAGGCCCTGATGTCTACATGGGGTCAGCCTAAGGAGGCCTCCTGGTCCTGAAATGGCCCCGTTCTTAGTCGTGTTACTCTTTTGTTGACGTGAGGCCATCTGAAATAGACTGACAGCAATGTTTACCCTCTTTCATCTTCTTTAAGTGAAATGTAATTCAACACATGTGCACGGTAAATGCCACATTGTACACGGCCCCCGCTGTATGTATAGGGGAGGGTCACGGGTCCTGACATGACCAGTGGCCATTCCCTGGGGCCTTGGCCATTGAGAGCTCAAGCACTTGGCCATTGAGAGCTCAAGCACTTATTGGCAGGGGGCATACAGCACAAAGCCCACAAAAACCTATGGAAGGGAGGTGTCAATGAGCAGCAGAGTCGTTGAGGATCTAACGTAACCCTTCTACCATCTCCAGCACCCTCCCCTCTGTCTCACCCCCAGCTGACATGGGCAGGACACAGATGTTTGGGGAGATGTTCCTCAGCTCTGGTTCTTACATTTCAAATGTCTGATCCCCAAAAGCCAGTGTTACTGATCTACTCAGAAAGAGACTAAACTCTGTTGACTGCTTCCTTATTTGCTGCTAATGCACTACTCATTGCAGAGAAACAACTACACATGAATGTCCAGATTACATAACCAGTGGCCCCAATTCCTGTTACTTCAACAAGAAGCACACCTCCATATGGACGATGTACATCATCACAATAAATGCCACAAACCAGATGGGAAGCAGTTCCTCGGATCCACGTTATGTGGACGTGACTTACATAGGTAAGGCGAAAGGTGACAACAGGTCAGGAATGGGTTACCCCTTATGGATTTACCAGTGGTGAGACTCAGCTTGAGTCCTCTTGGCTTTTGGAGAAAAAAAAATAAAGAAGAAAATTTTCAATATCTTTCTCAACTGGTTTTTCAAACCCATTTTTATCAAGTCATTCATGGGAGTAGGACTGGGACTTGGGATCCTTATGTTTCTGTGCCTTCCCTTGAGCCTTCTTCTCATCCTCTTGCATCCAGAAGGAATGTTCTATTTATGCGTCCCTTATCACTCCTTCCCTCCAGCCCTCCTCCCACAATCAATGTCCCCTTCTCCCTGACTTTCTCTCTCCCCATGGAACACAGAGCTCCTGCAGGGAGTAGAGCTCCTAGAAGGTGTTCATTTGCTTCTGCACCCACAGGGATTGTGCCAACCCATTTGCCCCAAATTCAGTCCTCAATATACATGTGCTTCTTAGTAACTGGAGGTATTATTTTAAAAATAATTTGAGGAGTAAATACTACTACTTGAACAGCAGTCTGAAGGCCAAGATCACAGGTACAATGTTTGGAGACGTCATTAGCAAAGCAAAACAAAGTCAACCCAAACGCTGCTTCTGGCTTTACACGATCAACCATGAGTTGCAGGGTAATTAGGCATCACTGCTGTGGCCTGGACAGTGTGGCAGGGCTGACAAAGGGAATCTTAGGACAAGAGATGGCTTGGCCAGGCCAGGGTTCAGCCCTCATCTTGCATCATAATCTAGGGAGTAGCTAATTAGGTTCATGGTTACCCAAGTCCTCCAGATTTACCTAACACCACTCAGTAAGGAAAATCAGATTAGGATTCTTAAGTGTTCACTTGCATATCATCCCCATGGCATGTTATCAGTGGTTTATCCTTAAAAACTGGAAAAGCTTCCAACACCAACCAGTACACACTTGAATATTTTCTCTTGCAGCAAATCACTGGAATGAGCCTGGGGGTGGAAACTGAATTTGAGCTTAGTTTAAGAAACTCAGAAAAGCAACTCCAGTGGCAAGTAGGAATAAAATAAATTTCGGTCATATAAATTACTTGAGATTCAAAGTCTTTAAGATGATAAATGCCAAGTAATCCCTTTGTCTCAGGCTCTCTCTTATGGATTTAACATAGGAGGGCAAAACAGCAAAGGCAAAAGAAGTTCTGGAAGGAGCCATTGCTACAATGAAAGTAGTCACACACACACACACAGACACACACACACACACAAGCACACACTCACACATGCACACATGCATGCACAAAAACAGAATCACTAAAAAGTAGTACGTTTAAGAAGTGAAATTGATGAGGGCACCAATTTCACATGAGCTCTGGGAAACAACTTCTCTGGTGAAAAAGTGCTGGCCCTTATTTCCCAAAAAATAGGAGGGTTTATGGAACTCTCATATGACCCTACAACACACAGTGTTGGTGACAAGCCATAGAATTCATTTAATAATCAGTGCTGGGCGCCTGGGTGGCTCCATCAGTTGAATGTCGGACTCTTGATTTCAGCTAGGCCATGATCTCAGGGTTGTGACATCAAGCCCCAAGTCAGGCTCTGAGCTGGGTGTGGTGCCAGCGTGAGATTATTTTTTAAATCAGGATTAACCACAGTACCTTCTCGATCAGCCAGGGATAACCCAGAATGTTCAGAATGACGATATTGGCAGATAATCTCTCAGAAATAGATTTCGTTACTGTTCTTGTTGCTACTGCTATTGAATTACATTTAGCAATGTCGAAGATGGTTGAAAGCAGTGATTCTCAACTTGGGGCTGTGTTGTCTCCCCCAGGATATTTAGCAATGACAGGAAACCTCTCCAATGATTGCAACCTAGGAGGGCAGGCTCGGGGTATTGCTGACATTTAATGGGTAGGGGCCAGAAACACCGCAAGGCACACTAGAGAGCTCAGGACAGCATCCCTCCCACTCACCCCAACGCGCCAATAGATAAGCGTCTGGTCCAAAATGCATAGTGCCGAGGTTGAGAAACTTTGCTCTAAAGGATTTAGCTTAAACATTTTGCTGGCGGTTTTGTACCAATAGTTTTTGATCAAAAGCGTTTCTCAGGTTGGTTTAGTAAGTACATATAAAATGATTTTTCATAGGTATTTACTTAGTGACATATAAGCATTAGGATTAGTGGCAGATTTTCTGAAGTCCACTTTTCTAGGCAACTGTAGGTTATAATGCCCAATACACTACAATCACACTCACATCCCCCCTGGCACGGAGACTTATTTGAGGAGGTAATAAATGAAGCGAGAAAATACTACTGACCAGCAGGACTGAGATTAGGGCAAAACAAGCTGGTACACAAGGAACTCTTCAGGGGATAGTCACACAGCTGTACTTACAGGAATCTGAAAGTAAGTGCCTTCTTATTTTTGTGTGTGTGTGGCATAATACACATAACATAAAATTCACCATCTTAGCCATTTTAAGATGTGTGATCCGGTGGTGTTAGTTCATTCACACGGCTATGCACCCTTCACTCTCTAGTTCCAGAACACGTTCATCACTCTGGATGGCAACTGCACAACAATTAACCAGTTACTCTGGAATCCCTGCTTTATCCTAGCCCCAGAACAACCACTAGTCTGCTTTCTGTCTCTAAAGGTTTGCCTATTCTGCATATTCCAAGTATATGGAATCATAGAGTATGTGGCCTTTTGTGTCTGGCTTCTTTCACTTCGCATAATGTTCTCAAGATTCATCTATGTTCTAGCATGTATCAGTACTTCCTTCCCTCTAATGATTGAATCATGTCCAACGATAATGGATATTATTTATCCATTCATCCATTGGTGGACATTTGGGTTGTTTCCACCTCTTGGCTACTGTGAATAGTGTACTATGAGCAATCAGGTACAAGTTTTTGTTTGAACACCTGCTTTCAGTTGTTTTGGGTAGAGACATAAGAGTGAAATTGATGGGTGACATGGTAATAGCACATTTAACTTTCTAAGGAATATCCAGACTTTTTTCTACAGTGGCTGTACCACTTTACATTCCCATCAGCAATGTACAAGGGTGCCACTTTCTCCAGTGATCCCACCAACACTTAGTATTTTTCGCCTTTTGAATTCTAGCCATCCTAGCATGTATGAGACGGTATCTCATTGTGGTTTTGACTTTCGTTTCTCAATGACTTTTGAGCCTCTTTCCTGTCCTTTTGGTCATGTGTGCCTTCTTAAATTTTGCATTGTGCTTGCTTCAACCTAACCCCAGTTCTGCTGACCAGCACCTGATACCAAATGCCAAGAGTCTCATAACCACAATAGAGTGAAACAGTAGAGAGAGCCCCCTCTAAGACATGTCATTCTGTGTTCAGATACCACTTTTACTAAATATGGAGTTTCTTTCCTGTCTACAGTTGAACCAGACCCTCCTGTGAACCTAACTTTGGAATTAAAACAGCCAGAAGACAAAAAAACATACCTGTGGATGAAATGGTACCCACCCACCCTGGTTGATGTTAGATCTGGTTGGCTCACACTCCAGTATGAAATTCGGTTAAAACCCGAGAAAGCTACTGAGTGGGAGGTAAGTCAACTAGAAGGTTTTGGAAAGAACCTGGTCCTTGGCAAAGGTGAAGCCCTTGCACTGAGAGTAGGTTGTTCCTCCTCATTTTTGGGTAACCCTGTTGCCCTCTCAATGCTGATGTGACCCACCCTGGCAGGGATGGTCCTCCTCACCTCCACTGGGATTGATGAAGGTCATCTCCATACTCTCCCAGGGCTAGCTAGCTCCTTGCACTGAACAGTGTCCTTCACCCAATCTCCAACCCATGTCCTTCAGGATATCTTAGTTTGAGATACTTGTGAGTGTACTTATGTGACACTAAATAGGAGGAAAAAGTCTCAGTGTAACCAGTCTGTGATCAATGGTATTTTTATTCACTTGCAAATACTTCAATGTAAAGAAGAAATAATACAGTAAATTATAGGCATTATAATAGTCTACTCTTAAATATTTTATAGTATTATAATATTATATAATATTTTAGTCTGTGTCTCTTATTTTATTTTCTTATTTTTTATTGTTATGTTCAATTAGCCAGCATATAGTACATCATTAGTTTTTGATGTAGTCTCCAACGGTTCATTAGTTGCATTATAACACCCAGTGTTCATCACAACACGTGCCCTCCTTAATCACCCATTTACCCCATCTGCCCACCGCCCCCTTCCATAGCCCTCAGTTTGTTTCCCAGAATCCAGAGTCTCTCATGGTTAGTATCCTTCTCTGATTTCTTCCAATAATTCAGTTTTTCCTCCCTTTCCCTGTATATTCTCTTTTAAAAAGGGAACATTTGACGGGTATCTGGCTGGCTCAGGCAGTGAAGTGTGTGACTCCTAATCTCAGGGTTGTGAGTTCTACCCTACACTGGGTATGGAACCTACTTAAAATCTAAAAAGAAAAAAAAGAAACATTTGGTTTCACTCATATGTGGAACTTAAAAACAAAACAAATGAACAAAAAGAGATAAACAAAAAAACAGTCTCTCAAATACAGAGAACAAACTGGTGGTTGCCGGAGGGCAGGTGGGTGGGAGGATGGATGAAATAGGTGAAGGGGTTAAGAGTAAACTTATTGTGATGAGCACTGAGTTATGTATAGAAATGTTGAACCACTATATGGAACACCTGAAACTAATGTAACACCTCTATGTTAATTATGCTTCAATTTTAAAAAAGATACTCTCAAACCCATTAGCGATGATAGCAATATAAAATTTTTAAAAAGGGAACATTTCCAAACATAGCCAAAATAATAAGGCTACACAAAGAAAATTAATTAAATTTCCTTAATAACATTTAATAGCCAGTCCATATTTTAATTCCCCCAATTACTTCCAGAAATACCTTTAACAGCTAGTTTGTTCAAACCAGAATCCACTCCAAGACCCACACGTGGCTGGTTGTTCTGTCACTTCCATCTCAACATACTCGGGAGAGTGGGTCATTTGTCCTATAGAATGGCCCACCTTCTGCATTTGTCTGATGAGTTCTCTGTGAGGTCATTTGGCTAATTTCTCTGGCCCTGTATTTCCTGTAACCAGACAATTAGATCTAGAAACTTGATCAGGTTCGGGTTGAACAAGTTTTAGCAAGAATACTTCAGAAGTGATTGTAGGTGCCTCATGCCAGGAGATGGAAATCATCTGGTTAACCCGCCAGAAATGATGCTAAGGCTGACTCTGGGATCAGAGAGATGACAACTTCATCCCTTGATTGTTTTGCTTGTACACTATTGTTTCAATAAACTTGAAGGCCCTGTTCTCTTTCACCTAGGGGCTTTAGCTAATTGGTAATATGAATCAATAAAGTCATTAGGGTTGACAAAATAGCCAATTTTTCAATTGTATTCACTGGTTGTCTTCCATAAAGTAGAATTTAGAAGTGGGTAGAGGATAGGAAGCAGAATATTTGACTCTATGTCAATAGAGTTCCCCATGAAGAGGTAGAAAACCCATTAATTTTTGTGTGAGCCCTGTGAGGAGGAAAAGATGAGCTAGGAGAGTGGAATGGTGAGAAGAACAGAGATTTATCTACAAAATTGAATCTGCTGGCCTCGGTTCTCCAATAGTTTATTATCTAGGGGAATGACTTCTATCTTCCTTGTTTGTCCCTAGACTCATTTTGCTGGACAGCAGACTCAGTTTAAGATTCTCAGCTTATACCCAGGACAGAAATACCTTGTCCAGGTTCGCTGCAAGCCAGACCATGGATTCTGGAGTGAGTGGAGCCCAGAGAGCTCTATCCAGATACCTAATGGTGAGTCTCTTGCCTCCCTTTTGCATATACTCCAAAATATTTCTAAAACAAAATAAATTCAGTAAGTTTGCATGTAGTAACTACTAACAGAAAAACTGTTTTAAGCCTTAGCCAGAAGAATAAAGAGATGTGGGTTTATCATCTCTCCATCTAGTACCAAGATACCTGGAAATGTAGCACTGCTCTCTGGGTCACTGTCAGTGAGGACCTGTTTCTAGGATAAGACGACAAACATGGGTTTGGCATGTCTCAAATGGTTTGATGGTCAGTCATTTGCCCTCTCCATTTGCTCAAGGTCATCATCTAGTTGTCCCAAAATTTGTAAGGTGGTATGCCACTTCAAAGGCATTAATCAATTTTCAGTCCATGATGTCAATTACATCTTGACCCTTGTATGAAGGTACAGTATAAAAGAGACACCCAGTTCTAAGTGCCAGTAAACATGGTGGCTTGTGCTCCACAAGAGAATGATTCATCTTGCATTCCTAAAGTACATTATGGTTTATAAAGTCTTGACCTTGCTTGCCCTTTCCAACCTTCTCAGGTCTTCAGAGAGAATAGATTAGCATTAGGAATCAAAAATGAGGAAAATGAAGCTCAGTGAAGTTAGAGATCTTACCCAGAACCACATGGCAAAGCCTAGCTCTTCTACCAACTTGCCCAGCCAAAGCACAAAGCTTGCATTGGCTTGGCATTGAAACAGCCCTGAATTGTGGGTCATAAGATTCATATATGCATCCAGTTCAGCCTTGGCTCTTATAATTAATAAAAGCACAGTGTCTAGAGGCAGAAGGTCCAGGTTCAAATCCCAACAGTAGTTTATAGTTTAAACGTTTGTGGGGAAATCGCTCTTTGAGCCTCCATTTCCTCATCTTTATATACCAGGCAGTGTATGTAAAGAGTTTAGCACCCTCAATGGCTTTAGCAAGAACTTAATACATGATGGCCTTTATTATTATTACTGCAATGGACCGTGTGACCTTGAATTTCCTCTTAAAGGATCGAATAAAATAATATGTAAAAGGATTTTGAAATTAGTAGAGTACTGTAAAAACATATGCAACATACTAAGATTTAATAATAAAAATTAAATGTGTCACTGATGCTACTCTCTTTGGATTGTTGTTCAAATCAAAAGAGGTATAGGTAAGCGGGGGGAACTGTTTTGTTCATAACTTCTGCTTATTCGTTGTGTTTTTTTGTTTTTAATGATGCTTTGATTTGATCAAATCTTTCTGACTGTTTGCTTTTTAGACGTCACCATGAAAGATACCATTGTGTGGATCTTTGTGGCCGTTCTCTCCGCAGTCATCTGTCTGATTATGGTCGCAGCCGTGGCTCTGAAAGGCCATAGGTACTTCACTGTCTGTCAACCCTCCTCCCAATCATGGCTGTTAGGAATTGCAGCAAAAAGGATAAAGCAAAGATGTTGGAAACCTACAGATAGGTCAAGCACACTTCCTTTGAGTCATTCGCTACAGTGTGTCCATAGAAAATCTTTTATCAGTGTTAGCAAAAGGAACAGGATGGACTCCTTTGAAACTGGTGCTCTTTCCATCAAACTGAGACTCCCAGTGGTGCATTAGTTAAACTCTCATTAAGAGCAGCTCCAATCAAGAGAAGCAAGTAGTTCCAAAAATCTACTCATTTCGGCATCGGCCTCCTCTAGGAGCCAGAGCTAATTACAATGTCAGCCCCTAAAATTATTAATTGTCTTTGCCATTGATCTTTAGTCTCATGGAGCTCCAGAAATCTAACTCCTGTCCACCATAGCCCATGTAACAGGTAGTTAAAGAATATTGATCTTTCAAAAATTACAAAGTGAGAAAGTGAGTCATCTAATTCTTCTTCACAAATTATTTTATAGCATGGTCACCTGCATCCTTCCACCAGTTCCTGGGCCAAAAATAAAGGGATTTGATACTCATCTGCTGGAGGTAAGTAGCAGAGGTGGAGAAGGTAGCGTAACTCACTGCTTTGTAATCATGACCTGGACACTTGCACACACAATTGCCATCAGTTCAGCCTGGCAGGCTCAGTCCCTGCCCAGCTTGCCCTGCTCCTTGGCACATGTGTTTACAGAAAGATGGCTGGAGGTGTGAGGGTCCTTACGTTCAGACACTAGATGTCAGAGGGCAAGGAGAGAAAGCCAAGAAAACATGAAAACACATAGAAATACTTGCGAGGTAAGTATTACTTATGAACAGAACAGGTCTGTTCATAAGCACAGAAATAAACATTTTGTGCAAATAACCAATTTAGAAAGAGGGTGAATATTTTGATTAATATGAAACAGGGACCCACCACCACCTCCTTTGTCATACTTCCATTAAAGTTTTCACTGGAGTGTTCTTTGCACAATTGCAGTATCCTATTGTAATTGTTGCTCACTGTGAGGACTCAATGGAGACTGGATCAGTCCAGGGGGCTGCTATTTGCCCAGGCCCACTTAGGCTGATTCAAAAGGGATTTAAATTCAACTGTTTTGAATAAAAAAAGGGGTTAGGACATTTTATGTTTCTGCCCAGATGGAAATAAATGGTTTCAGTTTGACTTCAGCTTAACAATGCCGTATCTAAAAGCAATAGCCTGCACATTACCTCCCTTGACCCAGCCACTGTGAGGCTAACAACACAGCAAGAACGTGAAAAGTGAGTCCCAGGGAATTTGGCTTGACTGCACTCAGTTTGATTGCAAGTATTGGAACAGGGATTAGAGCCCCAGAACTTGGGCTCCTGGTCCAGTGCTCTTACCCCACTACCCGTCTCTAGTACTGACCTTCATAGAGCCAGCACGAACATCTTAACTAAGTAAGTTAAATACTGTCTAGCTCAAAATTTGATCCTGTGGCCACAGGGACTTAATAATAAAATAACTACTGTTTGTGTGTGTGTGTGTGTGTGTGTGTGTGTGTGTGTGTCTCTCTCACACACACACACAGTTTTCATATTCTTAAACACAATTACCTCTCATCTTCAAAAGAACTCTCGCAGATGGGTACTGTTATTCCCATTTTACAGGTGGAGAAAGTAAGGACCATAGAGAAGCCCATCCAAAGTCAGTACCCTTTAAAAAGTGATAGAGTCAAGATTTGGGTACCAGTACCTGACCAAAGTCAAGGGATCAGGAAGAAAAGTGGAAAACAAGAGGCAAGGAGGAGGAGAGAAGGAGGAGAACAGAGAGGAGGAGAGGAAGGAAACTGGGACAGCAGGGAGAGAGGGAGAGGTAGGAGGAAGGACAGGAAACGGAGCATAAAGAAAGAAAAGAGTACAGTAGGAGGAGAAGGGAGGAGTAAGGAAGAAGTATGAAGAGGAAGAGTTGAGAAAGAAGGAAGAGACAAGAATCTGCTGACCACTGCCAGACTCCAGAAGGTGATGGAGTTGGTTAGGAGACCAGCAACCAGATCTCAGGGCCCGTGGGTCCCAAAACACCAAATGCGGGCATGAGCACTATAGTTTTTGATGTTTCACAAACTTCGTATTTGATAGGTATGTGTTTATTTTTTGTGCATATACTACTAGCCCATTAAACTCATAATCATGACTGCTTAAGACATTAAGTTAAAATCATGAATTGACTGAAAGAAAAATATGGGATGTATAGTAGTCCAGGAGGTGATTATAGATAGCCTCATACCAACATGTCTGATGTTTGGGAAACTCTGGGAGACCATTAGCACGTCCCACACACCCTTTGTCAAGACTGCGGGCTTGGCTGTGATGCCAATGTGAAATGATAGGAAGCTAACGGCCGTCTCTCCTTTTACTAGAAGGGCAAGTCTGAAGAACTGCTGAGTGCCCTGGGGTGCCAAGACTTCCCTCCCATTTCCGACTGTGAGGACTTGCTGGTGGAGTTTTTGGAAGTGGATGACAGCGAGGACCAGCAGCTGATGCCGACCCATTCAAAAGAACACCCGGGGCAAGATAATAAGCCCACATCCCTGGATCCAGACAGTGACTCTGGCCGAGGCAGCTGCGACAGCCCTTCCCTTTTGTCTAAAAAGTGTGAGGAAGCCCGGGCAAATCCCTCCACATTTAACACTCCTGAGGGCATCGAGAAGCCAGAGAATCCCCAAACAAAGGTTACCCGCAGTCAGGACGCCCAGAGCGCACGCTTAGAAGGCAAAATCCCCTATTTCCCTGCTGACGGCTCCAAATCTTCAACATGGCCTTTACCACAACCCCCTAGCCAACACAGCCCCAGATCTTCTTACCACAACATCGCTGACATGTGTAAGCTGGCCCTGGGCGTGACGGGGACATCAGCCATCTTGTTGGACAAAACAGACACACAAGCTTTAAGATCTTCAAAAACCACCAAGACTGGAGGGGAGGAAAAGGCAGCTGAGCAGAAGGAAGTGGAAAGCTTCCATTCCAAGACTGACCAAGGCACAGCATGGCTGTTGCCCCAGGAGAAAACCCCTTTTATCTCTGTGAAACCCTTGGATTACGTGGAGATTCACAAGGTTAACAAAGACGGAGCACTATCACTGCTCCCAAAACAGAAAGAGAACAGCCACCAGACAGAGAAGTCCGGTACTTGTGAAGGCAGTAAGGAGTATGCCAAGGTGTCCCGGGTGATGGATAACAACATCCTGGTATTGGTGCAGGATCCGCGAGCTCAGAACCTGGCTACTTTTGAAGAACCAGCCAAGGAGGCTCCACCATCTCTTCAGCAGAATCCAGCCAGAGAAGACCTGGCCTCCTTCTCCTCAGCCCCAAGCAGCTGTGGACTCCAGCTGGGTGGGTTGGATTACCTGGATCCCATGTGTTTTATGCACTCCTTCCAGTGATAGCTTGATTCACGGAATGATTGGTTAAAATGTGATTTTTTTTTCAGGTAACACTACAAAGTACGGGAAATGCACCCTACTAGAGAATGCTGGAGAATGTGGTTAGAATGACACTATACAGCCCATAGTTCACTCGTCATGCACCATTTTCAACCAGCTGCCTCTTTCTCCAACAGCTGATTCCAGAACAAATCATTTTGTCTCCTGTGATTTGTAGATTGACTTTTTTTCCTGTTAGTTATAAAATTATGTGTTCAATGAAATAAAAGCACACCGTTTAGTATTCTTGAGGGACAGCGCCATTAAGTATATCCTCTGGAAGGGGCTTTCATGATTTGACGTGTGACAGAAGGAAATGAAATACTCACAGTTGTTTACCACAGGAAGATGATAGATGTGAGAAAAATGCCATGAAAACCGCTTTTGAAAACCAACAAACCTTTGCTTAACTTTTGCACTCCTCTTTCATTTTATTCGGATTAACCAAATATGACCCGTTTGAAGAAAGAATGCATTCCAGAAGACTGGACATGTTGTTTACATGGGTTCCTATCCCCTTAGTGATACATTGCCAATATGCAAGCCAAAATGATGCCTCTGGTTTTTTCTTAAAATGGTTTGAGTTTATTAGTAAGTATGGATTTTTTTTTCCCTCCCCCTAAATTGTATTTTCTTCTGAAGCCTCTAGAGAAAATAGTTTTGGAAAGTGAAATTTTCTAACATGGCAGGTAAATGAGTTTCACGTGGTTAAATTCTTCTAAAATGTTTTCCTGTTTCATTTCAGCATAAGAGATCATTTATTATACACCCTAGTCTCCTGTTAGGTTAAAAAAAAAAAAAAAAAACCAAATCCCCAAAGACTAATTTTAAAAGATAATCACAGCAGGATGCTAATGGAAATACTGCCTTACTGTACATACAAATTCTACTTTAATATAAACCCGTAAGTTTCACAATGTATTTTTGAAGACTATTTTTCTATCACTTAGGTAAAATAAAAGACTATTTTCTATCTTCCCAGTACAGCTGTTTACGTATTTAGTGGGTACGGTATTTTCTGCTCTGAGGTTATAATGAGTATTTGCAGTACGTAGTAGTATATGCCATCCCTGTTCGTGGAGTAAAACGCCATAGCAACCCACAGCCCACTGAGGAATGGGAAGTACATTCAATTTCCAGCACAGCGTACTATAGTTTATCTGATTCTTTTTATCTGTGTGATACTTTGAACAGTCGCCAGCCTAGAAAGTTTAGGGCTTTTCACAGACTAGAAATCACTTCTGTCGTTTTAGGTCTACTCTGGGGCTTCTGCTCTTCTCCGGGTAAATAGTCATAAAACCACCATGAAAAGGTGAGCCATGACCTCTCACGTACTGTTTTAGAGAGAGGGTTTTTCTGGTTTGGGTGTTCTGAGAAATTCTGGGCAGCCAAGAAAATGTAAGCAAAGCCAGGAGTTAGTATCTCTCTGAAGTAAATCCATTTGCAAAACCTTGGCAGAGGCAGAGACAGGACTCACCCCAGAAGCGTTCAAATACAAGTTCTAAGGAGGCAGGCATCTGTGGGTGGTGGCAACAGCTACAAAGGCAGGGTCTGGTAGCAAGAATCCCCATGTCAGTTCCAAGGGCAGCCTTCCAGAGAGAGAAGAGGGCATTCAAGCGCCCGGATCTCCATTTTAAAAGAGAGCATTCGTGACTCATGAAACTGCCTCCCTCTGTTTTTCATTTCATCTGATGGCAAAGCCATTCTCTGTGTTCACTCACTAGCTGGACGTAGGGAATAGGAACTCCACTCTGGGAGTTAAATAGCCAACCCCCAGCAAGCCCGTGCTGACAGGAACCGGACTCTGCCATGGCCCTGATGTTTGCAACTGAACACATCACTAGGGCTTCCAGAAATGCCAGAGTAAATCGATCTGAGTTCTCTTCTCCCAATATAGACCAGCATTAAGAGTGAGGGGAACACTTGGGAAAGTTGCCCAAGTTCCTCCAGTGACCTAGGTCCTTCCTACTCAAAGTAGGCCCTGAGGACCAGCTGTCTCAGCATCGCCTGACCCTGCCTGGAAATGCAGACTCTCTGATCCCCTGCCCCAGACCTAAAGAATCCCAATCTTACCATGGTCCTTAGATGAATCATGTGCACAAGGAAGTTCGAGAAGCACTGTCCCAGGTGACCACTTCCGCTAAAGGTGTGTTAGTGCCCAGAAACAATCCTCTCTCAGAAATACAGGTCAAGTCTCACTTGTACACAGTGACCCTCTATGTAAGGAGAAGGCACACTTTTTGAAAAATCCATCTAGGGTTCAAATTTATAGGGTGATAGGCGATAACTTTGCAAAAGTACATACAACTCCAAGAGGGCTAGGGAATATACTCCACCTGGGATAGACTCTGCCAAAACTTTACCTTTCCAAGCCAGTCCAGACCAAACTTCTCCCAAAATAGTCCATTCTCCTCCAAAATGTACATCAATCACTCTGATAATTTGAAAATTCAAAAATAACCTGTTTGGCATATGACTCGGCATGTGTGGGGGAAAAAAATGTTATGGTGAAAGACTCACCTTGAAGTAAATCTCCAAAATACCCCAGTTAGCCACTTACTAAGTAAGCCAAGGTTACAATTCCATGGTCAATTAACACCCTTTATTAGAATCAAGTGGGATTCTTTTTTCATCTTCTGGCATATTTCCTATCAAGGAGACAGCTGGTACAGTGGAAGGATCCAGACGTGGGGGTCAAGAGACCCAGGTTCCAGTCCTGGCTCTGTTGCCTTCGACAGAACAATTGCCTTTCCTGGGCCTCAGTTTCCTCTGAAGAAAATGTCAGGCCAATCATCTCTACTATCCTTTCAAACTCTGGCTCCTTGATTCCATGACTCATTGAATATTTTCCAGCAAAGATAATATACCCAGTGCTTTGATCGTAAGTAAGCTAACTAATCATTGCCTTTCATCAGAGACACACAAGCACTTTCCAGGGATGGGCTCTTCTGATTTCACTTTTAAATCATCAGTTCTAGTCGGTCTTAACATATGACACAAGCATGCTATAAATTATGTAGATACAGCATCAGTGTCTAAGAAAACATGTAAGTATGTGTGTAGAGGGAAGATGCATGAGCTGTTTTGGTTTGTTTTTTTTTTTTTTTAAAGACATACCGAATGAGCCTTTGATTTTTAGAAAAAAGTGGCTTCTGGTTTTTATTTCTTTCTGATGAATTATAAACCACTATTGCATGGTTGGTTTTTACAGAGCCATACACTCTGAATTATAAAAAGTCATGGTTTTATAAAAAAACACCTAAATATTCAAATTACAAAGCACATAGAGACGGGCTAGCCAATGGGTGATTTATGGAATCTTCTAACCCCAACCACAAAATGTTCTCTGGTCAGTTTTAACGAATGGATTTAAGGCACCTCGGCGTGAACCCAAGTTATTATCAGCTGCATCCCTGACATTTAACAGAATGTCCATTTTCCTAAGTGCCTAAGGCCAATCCTGGTAGGTGGGTATGTACCAAAAACTTGCTTTCGCTGGTTTGGTCCAACATGGGTCAGTCCCTTACCACCTGAATCAGGAGTTTGACCCCTTGTCCTGTAGTGCCCAACTGAATCAGACAAGCCATGAGTTCAAGAGCTCCGGGATGTGGTTTGGCTGTGGAAGAGATCTGGCCCTTTCTCGAGTTTCTCCATGAGTGTAGTCAGTTGCAGAAAGACTTGGCCCTGCCTTTATTGTCTTCTCTATCTCCTTAGTGTAGACAAGAAAGAAACAGATTTGTATATAGTTTACAAAGTGCCTTTCTTTACTTTTATTTAAAAAAAAAAGTTCTGTTTTTGCAAGAAAAGCGTATAGATTGGAAAGTAAATTTTACTTGTTTTATGTAAAAGAATGGAGAAACCAGAAAGGGAATGACAAAATGATCCAAGGTCCAACCAGCAACTGTTCCACAGATTTTTGTATTTATTGCTTAAATGAATTACCATAGAGCTGATGTGAATAGTGTAACTTATTTTGTCTAACGAGAAATTGATAGGATTTAAGGATATGCCGGCTCCCCCACCCCGTGAATCGAGACTCCTCAATTTAAAAACATATTGATATGCTTTTGAAAGGCTTCAAATCGCATGCCTGGGCCTAAAAAGGACAATGCATGCACAGTGGAAGCTTGTATGCATACTGAAAAAATGCAAATGACTCTGCATTACCCTCCCCAGTGTCACTAACATAGATTTCCCATTGATGAAAGCCTTGTGTGTGCTTCAGTGGACAAATTTCTTGTTTTGCCTTTTTGGCTCAAGCACAATAGTAAAATCCAAGGTTTCAAAGACGCAGGTGCAATGCAAGAAACTATTGCTGACGTGCCCTTAACCCGATAACGTGCATTGTCACAAAGCTTAAGAGAACGATAGACATCTGTTGGTCCAAGTCAGGTTGATTTGCTTTAACATCCTGGCTTCTTCTTCTCTTCCTAGCTTTCTGTACTTGTAGCCTTTTTGCTCATCTGCTCTAGGGCATGTATTTGTTTCTGAGAGTCAATTATGTACACTAGCAACCATAGGATCCACTAAAAACTAAGTCATTCATCAACAATGACCTTGGCCCCCTCAGAGGACGAGCTCAGATGTTAAATCAGCCACACAGATACCACATTGTACATTGAGGGTCATTAGTCACCTCATTTAGAGATTTGCATAGTTAGAAATTGCTAACTCAATTCATTAACTGCTTCATTAATTCAAAGGCCATAAATGTACATTGATGACTCAGTTCTGGAAGTCTTAGGTAGAAATTTAAAAATACAAAATGATTGCTCGAGAACCTATGCTGTAACCAGAAGTTCTATTTATAATTAAGACCTGGACTTAATCCATGATTACCAGATACAATCCAAATCAAATAGTTCTCTCCCTAGGCTTGTGTCTTTCAGTGAAGTGATTAGGGGTCTGAGATCATCACGGTATCTACTTCAATAAAATGAAAAAAATAGGAAATAGGACATTTCCAGAGGTCTGGGCATCTCAGGATTCCACAAAATGCCAACAATAGCCTGTGAAACCCAAATTTTATTGGGCAAAGTGAATCTGTAATCTATTCGGTGTTCTGAGTTTATGGCTAAGAGATGTACGTAACGCACAATACCACATGCCCTTTATTGTCTTATCTGCCTCCATTCCTTTGATCTCTGCTCTGATCTCAAGAAGTACTGAGATGTGTAAAGTGAAAAAACATAACCTGTTTATGTGACTGTGGTCAATGAATACAGAGACCCTTAGACAATGGTATTCTATTAATTAACTTTTTACCTGCTCCTGATTAAACAAAAGAGCAAAAACCCTTAAATCCTTTGCTGAGGGAAGGAGTAACATCAAAAATAACCTTTAATAATTACATTTAAATTATGCTTCACCTGGATAAACTTCAAAACACCATCTGAGTTTCTCCATACAAATTCCACAAATCCTGAAGAAAAAAAATCTTGTTAATATGTTAATCTGACATCAAAAATCTGTATGGCAAAGATACCTCTGAAAAATAATTTGTTTTATAAAATTTCTGGTAAGATGTTTTTGAATTTTCAGAAGTAACTACCTCCCCTTCTTGTCCTACAGTCCTTTCTCCAAAGCTGCTTATTGTTTAGAAATGAAAGATACCTACCGCGTCTCATGCTTTGACTGTCTTTCAGTGGCATATTGGATGTATTGGCCATGTGATGTTCCTGAGTTTAACGTAACTGTTATATTATTTTATATTATACTGCTTTACATGGTTCCAAACTGTCCGATGCATTAAAACAGATAATCCGTGTATTGTGAAACTCATCATGTAATACAAATGAAAATAATTATATAATGACTTATAATCTGTCCTTGTGGATTTGTTTGATTATGTCTGTGTTTGTAAAACGAAACTGAAAAAAGTGTAATCATATGTTTCTGTTGAGACTGTGAATGTACGCATTTTTTCCTTACCCTTTGTCTGGAAGTAGTATCCTATGCCATTGTGCAGTGATCTGAGGTGTTAAGCTGATCTGAGGTGTTAGAGTACAATCCAACCACTGTTTCAAAGTCAACCGCTCAGCTTTGCTTCATGTGACTTCTGAGAACTTCTTGAGTGTTATTTGCATCATGAGGCTTGCTTTTGTGCTCGATCGTTCATTTTAAACAATTTCATAAGAGTCTCATGTGGAAACCAAAGCAATCTAGAAACAGCCTCTTGTGTGACCTGTGTCTTCTTGTAAAGCCATATTGAAGCAAAGACTATGTAATAGCAAGTTTCCATATTTTCGGATCTCTCACTACCTCTCTCCCTAGGAAATACCAAGCAAAATTCTTCAACATGAAGTGCGAAATTAGAAGTGATTGTTACAGTAAGTTGCTGGGGGTTGGTTTGGGTTTGGTTTTTTTGTTTTGTTTTGTTTTGTTTTGTTTTGTTTTGTTTTGTTTTTACATGAGAATACACCTTCTAATTCACCACTTTGTAGGTTTATGCTAGGTTTTCTCAATAACCACTTCTACATTTTATAAAAACTGGCTGACGAATAAAGGCCAGAAAGAATACTTAGTAAATCACCAGAGGAAAGACCAACAAAACCACAGAGTGCAGATTTCTTTCCGAATGATGAGTCACCTCGAGGTGGTTACCCAAAGCCATGATAATGATATTTCTCACAATTTGACTTCCCTAACATCCCTAGAAATAAATATTTTCCTTATTTGATTTTAGCCATCAAATATCTAATGGTATGGGAAAAGTCAGCCATATATCAGAAATAGTCTTGTTTTGATTGAAAAACACATTTCTGCTTGTATTTATTGTAATGCCTACTTTTTTTCTTTCTTGCTTTAAAGAATTTTAGAGGACTATAGTTGTCTGATTTATCTTGAATTTTTAATTCTGTAAGATTTCAGTTATTGCACATTGTACTTTCTGTTTTCCGTGGATTTATTTGTTTGCCTCCTTCCGCTTCAAGGGGACAACCTGGACCATTAAATCCTTGCCAGTAGTATGGAAGATTAAGCTAACTGCTATTGTCATAACAACCTCACTTTTACTGCACGCCAAAAACAATGCTTGCCAAACAAAATCTTAGATATCCCCATATGATATGGTCGTTATATTTCTATTCACGTTATTGACAATACCCAGTCCAGTGCCTGGCTCAATAAATGTTTATTTCCCTTGCCTACCCTTCCTTTATTTTTATTTGATGGGTAAATAAGCAGAATAACATGTGTGTGTCTGAAACAATTTTCTGGAAGCATTTTTGCTACGAAGGGATCTATAATCTGGCAACTGTTGGTATACGTTGAACCAAAACAATTTCCTCCTTTGTCTTCGTCTTTCCATATGATTGCAAAATACACTTTCCTTCCTCCACCCCATCACTTTTACAAGAGAAGCTGCTAAAAAATAAAATGAGATGGAATGAGCAACATAAGAAACTCTCTTAAATATTGTGAAACAAAGGAAAGACCAAACCATTTTTAAAAATGGCATCCTTTTGAATGGGATGATTTGTCCACATTACTAACAATCGTTTCTGACAAAATCATCGTATTAAGTGTAAAATGATAACCTTTTCTTTTTAATGGGTCTATATCTAGAAACCTTCACCTACTGTCCATGCTTGTATGAAAAATTATGGAATAGTGTGGGGGTCTGCTTTACAGATTCTTCTCTGCCTCCAAATTCTTTCATACCCTGTCTCACAAGAACAATGAGGAGTTTCTTACATGAGTAGCATGTTCCAAAATGGCCTCCATTGAAGAACCACAGACCATGTTTAGGTTGGTAACACATGCTTTAATTCTTGGGCACACTTTTACTTCTAAATGAAAAATTCGGAGTGTCAGTCACCAGACACAACATTCATATAATTAGTGATGAGCAGAAGAAATATGTAGCCAATTTCCCAGGATAATAGAATGCACGTCCTGCAAGAAAACAAATTCTATTTTACCACTTCTTGTCAGAATCCCATCTGAAAACCTTAACCTCACCAGACTTCCTACAATTTACTAACCAAGTGGTGTACATTCTACATATTCCCTATCTTTTAGGGACAGAGAGATAGAGCTTCCATTTAATAACAATCTTGAAGTGTTGCAGGTCTGGGGTAGGGTGGGACTGGGCAAGGATATAGGAAATAGGTTGATTGAAAAGGCCCAGAAAAAGACCTCAAAGGCCAGGGAAGCAGATTTCTGCTGCATTTACCTCTGAGAGTCCCTCCAAACCATGCAGGTGAGACTGAACCCATTCTTGAGATTGGAAAAGCACGTCCTACTTTGGAGATCTTGACACCTACAGCGGAATTCTTTTACCCACAACCTCTGCCTCCTATCCCACCTCACCCCTGGACTTGTACTGCCAGCATAAGTCTCAAGCATTTTTCTCTTATTATGATCAGGTTCACATTCAAACTTTGTCTGACAAACAGCCTTGAAGCACAGATATTTTTATGAATGTGATTTTTTTTTTTTTAAGGAAAGTCTAGAAGACATCAGGCGAATAAAACACTACATGGATGTGGGTTGGTGAACACTGGGATAAGAAAAGGGAGCACAAGAATTTATATTACTGTGTTTATAAACGTGTTTGAAAGAATTTGTAAAATGTCACAGGTGTTTTTTAAGGTGACACCCATTCACTCCGTAAATTATTAAAAATTCCAAGATAAGCTTAGATGACGCTTGCCGGTAGTTTTACTTAACATGATCAATATTGATATGGTTACTGAACTATGTAACCTTATGGTGTATTTTCCTATCTTTCTTTAGAGCAACCTCTTTTGCAATGGTAACGATGCTTAGTTTAAACCGAATCAATAAATTACTTCCTAAGCAACGGTTTTGGATGATCTTTCTATATACATGTCAAACAAGTATTTTATGAAAATACAACTTTAAGAAGTTTTTCCTTTGCTTCAACACACTTTATTAGGATGTCTTTTTTTTTAAGATTTTTTTTATTTATAGAGAAAGAGAGCACAAGTGGTGGGGAGCAGAAGAGGGAGAGGGAGAAGCAAGCAGGGAGTCTGATGTGGAGCTCCATCCCAGGACCCTAGGATCATGACCTGAGCTGAAGGCAGAGGCTTAACCCTCTGAGCCACCCACACACCCCAGGATGTGTTTTTTTAAAAGAAGGGAAAAGAGCGCATGGGTGGCTCAGTTGATTAAGCCTGCAACTCCTGATTTTAGCTCAGGTCCTGATTTCAGCTCAGGTCTTGATCTCAGGGTTGTGAGATCCAGTCCCACCAAGGGCACCAAACTCAGCAGAGAATCTACTGGAGATTCTCTCTCCCCCTCTCCTTCTGCCCTCTCTCTCAAAACAATAAAGAAACAAATGAAAGGGAAAACGTCATGCTAAGTCCTTCTGGAAATAAGACACATAGTCATATGCTGCAGTATTTGTCTTAGAACACTCTTCAAAGAGATTTACTTCAGGCATGCCCTTTTATGCTTATCTTTCAACACCTCTGTATTTTTTTTAATAAATCTAAATCAAAATTGACATCTTGCTTCCAACTCAGCTACGTACTACATCTTCCTTTTCCACTGCCGTCAAGATCACCCAGTCTTTATTCATATGCCAGACCAGAGCCTAAAAAATGCAAATATGCTTGGAAACATTCAGAAGTTCCTTGGGCCTTCTGGGAACAACCAAGAATGATCAAAAGGAGAGTTCCCAAATCTGATACACAATCAACTTTCCCAAATGAAGTTTAAACCACAAATCTCAATGCCCCCAAATCCGCATTTTCTTTTGTTCTATTCCTCCTACCTAGAATTATCCTGTCTTCACCTAAAACTTCAGCAATGATTTAATCTCCCACTTATCATCTTCTATTGATTGCATAAAGTAGTTCATACACACTTGAAAGTTACAGAGGGGGATATAACAAAGACACATTTACCAACACCCGAATTTCACAAATACTAACATTTTACTCTATCTATTCCTGGCCTTAAAAAAAAAAAAAAAGCAAAGCATCACAGATGCAATAGTACATATCTCTCAGTAACCAAATTCTCTACCCCTCCCTCTCCAGGGACAACTACAATCCTGCAATTGTGTACTTCAATAAAATGAAAAAAATAGGAAATAGGACATTTCCAGAGGTCTGGGCATCTCAGGATTCCACAAAATGCCAACAATAGCCTGTGAAACCCAAATTTTATTGGGCAAAGTGAATCTGTAATCTATTCGGTGTTCTGAGTTTATGGCTAAGAGATGTACATAACACAATACCACATGCCCTTTATTGTCTCATCTGCCTCCATTCCTTTGATCTCTGCTCTGATCTCAAAAAGTACTGAGATGCGTAAAGTGGAAAAACATATCCTGTTTATGTGACTGTGGTCAATGAATACAGAGATACTTATTGATACTATTGATAAATTGTTCTCCAAAGCAGCTGTACCCATATACATCACCAGCAGCTGTGCGGATGATTCCATTCCTTCCTTAATCATTACCTGATATTTTCAGATGTTTGACAATTTGATGAGCATTCAATGATACACTGTTGCTGTTTTAACTTTCATTGTCCTAATTAATTCGTCCTGTACCTGCTTATCTTTTATGTCATCTTTGTCATCTACAAGTTTCTACATATGTCTGAATCTTCCATCTAGACTTCTCTTCCAGCCCAGTGCTTGGTTCATCTATCTATGCCCTGATGTTTCCTGTTTTAAGTACCCCAGTTTTATGCAGTCTTGTTATCTGGTATATTAATTCCTATACCTCCATCTCTTCTTCGGGATTTTTCTGGCTGTTCTTGACATTTATTCATCATGTGAATTTTGAGATAAGCTTATCAACTTTTTTAAAAATTGTGTTAGGAATTAGATTTTGTTAATTGAATTTTTGTGTTAATTCTGGAAGAAGTGAGACCTTTATACTATTGTGTCCTAATAATGAACATGGTTTACCGCCTCATTGTCTGTGGTATATACTAAAGTTTTATGCTATCCTTCATAAATATCTGCTTGTGTTTTAGTAGATTCATTCATAGGCACTATAAAATTTTTGTTGCTATTGTAAATGGTATCTTTTTTAAAATTATTTTATTCTGAGAAGTTGTTGTTTATATATAGAAACCACAATTTCTAAATATCGATTCTGAGTCCTGAAACCTCATTGAACTCTAATTATTAGTTCTTGTAGTTTGTAAGTTTTCTTGGGTTTTCCATTTTTACAACTATGGTAGTTTACAAATATCATCAGAATGTTAACAACTTTGTTTCTTCTTTTCCAGTATATACATCTCTTGTATCTTCTTCCTGATCTATTTCTTGGGGTTGGATTTCCAGTAGGATGTTGAAGGTAGTGGATATTCTTTCTTGTTCCTGACTTTAAAGAGAATTTTACCAAAAGTTCACCATTAAGCATAGGGTTTCCTATATATTTTTACAGATACTCTCAGATATATTAAGGAAATTCCTTTCATTCCTAATTTGGTATGGATTTCGTATCTCAAATTGGTGTTAAAAGCTCTACATCTACTAACAACAATTTTTTTTCTACACCTACTGATAGAAAAATGTGGCTTTCCCCTTTTATTTGGTTAATATATAAATTATTACAGATTAATTTGGAGAAAGGCTTTAATGCTAAATTAGTCTCATGTTCTTGGAATGAATTCTACTTCATTATGATGTATTTTTACAAACTTTGCTTTATTCAACTTGCTAAAATTTTAAGATTTTTGTGTTCATAAGATTCATCTCTTTTGCTACTTGAGATATAATTTTTTGAGGTGATTTGTAAGTTACAATCATCTAGGATTATAGAAATTCCCCTTTCTCTTTGTAATTCTATCAGTTTTTGTTTTGAGGCTATATTATTAAGTATATATAGATTTAAATGTTCAATCTTCCTAATGAATTGTGTCTATCATTGTTAAATATGATATTCTTTGTCCTTAATGATGTTTTGTCTCTTTTTTTGATATTAATATTTCTCCATTATCTTTCTTTCCACTGATTAATTCTATTGTGGGTCTCTTTCCATCTTCTTACTTTCAATTGTTCAGAGTCACTATGTTTTAAGTGCATCTTATAAACAGCAAATAGCTAGACTTTGTTTTTTCATTCTATTTGAGATTTTTTTCCTATAGGTGATAAGTCAGTTCCTTTTGCTCTTCTGGAAACTTTCCTTTGTTTTTCTTTTGCAACGTGAATCAATTTGTAATTTGTAATTTTAGTCAGCCAATTTTGTAATAATCATTATAAGAACAGGATATAAATAAAAGGTCCTGGTTAGATAATTCACTGTATCTGAGTGCCTATATTTAGGCACTCAGCCTTCTCCCAGCTCTTCTCTCAGTCAGGAGCAAGCCCAATTATGGGGAGCCAAATTCTACACTGAAACTCATTCTGCTACCACTGGAAGAGACATTGTCCTCTGGTTACAACATTCAAGGGAATGAGCAACTGGAGAAGTCCGGCTGCTAAGGGCCCTATGCAAAATACATATATAAAATATCTCCCATACATTTAACCAAAAAAAGATTAATTTGGATGTTCAAGACCCACCTTTTTTTTTTTTTTAAGATTTATTTGTGTGTTTGAGAGAGTGAGCATGGGCAAGCAGGCGGGGAAGCTGGGGGAGGGGCAGAGGGAGAGAGATAGAGAGAGAGAGAAGCAGACTCCCTGCTGAGCTTGGAGACCAAATCATGGCTCCATCCCAGGATCCTGAGATCAAGACCTGGCCCAAAGTCAAGAGTGGGTCATTAACCGACTGAGCCATCCACATGCCCCAAGATCCTCCTTTTAAATACAGATCTTCCTCAACTACCTGTCAATTATTGGACCAGACCAATTACTAAGTGATGCTTGACAGGCACTGTGTGCCAGGCACCATGCCAGGATACAGGAATCCTTATGATGAACTCTCTGTCCTCCTGGGCATCACACACTAGTCTGGAAAGCTGAGGTAACCATTGTGTGTCCTGCTCTCCAGAATGGCTTTTAAAAATATTAAGTCTAATAATTCCAAATGAGCCTGGTCCAAACAGTTCATCCTAATAAACAAATTAAAGGAATTTGAATTTTCAGAAGTAACTACCTCCCCTTCTTTTCCTACAGTCCTTTCTCCAAAGCTGCTTATTGTTTAGAAATGAAAGATACCTACCATGTCTCATGCTTTGACTGTCTTTCAGTGGCATATTGGATGTACTGGCCATGTAACATTCCTGACTTTAACGTAACTGTTATATTATTTTATATTTTACTGCTTTACGTGGTTCCAAACTGTCCGATGCATTAAAACAGATAATCCGTGTATCGTGAAACTCATCATGTAATACAAATGAAAATAATTATATAATGACTTATAATCTGTCCTTGTGGATTTCAGTTTGATTGTGTCTATGTGTGTAAAACGAAACTGAAAAAAATGTATTCATATATTTCTGTTGAGACTGCGAATGTATGCATTTTTTCCTTACCCTTTGTCTGGAAGTAGTATCCTATGCCATTGTGCAGCTGATCTGAGGTGTTAAGTGTTTAGAGTACAATCCAACCACTGTTTCAAAGTCAACCGCTCAGCTTTGCTTCACGTGACTTCTGAGAACTTCTTGAGTGTTTTCAAGAAAATCAGTGCTATATGAAATGCTAAGGGTTTTGGTACCGGAGCACATTTCCATGCAGTTGTTCTCTTTGAACTCACCTGCCGTCTCTTTACTTCATTCTGAGCACTCTATCCCTGCCCTTCTTCACAGTGAAATAGGATACCTGAAATATGAGGTTTCCAGTACACTGGGTTTTATCTGAAATCCTTCCAGAATTTTCCCTTTCCCTCCACTCCAGGACTCCTAAGCAAGTTAGGAAAGAGAAAGGATCACTTCAGAAAAGTATTATTTATTCTCAGTAATTCTGATGGACCCTGCTCTGTCACTGGCAGAAGTACTAGGATCAAAGAGCAAAGTTCACTCAGACTTAACTGATAAATCATTAGCAAACCTGAGCTCCAAAAAAAAAAAAAAAAACCCCCATAATTAGTAACTTGACAACAGAATTTTGTCAGGTTAATAATTTTCCCCATTACTTCCCCATGGCTTTCCCATTGTTTCCATAATTATCAGTTACCTTTCTCCAGGAGAGATTCCAATATTTTCCTACCTGATAAAACATATTAAGCTTCAAAATAATTCATTGTATGAGAAATAGAGATGACAAGCCTCTTAACTGACATCCTGCCCCTCTTAGTCACCAGTCATGTGAAGTGGGGTCCTTTTTCATCTTCTCCAGTCCCATATATAATGGAGAAAATTATACATAATCCGTGTGAAGAAAAAAGAAAAAGACCCAGAGCAGATGTCTCCTAAAGTCCCTAATAACTCAGAGATAACACCTGTTTATTTTTATTTAAGATTTCATTTATTTATTTATTTATTTGTAAGAGTCAGAGAGAGAGAGAGAACAAGCAGAGGGAGCAGCCGCCAGAGGCAGAGGGAAAAGCCCAATGCAGGACTCAATCCCAAAACCCTGGGATCATGACCTGAGCCAAAGGCAGATGCTTAACTGACTGAGCCACCCAGGGGTCCCTGAGATAACATCTGTCTAATAGTAATGTTGCCTGTGAACCTCGGGTCAGATCTTAGATTGCTATTTCAAGTGACTCTCAGACAGAGGATGAAGATCTGAGGTAGTCTAAGCTTGTCCCTCATCCAGCTTTCAGAATCAGTGGATATCACTGTAATTCCGAAGTGATCAAAAAGACCCACCATCTTGGAAAACAGTTTTGTGCAGTGTTAGTTGATGCCTTCTTACTGGAATGCATTTTAAATGTACAGACGTTCTGACCTGGAAAGCCCTCTTCAAGGATTTATCCAAAAAGGGGAACTAGTTCATTTAGAGCACAAAATTCTATGTCCTAGGATATGCAATAAATGCAGCTGTCTGTCGATAGGGACTTACTAAGTAAAATATATGGAGACTTCCAACTTTCTCTTCAGCATATAGCTGAACCATCAACATCCTTACAAGAAGAAGCTGAACAAAGGGAAAATGAATGAATTTTCTTGAACCTCTGAAGGAATTGAAGTTGCTGGGTGGCTTGTCACTGTGAAATCTAGGGATACAGACAAATCTTGAAAGTCACAGCCTAGATCTTCTTTACGTGGAACAGAAGCCACTGGAGCCATAACTGGAAGAAACACTTAAATAGTAGTTTGGACAAATTGCTGAGTGTGGACTAGCGTGAGAATGAGAAGCTCCCTAGTTTCTAGAGTCACTGGAGGCCCCCCAGAGTGTTAGGAGCCGTACCTACAGGAGGAATATCATTAACTTGTCATTGTAAAGCTCCGTTCATTCCTCTGGCTGGGGAAGGGGAAGAATAATCATTGTGAAATATGCACAGAGACTTCACTTTAGTAAAGATCTCTTCTCTGGGGGAAATGACCAGATCAGAGCCCCGTGCCTGCTGCATAAAGGGCATTTCTCCCTCTCCAACCCCGTCTCTGTTTCCTACCTCACTGATGAGAGAGAAATAAAGAAGAAAGTCAAGGTTTCAAGGAAATAGATTGGGAAAACTAAGGCCAGGAAGGACAGTAGAGGGTAGGAGGTTTAAAAAATGTTTTATTTTTTTTTCACACTGGAGAAACACATGTGGCAGTCCCAGTCCAGAGACATAGACCCACTAAAAGACTGAGATCTAATCATAATATTTTAAGTTTCCTGTGTAATAATGGTGAATTACAACTCAAAGAGGTGCTAGATCTTGAACCCATTTATGGAGTTTTTAAGGGAAGCCCTAAGACAACAGGAAATCCAAAAATAAGGAAACTACAGGAATTTGATTCCTTTGGCGCTTACAGCTACAGCAAATGTTAAACACATCCCAACTTCTAACCAGATTAACATAAAACCTCACACCAAAGACTTATTCACCAGAGATCCTATTACCCAATGCAACATGTCCAGCTTCCAGCAGAACGTTACAAGAGATGCTAAACTGACAGGGAAAAAAAAAAATACAGTTTTAGAGGCAAAGTAAAAAGTAGAGTCAGACTCAGACACAACACACATTTTAGAATTATCGAACAATTTAAAGTAAAAATGATTAATATGTTAAGGGCTCTAATGGAAAAGGCAGACATGACGTAGTATCAAATGGATAATGTAAGCAGAGAGAAGAAAGCTCTCAGAAAGAATTAAAAGGAAAGGTTAGGAATCCAAAGCACTATAACAGAAATGAAGACTGTCTCCAATGGGCTCATGAGCAGACGGGACCCTGCTGAGGAAAGAATCCATGAGCTTGAAGAGGAGTAATAGAAACTTGCTGGATTAAAACACAGCGAGAAAAAAGGTGGGGGGTGGGTAACATAACAGAACCTCTGAGACTGTGGCACAATTACAAAAGGTGTAATATATGTGCAATTGAAATCTCATCAGGAGAAGAAATACTGAAACGACTATGGCTAAAGAATTTTCCAAAATCAAATAAAACAGGTGACAGCATATTGTGAAGGAAGTAGGAATCATGACTCAGATCTATATTTTTTGCATAAAAGGCTGTATTATTGACTATAAGCAGGTTATGAAATGAAATGGTTTGTGTATACACAGGTGTACACATGTAATAAAGAATTTCTGGAAGACTCTTTACTGAAATATAATGGTCAGATCTGTTGAGGTTTTTCCTTTCTTCCTTGGGCTTTTCTAGACTTGAGTCTGTTTTCACAAAGAATGTGTCCTGTATTATGATAATCAGAATAAATGTTTTCACTTGAAAAAAAGTTTTTCCCTTTATGTTTTTCAAGATTTATTTATTTATTTGAGAGAGAGAGAGAGAGAGAGCGCGCGCACACATGCATGAATGGCAGAGGGGTAGAAGGAGAGACTCTCCATCAGACTCCCTCCTGAGCAGGGAGCCTGAGGAGGGCTGAGAGGGAGGCCTGAACTAAAACCCAAAACTTGATGCTTAACTGACTGAGCCACCCAGGCACCCGTTTTCCCTTTTAAATAATGAAGGTGCAACTTCCCAGTTTGAAGTCAGGGAGCATGCGGTGTTTGGCTTCCCCACCCAAGGCAGCCCCCAATGGTGTTGGGTGCCTCTCACCACAACAGTCTCTAAGCTGACAACCCAAGAAAATCTTAAGTCAAAGGAGTTTGCAGCCTACAGTGTTCACAAGCACAAAACCCATCACAGCCCAGTGGAGCTGAAGACTCCAGACTTCAGCAACTCAACATGTCCTCACCTCAGGCCGAGGCACGACAGACTGGCCGCCCCAGCAAGGGCTTGCCTACATGGCCGTTGGCCAGCCAGCTGCCCTATCCACTCCTGAGAGCCCGCAAGGCAGAATGGCCTGGGAGCTGGGAGCCCATGCCGAAGGGGACAATTCACAATGAACTTGAAACACTTTCTGTGCTTATCTGGGGCCCTCACCTCCTCTGAGCATTTGGGGTAAAATGTTTCCTAGATGTCCGTGGAGAACGTGACTGAGCCAGATGGCCTCCCTGCAGGGTGATGCAAGACGTCCCCTTGTATGGTGTGCACCCAACCCCCACCACTGGGGCAGGAGGTCTTGGAGAGGATGGGACCTCCTGTGGCCCTCAGAGCTGGACTCCGGCGCTTAGAAGCTCCCTCATCCCTCCTTTGTCCTAGAAAGGACCTAGAAAGTATGTTCTGCTCACCTTTCCCACACTGAGAGCGGTTCCAAAGGCTCTGCCTGGAGAGAGTATGGTTGGAACCCTCTGTATGGTCTACCTCAGAGGTGGAAACTCTAAGAAAGAATCCAGTTAACCTAGTTAAGTCCTCTATATAAACTGGGAAGATTCTAGGACCGTATAGAGATGTACTTGGCCTGTGGCTACCCCCAAGAAAAGCCTCAGCTCTTCTGCTTTTTAGAGCCCCCCCTCAGCCCCCATTCCTCCCACCACTCTCCCATCCCCCCATTCCTCCCCCACCACCCCCACCCCACCCCCACCCTCCAGCAATCCAGAGCAGCCTGCCTCTTTCTTCCAGCCCTCTGCACCCTCTGCATACAGGACCCTCCCCCACCAAGTTCCAAATGCCCTTGTCGCTGTCCCCCTTAGGCCCTGCTGCACATAGGCACACTGACTCTCAGTCTGCCACAGTACTGAGAACAACCTGGATGGGTCTTAAAACCATGGCTCTGAGCAAAAGAGAAAGGACATATTTTTAGAAATTGAGAACACATCCACGCCACACAATACAAGTTTTATAAGAAGACATGCCAACCAAAAGATACATATTAAATATGTGAAATAGTCGCCTATGGAGATAGTAGGGGTGGGGGACACAAAAGGGACAAATGGGAATGTTAGAAATTAAAACATAGGGGTGCCTGGGTGGCTCAGTGGGTTAAAGCCTCTGCCTTCGGCTCAGGTCATGATCTCAGGGTCCTGGGATTGAGCCCCATATCAGGCTCTCTGCTCAGCGGGGAGCCTGCTTACCCCTCTCTCTCTGCCTGCCTCTCTGCCTGCTTGTGATCTCTCTCTGTCAAATAAGTAAATAAAAGCTTTAAAAAAAAAAAAAAGAAAAGAAAAGAAATTAAGACATAAGAATAAAGCACCCTTACTCCTCAGGTCTCAACTTCTCTCCCTACTCGGATGCACCGTTGTCCAGAGCCTTCCTAGCTATTTTGTGCCCCTTCTCCTTCTATGGGAGAGGACCTTCTATGGAAGGGGACTTCCCATAGTCCCCTTCTCCTCCTCAGAGACTCTCCATACCCACAGCAATTTCTTCATCCACTCACTTCGTACACATCCTCCTTTTCTCTCTCGGGTTCACATGCCTCATTTCTCAGTCTCTGGCCTCTTCAACTGTTTCTGGAACCTCCCCCTCCCCCCCACAGCCACCACCACCCTCACAGACAGATACTCCCACTAACAAGAAACTGCTGAAACAGAAAACTAACCAAACTCCTCCAGAAGGCCTTGACTTTGTTTGCCTGCCTTCTTTCTCTTTTCTCTCTTCCACCTTCTTTTCTTTTCTCTCCCCTGTGTCACGGACTGGGAAATTTTCTCCCTGAGGTCCTGCCCTAGGAGATCTGGGACTTGTCCAAAGTAAAGGCAATAACCACTCCAGGACCCCCCTCCCCCCTGGAGCTCCTGCCCTTCCATCCTAAACTCAAAGTCCAGCTGGCCCATGAGCAGTTGGAGCCCTTCCTCAGACCTGCTTCGCCAGGGGCTCGCTCAGCCCTTCCTCAGACCTGCTTCGCCAGGGGCTCGCTCTCTGCCTGGGAGGGATGACTCCAGCCTGGAGACACCTGCTGAGAGCTTGGTACCTGCAGACCTCCTCTTCCAGGATCCCCAAGATGTGCCCTTCCTTGAGCGGTGAGTGGAAACCAGGGGCACGTGGGTCAGCTGAGTGTTGGCCAGAAGGGTCTGGGCTGAGCTCAGAACCTGTTGCCTGGGGCTCTGGGATTAAGCCTGCCGTGGGGGCTTGGAGAGAGGCCATCTCACACAGCGGTCCTCACCCTGCAGATCCATTGCCCTGTTCGAGCCCAATATTTTGCTACACCCCCACCCTGCCCCTTGCCTGAACGGAAATCCACGGATAATAAAACCCAACGATGCACAATTTCCAAATGAAAACAATGTGGTAACTTAGCTGTATTATAAAGGAGAAATAAAAGGAAAGCCATTCATGATTAACTGTTAACTGCAATAAAGAGATACTCAAGGTCGATGACTTTGGAAGGCATTAAGCCTCCTCATGAAGCCCCCGCCATGCCCGCAGGAGGTGGTACCATCACCTCAAGCAATGACAAGGAAACAGACTCAGAGGAGTGCAGCCATTTCCTCAGAGACAACCAAGAGCTAGGACTTAGACCCTGAGCCCTCTCTTTCCACTCAGACTCTCTCTCCAGCGGGGACACAAAGTGTGAGAAGACCCGGGGCCACCAGCCATTGGTGGCTTTATGTATTCTCTCTTCCGTGCTCGTGATTTTCCCTGAACCTCACCTCCTCCGCAATTCCCCTCACGGAACGTGAGTGTAAGCAGCTGTCTGCAGGTTTCCGTGTGCTCACAGGCCCGAATCAGGTACAGGAAATCCTCTTCCATCCCCCATTATGATCAATGTGATCTTCATTTTCTCATCTTTCCCTTTTCTCTCTTTTTCCTTCGTCTCCTATTTGCTTTATATCTTCCCAACAGTTGCTCTTCTTTCAAATTTAATACTGCTCATGCTTTAGAGGATTATTCTTTCATCTTTAACCCAAACTTACTAGTGAGTATTATTAATCCATTTCACAGCTGAGGAGACAGAAGAGTAAAAGCAATTAAGAAAGTTGGTCAAAGAGAGAAACACAGAAGTGACAACTTGCCATCTAAACCCAGTCTGGCTCTAAGTCAGAATGATTCCACCAGGCCCCTCCTTCCCTATACTTCTTCCAACCCTATTTGGGCTTCTCTTTTCCTCAATCATGGGATTTTGCCAGAATATCATTTAACCCTGTCATTTTCTGAGAAGGAGCTATAATTATACCCAGAGTCTTATGCTCCATAAGGAGGATACTACGTTGCAAGTACCAGCTGCTGACGAAGCAGGAGAGAGCGCCCTCTCTGTCCCCCTTCCCCTTTCCTAGCCTAACCCCTGACCCTTGCGGAGCTGGGCTGATGCTGGTAGAGGTGAAGCTTGCAGGTGAAATCTTCTTGATCAAGTCCTGGGGATTCCTTACCATAGCTGCACCGAGAAACTACGGAGGGAAAGTCCTCTTGCAAACTTAGGTCACAGAGACATGAACGCCATGCCATGCTCTACCTGCCCTTTCAAGAAACTCTGGGCCTTTATTTCTACTTTCTGACCTATTGTACCTAGATACACGCCTGCTTGGGTTTGTTCATTCCAACACACACTCATTGGCCACTCCCTTCTTAGGAACACACTCTGTGCAAGATACACATGCAAGCAAAGTATCTGAGTGCCTACTAGGGACCCACATGTGAAAAGAGCCACTGCAGGGCAAAAAGCCATGGTTTTGTTTTGTATCCCAGTAGGGGAGACAGAGCACAAACCAACAGATAAATATATAGAAAACACCCAGTAGAGATACACGTGATGAATAAAACCAAATTAGGGTGGGAAGATAGAAAATTAAAATGGGAGAGGAGGGAGGCAGAGTCTGGTTTAGATGGGGAGATCACCAGGTGTTAAGTGTGGCCAGGCAGGCGAAAATAAATATGTCACCATCCTTGTAAAACACCTGCATATAGTCTGTATGATATATGTGCGGGTCAAGGACTCAGCCTTGCCTATGTCTGATATGCACGGGCACTTGGGGCTAAACATGTGCACAGAGTTATAGGAGAAACTTGTTTCAAGATAAAAGAAGAGAAAACATATCTCCGAGGTGCCTTCTTCCTTACTAATGATAGTCGTTAAGTGTATATCGTCTCTAGGGAGATGGGCTGTGTGCTTGAAAGTACCATTTTCCCATGTCTGCCTACTTTGCCACAAGGAAGGGTGTGCCAGAGGGCAGATGGATGGCAAATGGTGCCCATTTCCAGCTGAGAAACTTCCCAAGACTCCTGCAAAGTCTTTTCCAAGAGAAGTATTAAAATGAGCCCTAAAGGGAGGTCTCCCGCCCCCCGGCAGTCCTTGCTGCCATCTGCAGAATTGACTGAACCCCTGAAAAGGTCCAGGAGGGGCAGGCCTGCTCCCAAAAGTGCCAAGAGGAGGGATGGACCCACCAGCCTTGGATTCGGGCAGACCTCTTGCTTGTGGACACCAGCAACCACCCTGCCTCGCTTAAGGAAAAGACCCCGATGGGAAAGATATGGAGGTAGGAAACCGAAAGAATCAGTGGGAGGGTGAGGAGGTGGGCAGGAGTGGATGTGAAGAGACATCAGGAGGGCCTAGCAGGGATAGCATCCCTCCTTGCAGGAACAGCCTCGGAAGCAGGTCTTGGTTCTGATGAGGGCCTGCAGCCATTCCCCCCAATGGGGGGCATCTGCTCAAGACGCCACATCTTAAAGAGGGGACACCTTGTTCATCCTTTGGAGGTCTTGTGCCCACCCCCTGGCCTCACTGGTGGGAGGCAGGCACCTGTTGTGAGTATCCTGTCACTGAGAGCACACAGTTCAGAGGGACCTAGTGCTCTAGCTCAATGCCAAGTGTACCCTGTAACTTCCTGCAGAACGTGGAACAGTTTACTAAGGAAAAGGATCCCCTCTTGGGTCTGGAAGCAGACGACATAACGTTTCTCCCCCGCCAACCATGGCCCTGCATTCATCCAGACTTCAACATGGTCTCAACACGCTTCTATGGGAGACAGCTTCTCTAGCCCTCAGCCCTACCAAAGTCTCTCAAAACTGCAAATGTCGCTTATGCAATCTGTCCCTCCCTTGGCCCTTAGGTGAATAAGATCTTCCTTTCTTAATTCATTGGCTATCCTACGAAAATGAGATATCTTGAGGGACAAATTTCTTGGTTTTGGGGGTTTTTTTTAGATTTTTATCTATTTATTTGACAGAGAGAGGCACAGCGAGAGAGGGAACACAAGCGGGGGGAGTGGGAGAGGGAGAAGCAGGCTTCCCACTGAGCAGGGAAGCGGATGTGGGGCTCGATTCCAGGACCCTAGGATCCTGTCCTGAGCCAAAGGCAGACGTTTAACGACTGAGCCACCCAGGTGCTCCGAGTGACAAGTTTTTTTAAAGTTACCTAATATGCTATGCAGAAATAAGTCATAGTTAGCATTTTAATAAATCACCTTAATGTTCTGCAAACTATGTTCATTGTGTATTACAAAATAATTTATACCTTTTTTTAATTTGAAAAGGTAGGAAGATCTTATTAAATACCCACTGCACTGAAAATTGGTTATGAATGTTAGAAAACTCTTTCTCATTAAAGAGAGAATTTCTGCCCAGAATTTTCAAATGCCCACAAAAATTGATCTCCCTCCCTTATCTTGCCCCAACAGATTTTCACTGTTTGATACTATGATCGTAGTATTTTGATACTTTGGGGAAAGACAACCAAGTTAATGTGACTTTGTAGTGGAACTCTGTGAGAATTAAGTAGCTGGAAAATTAAACCCAACTAGCCATTTATAATTTGCATTTCTTATACAATGGCAGTAGTGTTCTCCAAAGAGAATTCCACCTTTAAATGTCTTGGATTGTCCAGGTGAACTGGAGAGAAAATTGGTGAATTGGATGAAAATCATTAACTGTCATCAGTATTTAGCATCAGGCCTAAAAGGGCAACATGAGATCAGTTATAACAACAAAGAAGCCCAAAAAAATGCCTATACAGAAATAGATCAATTCCATTGCAATTCCATTTTATGACCCCAGATTTCAGTTTTCCCTTCCCCCACCTCTCTTGGGTCTGTCTCCCCACCCCCCACCACACACACATAGCCCCCATGTGTGTATGTGCTCACCCACAATCTCCCAGAACCCGGAAGTTTATTAACCCTCAACTCTTGTGTCATCCTCAAAACAGAGGCTATTTTGAACAAAGAATGCAGGCAAATATCCAGATATTTAGACTTTGCTTTTTTTTTCTAGCAAATAATGAAAACCAAATAAAGAAAAGCCTTTGTTTCTTTATGTCCATCAGCTATTATCATTACTACTAGTTTTGAGTTGGAGTTGTTTGGTGAGAGAGGAGCTATGAAAGGCAATAGACTTATGTGCTGTTACCTAGATTGACTTCACTATTGACTAATTCCTTTCCTCCTTGCTTCTTTCCTCCTTTCCAAATATTCCTTCCTCCCTTCCTTCTTTTCTCCCTTCCTTCCTTCCTTTCTCTCCTTCCTCCTTCCCACTTTCTCTCTTTCCTTCCATCCTTCTTTTTCCCCTCCTCCTTCCCACTTTCCCTCCTTCCCTCCTTTCCTCCCTCCCTTCCTCCTATCTTCCTTCCTTCCCCCTTCCCACTTACCTTCTCTCTTCCCTCCGTTCCTTCCTTCCTTTTTTTCCTTCCTTCCTTCCTTCCTTCTTTTCTTCTTTCCTTCTCCTTCCCACTCACCCTCCTTCCCTCTTCCTTCCTTTTTCTTTCCTCCTTCCCGCTTTCCCTCCTTCCCTCTCTTCCCCTTCCTTCCTTCCTTCCTTCTCCCTTCCCACTTTCCTTCCTCCCTTCTTCCCTTTCTTTCTTCTTCCCTTCCTTCCTTCCTTCCAACAGGATTTTATGTATTTCATTTGGATCCCTCACTCCACTATCACATTCCTATCAGTCTGGTGAAAAAAGAACTGAAAAAAAAAAAAAAAACTGAATAAACCTGCCTTGACTGTTTGAAATTTGGGCTCTTCTTTATCAAATCCTTCTCCCCAACTCTGCCCCACCCCCAACTAACTTTCATAATCCCTATAGCTTCAGAGTCAAGAGAACTTAGAGTCTTCTCAATGGGCAGCTCCAATTGTGCAGGTAGGAAAAAAGGACTGAAAGAGTGAAGGGAATTTGAATTCCTGGAAACACTCAGAATATTTTTTTCCATTTCAAAAGAGTAACTAATGCAGAGATACACAATGAAAAGCTTTTCAAAAGGTGAAATTCTCAGAAAACTTAAACTGTTATTTTTTTTTCTCATTTTAATACATGGATAGCCTAAAGTCTCTTGTTTTTAAGGTAAGAGCAAATTAATGACATTAGTGATTAGAGGACAAAAGTGAATGAGATCTCTTGGAAGAAAAACATATTCAGAGCTGTTACTTTCCAGATTCATTTAAAAACACAAATGTTCATTGTGTTGCTCAGGACTGTGACTTCATCACTACACAAAACACCAACATCTCATCTATGGATTCAAACCTTCATGCTAAATAAGAGGCATAATTTTCTCAGCTCTCTCCACCTGTAGAAAGATTTTGATACTGACACTGAATCTTCAAAATTAGCAGTATTCTTTTCTAAGAGTACTTACAAGGTCTCTAGACATCTCTTCCAAACTATGATATTCTGTAACTCCGTTATCCCATCCCACTGCTAACGACAGGTCAAAACCTGTGCTGGAAAGGAGAGGTGAAGGTGGCCAATGAATGAGAAAAAGAGAAGTAGGCTGGGAGCAAGATATTTGGAGTTTCATTCTTGTTCTGCCTCTACCTAGCTTGGTGAACTTAAGCAAATTAATTTTCTACTGGTTTCCTCATCTATAAAGTTAGCATTTTAACAACAACAACAAAAATCTGAGGCCCCTTCTAGCTCCAAATATTAAGTGATTCCCCAGGCTCACCTTATCTTCGCTTTGCCATGGTCTGGTCTTGTGTTGTCATGGTCTTTGTGTTGGGTTTTGGAGGATGGTTTTTGTCTTCTGGACCTATTTATGTGTATTTGTTATTATACTACATTGCCTAACACCTATCTCTCCTCATTCTCTACAAGGATAGTCAACAGCCACTCATGCCTTGTTTATTGAAGTCCAATCTGGTATCAGGAACTGAGATTGGCACCAGGATGTGGGCACTATGCCACTCAAAGCTTAGAAAGTGCCTCTATTATAAAGAAGATCTATTCCAGGAATGCACAGAAGTTTGGTGGACAGTAGAGAGAAATGTCATCCCTTGTGCAGGGTGTGGAAGAGCTCATGAGGGACCACAGTGGGAAAAAAGTGGACTCCCCCCAAATATCCTCCATGCTTTTGTGGACTAGATTTGAAAGAAACTCTCCTTTTCTTCCTCCCAATAACTTGTTGAGATACCTCAGTTTTTAAATCCAAACCAAATGTCGATTTGAATTATTCTTTTAAACTAAGGAATAAATGAAGTTGCCTACAGATCTTGGTTCAGATTGTGTACACATACAAGTGATTTTTCCAAACAGGCATGTTTGAGGTTTAATTGAGGACCCTAACTCACTTCACCTTTAATAGGTGCTTTCCGGACATCTGTGACCAAGCTTGGTCTTCATACAAAACACAGAATGCCTCCCTGTGACTTCACACCTGAAAAATACCAGGTAAGAGTCAGAATTTTAGGAAAACCCAAGGAAGTGGTTCTTCTTGAACGGGCTAAATTAATTGTTTTCTCGAGAAAGACAGACAGATGGCCCTGCCTGCTACTGAGCCCTCACATCTTAGATATTCTATCCCTTAAGTCACTGGAAGGGTCTGAACGCTCTTACTCCATTCAGTGATGTTGTGTGAATTGTGCATGTGCGGGACACAGCAGAGACAGACCAAGACTACAAGAAGGAGACTATTTCTATTTGTCACAGGGATATAAATATAGATAGAGACACACAAAGACATATATCACAAAGGTGATTCTACACATTTGCTTTCTAAAATGTTGTTTTGAGGGGCGCCTGGGTGGCTCAGTCCTTAAGCATCTACCTTCGGCTCAGGTCATGATCCCAGGGTCCGGGGATCAAGCCCCACTTCGGGGTGTGGGAAGCCTGCTTCTCCCTCTCCCATTCCCCCTGCTTGTGTGTCCTCTCTTGCTGTCTCTCTGACCAATAAATAAATTTAAAAATCTTTTAAAAAGTAAAAAATTTAAAAATAAGTAAAATGTTGTTTTGACTCTCATACAGCAATGTGTGTTCTGACCTTCAGGAGTCCTTCCATCCAAAATATAAAATTATAATTTTGCTTTCAGACTAAGAAATATTGGGCTTCTCTTTCTTTCTCTCTCCCTCCCTCCCTCTTTCCCTAATTTCCTCTTTCCCTCTCTCTGTCCCTTCCTCCCTTTCTTCCTTTCCATCCACTTTATTCTATATAATACTCATAGGTTAGAAATTGTAGAGTCAATAGTCAGGAGATACCCATAAAGAAGAGAAGGATAGGAGAAAGTTTGGTAAAGACATGAACACCACCAGCACTTCACTTTCTTTTCACTCAAAAAGAAAAGAAAAAAAAAAAAAAAACTGGGCCCCTGGGTGGCTCAGATGGTTAAGCATCTGCCTTCAGCTCGAGTCATGATCCCAGGGTCTTGGGATTAAGTCCTTCATCGGGCTCCCTGCTCAGCTGGGTATCTGCTTCTCTCTCTGCCTCTGCTTCCCTCTCTCTCTCTCTGTCTCTCATGAATAAATAAATAAAACCTTAAAAAAAAACTGCAGGAAAAAAAGGAAGGAAGGGAGAAAGAAAGAGAGAGAGAGAGAAAGGGAGGAAGGAAGGAAGGGAGAAAGGGAGGGAGGGAGGGAGGAACATTACCACAGACATTTACTTCTAAAATCCTTATATTTTTTCCTACAGCTAACATGAATTCAAAGACACTGAAAGGTAGAAAATTTCAGGTAGAAAAGGTAGAAAATGTCAGCCTCCTTCTTCATATTTGATCTAGAAAGTGATCAAAGGGCCACATTAATAATTTCCTGTACTGGAGAGGAAGGAAGGACCTTGGGCAAGGAGGACATGGGGCAAATACCCCCAGGTGTGGGCACAGGATGGCAGCCTATGCTCGGTCAGCATAGAGGCGAGACGCTGCATTAGGCCCTGCTGTTGATCTTGTAAGAAATGTGAAGGTGAGGGAAAAAGAGATCTTAAATCCTTAAATCTTGCCTATCTACAGTCCCTCGCCTATGAACGTGTCCTGGAGATCCACAGTCAACACCTCGCTCCCATGTCGACGGCGTATTTCCCGAAGCCTTTGTTGCTTCACCAGGGTCACATGGAATGGCTGTTTGATTACGAGGGAAACAGATACCTGGATTTCTTTTCTGGGATTGTCACTGTCAGTGTCGGTCACTGCCACCCGTGAGTATCCTTAAAATTCTGGCATTTTCACTCCCGAAGAATATATGGAGACCAGGCTAGTGATCACGTTAGTGATTCAGGACTCTGGTTACGAATTCTCTCTCCTTAGGCATATCTGGTTTATGGCCACCGTGCTCCCTATTTCCTGGGTAACAAAAAAATCTTAACACTGCCCTTTTTGTTTTCTCAACAATGCAAGATTTATTCATTCTCATGCCATGAGGCGTGTACCACGTGATTGGAGTGTGGTTGTGTATGTGTGTACTTGTCCTCACTAGTGACAGCTTTCCAGAGAGAGGCAAAGTACTGAGGAAAAGGCAAGCAGTTCTCGTAAACCCATGGGGAGGCTGGGTGTCAGGTGTGGAATGATAAATCGAGAAATCACTTCTAGCCTAAGGATCTTCCTCACCTCTGACTGTTGGATGGATGGATGAGGAAAGAAAGGATGCTAAGAGAGGAGTAATCAGAGCTGGAAATTTACATTAGAAATGCATGGATCTGTTAATCCTGGGGTTCTCTGGACCCTCGTTATCAACCCACCCACACAAATACCCTGGGCAGGTTCTTCTATGGTTCTTTTATTTTTGATGCCACTCTCTCATTTTCCTGCCTATTCGCTCTTGCCTTTAATCATCCATCCAACAAAGCTTACTTCAAGTAAGACCAGAATATAGCAGCAAACCAAAATCGACTGAGTAAGTTTGGGTCCTTCTGTCAAAGTAGGAGTGAAGATCTTCCCCTCCAGCAGCTGTCAGGTGGGAGGAGCGAGTTTTACCTCCAGGGTCTAGGCTCACCTCTTCCTCCCACAGCCGTCTCCTTCCTGCTTCTGTCTCTGGGAGGCACTCATCCCATGTGAGGTCCAAAGGAGCTTGTAAAATAAAATTCAAAGGCAGTCTAAAATATGTGATAAGCACACATGAAAGAAGGAAAGATAAACAAAGGAGAGAAAAAATTTGATTTCATTAATAATGTTAGATGTTGTCCCTGTGAGTCGACCACTCAATGGTGTTCATGACCTTTGTGCTTCTCCTGATCTCGCTCTGACCCTGCAGCTTGCCCTTTGACCCCCTGACCCTTTCCTTAGCCTTCTGCTCTTCTCTCTATAACCTCCTTATGCCTTATTATTTCCCCCATAGAATGGGGCCATTCCTGGTCAGTGAGTGACCTCTCCACAGCCTTTCCCAGCTCTGTCTCTTCAACTTGACCCCTCACCAAGCTACTATTATAACTCCAATAAACCCAGAGTGGGCATTAGGATGCCCCACATTTCCCACAGCATCTAGGACATCCCCACCCCTCTCCATGATAGTCCACCATCAGCTGAAGTTCAGCCTTACTGAGGCCAAACCCCTCATACCCTCCACTATACTGTTTCTACTTGCATATTCATTTATTCAAGGAGCACACATGAGCCTCACAATCTGCAAAGGTCCTCTGCCAGGAGCTGGCAGCCACTGGCTACATCTCTTGACTAATCCTGGAGTTTCCCTGACGTTACAGGCAAGAATGGTGAGGTCATCTTTGACTCGTCCTTGCCTTTCACTCCCCTTAGCCCACCTGATTCCAAGGTCTAGCTTTCCCTCTGCTGAAATGCCTCTCCCACCGGCCCCCCACTAATTCCCACTAATTCCCCCACTAATACCCACAGGTACCCCACTAATTCCCGGCCTCCTAGGAGTTTTCCTCCTCCCACACCTGGAAGGCCACCTTGCCCTCCTGGCTGACCTCACCATTACCAGCCTTCCCCTATCTATCCTACCTTCATATGGCTCACATGTTTATTTTGTTGAACAACACTTTTATCAATTACCTCTTCTGTTTAAGAGTTTATTGATACTCTGCAATTTTCTAAAGAGAGTTGTGGAACCCCGATTTCAGGAGAGGTCAGTTGGTAAAGCATCCCATGAAAAAATAAGCTTTAAAAACACTTTAAACTATATCTCCCTCCTGGAAAGAAACAGTGGGTATTTGGCTAACAAAGGCACTGGCAAGTCCTACAGTAAAGAAATCTGTCTGATCTGGTACTTCTCAAATTATTCTTTTTTTTTTTAATTCTTCATTATTTATTTATTTATTTAGCCCCGAACTTGCGTGTGTGTGTGTGTATGTGTGAACAACTATTACTAACAGATAGAACTGGTGTGTTAACTCTAGCCATTGCTGTCCTTTAGATCAAGTTCAAACATCCTGGCCTATCTCTTCAAGGTATTCCTAGTCAGGTCCTACATACCCTCAACATGAGCCCTCTGATCCTTGACAGAGTATAGTTTCAGAGTCACAAAATGTCCATCAACATTGACCACTGTTAGGAATCAGATACTTGACTCTCCTTTGAAGAAAGAAATGTGGTCCTTATATACACATGCATGATGGATCTATAACTCTTTAGAAGAGTAAATGAAAAGACACTCAGTCTTACACCTAGTCATCTCTAGTTTCCAAACTGTTCAAAGGATATTTAATAAGAAAACCTAATTAAAAAAGAGTCTATGTCCTGAAGTAGGAATTTCTCTTCTACAATCCCTGCAAGATTGTCATCTGGTCTCCTTTGGAACACCTCCCTTGGTGAAGAATCCACAACATTTCAAGACCACCCATCCCATTGCCAGATAGCTCTACTGGTTAACCAGCTCTGCTGGTTAAAGTTCTTCCCATGTGTGGATGAAACCAGCCTCTTGAAACTATTTGAGAAGTAGCCCCATGTTTGGGCTCAATGGCCAGTGTGTGCATGTTGGGGGGAACATGGCCACCAGCAGCATGGGGAACTCTGCTCTCCTGTTGCTCCAGGAAGGTGAACGCAGTGGCGCAAAAGCAGCTGGGCCGCCTGTGGCACACAAGTTCCCTCTTCTTCCACTCTCCAATCCACGAGTTCGCAGAGAAGCTTTCGGCACTTCTTCCTGAGCCTCTAAAGGTACGATGCTCTTCAAAGGAACAGGAGTCTCATGATCCCAGGGAAGCAGGAATATGAACAGCGAATCTGGTCCATGCTTTGAGCATCTGAAATAGTGAACTAATAGCCATATCTGAAAGGGATCAAGAAGACAGGGACTTAAGAATCGCTGGTGAAGCCAGCCAATGTTCACACATCACCTCCCAGCCTCTGCCTGTCCTTGGCCATGGGTCTGCAAAAGTCGCTTCACAGAAGCCCAGCCCTCCTCCCTGGACACTCTCCTTTGTGTTCCTGGGGGTTGGGAGAGTTCCTTCTCTTGGCTCCAGGGCCCCTCTACAAAGTCATTTTCATGGCTCATTTTACAGAGTGGAGCCATTTTTTACTAAAATTAAATCCCATTCAGTCCATTCAACCTAGGAGGCACTGAGATAGTTTTGCTAAATGAGATGTTTTTCTGCATCCAAAATGACTGAATAGGTCTCTTTTTAACTGAACTGAGATGTTGAAGTGTTGGCCAAGATTTGCATTTCCAGATTCACTGAACTAATATATGTCGTACCTAGAACAGTACCCAGCACCCAGGGTTGGTTTTTAGGATTATTTTCTGTATTCTCTAGATTCTCTATTTACTATAGAGCTGAAGAAAGCTGGACCAGCTGCAACCTAAGTGCAGCCCAGTCATGTTCATGGAGAAGCAGAAGTAGGGATATCAACAGGGGCACAGGGCCTGAGCCCGGAGGACCCAGGTGCCCTCACTTCTCCCTTCTCTTCTAACCAGGAGGAGCTGCACTTTTTCTTCATTTGCTTGTTTTTTCAATATTCACACACACTGAATAGACAGGCTAGGACATCCGTGGGGCTACAGAGTCAAGGGGCCTGCCTTGTCCCAGCCTTCAAAACTCAGGTGGTTGAAGTTCAAGAGCTAAACGATACAGTCCTCAGACGCACTCACCCATTAACCATTCCATACCCTGCCTCAGGTCTCCCTATCTTGGCATTTTGCAGAACATTGATGAGAGCCAGTGAAACCTTGGAATGTTTCACAATCGGGATGATCCCTTGGCCATTTTTGTATCTCTAGCAATTGGCAGCTTGTTCAGTGAAAAGCTGTAGAGTTAACATAGTAATCCGGGGATGGGACTGCTTGTCTACAGGGAACTCACCTTAATAATTAGAGGCTGGGACACACAGTCTTTAGCAATTTCAGATTAATTGGGTAAAAAGGAAATAAATGAACGTATGATGTCACGTGTCTTCTGTTTCCCTCCAGGTCATTTTCTTGGTGAATAGTGGTTCAGAGGCCAATGATCTAGCCATGCTGATGGCCAGAGCACACTCAAACAGCACAGACATTATTTCCTTCAGGTAACCACGCCCTGAAATATTCAACCTCAATAGCATTGACTTACTCCAGTACTAAATGGGCATCTTTAAAACATAGCCTGGAGGGGAAGGGGGCTTTCCCAGGAGTATTGTTCTAATTTTACATGTTAGGGAAGAATCAGTCCAGTGAATTTTATGACTGGATAAACCCATCTAAACTGGCCTGATCCAAGTTAGGAGCCCCTAAGTTAGGGGTCCCTGACTGGGGTAACAAACAGCTTGGAGTACTAGTTATGTCACAGATCTTCCTATAAATTTAAAGAGATAGTCATATGTCAGTTTTTTGTTTTGTTTTGTTTTTTATTTTGAAGGTATGGTATTGACCAGGACAAATGCCGAGTAGTGAATGACTGGTCAACACCCACAGATGCTCATGGCTTTAACTTTATTCTCTTTAAGTGCAGAGGATGCATATTTAACCTGTATATTTCTCCTTCTTTGGGTGACTTTTGAAAACTGATAATTTAATAACTTCATTATAAACCCTTGGCGTTTAAATAATAGAAAATTAAGCATTTTGTTTGCAGTTGTGTCTTCTGGGTAATTTTATATAGCACATTGAAATAGGATCTTATAATAAGGTTTATGTCAAAGAGCAGCTTATACTCAAAGTAGGTGGAATGAAGAGGTAGTCCTGGTCTGTCACCTGTCTGGCCATAATTTCTGTCTCCATTCAAAAGAAGATTGAATACCACAGCATGTCCAATACTGCATAATCCGTATAAAACGCACATGTAGTAACGAAGGAAACATTTGTTAACAAAGAAACACGGCAAGAAAAAAAAAGTGATTGATGTTTTACCCAAATAAACATCCCAGAATATACATGTCCAGATAAGTGTTGATCTATTCAAAACAGTCATGTGTTACTGGGGTTCAACACACGTTCATGTCTCCTCCTTCAAGATAGATGACCATCCTTTTGAATGGTCTTAATAGTTGTAAATCCTCGTGTCAGGGTGACTTTGATTTAGGGAACCATCAAAACCCCTTTGAGCCAAGACTGGTGATGAGGATGATATGGACAAAATATGATAGTCTTGGGTTCAAAAAGAAACAAAACCTGTGATCTTTATACGCCAAATAAAGTGGCTTTTGAGGCATTTGTGCAGCAACCACATCTCAGGAACTAGTACTTGGCTTCTCAAGGTGACTACATTGAAGACTAATGCTCATTGGCTATCTAATCTCTGGCATGTTGCTGAAAGATGGGTCTCATTACTGTAGAGGAATCCAGTAGGGCATCAGTTAAGGTCAGAGTTCCTGCCCAGATGTTCTCCAAAGCTTCCTTTCACCATTTCAAATCTCTGACCCCAGGAGAAAAGACAAATAAGTAAATTCTCCTGGCAGAGCCTTTGAAGATTTCTTAGAAATCACTGGAGTTGCACGTCAATGGTGTTCTACTGAATTGAAGAAAAATGAACTTAACCCCATCTTCTGACTGTTTCTTCTCTGTAGAGGAGGCTACCATGGGTGCAGTCCTTACACACTTGGCCTGTCCAACGTAGGGCCCTACAAGATGGAGCTCCCCAGTGGGACGGGCTGCCAATCAGTGAGTTCTGGGATTTTTATCTTGTTTCTCGAAAGTCTGCTGGGTAGGTGCTATGATTGATCAGATTGTCCAGGTATTAGGATTCGAAATGAATATAAAGCCTATCATTAATCAGGGGCTGAATTTGACTTAGTGGAACCAAAGCCCACTTGGAGGAAATGTTTATTAGAAAGGCCTTCAGAGTCTGAGTAATAATTAGTGATAGAGATTTTTAAAGTTTGTTTTGCTTTTAAACAAAATCAAGTAAACTACCAATAAATACATTGAAACTAGTTCTCAGAGCCTTGAGTGCCTAAGATTTCTATAGAACCATCATCCCTGTACTCACCTTCTGTCCTCACTTGCTATATATACCCACCTCAGCAGAAGACTCAGATACCTAATTATTCCTATTCTTTCAGATGCCCTTACTCTCCAAACTCTTGAGCGAGTTCTTTCCAGGCTGACACTGAAATCAGTTTCCTTTGTAAAGTGCCCACATAACTGATTTCTAAGAAAAAAATTATCTTTTCCAACCAAAATATTAGAGTTTCATCCAAGGTGGGAGAGGAGCAAGGGAGGCATCTCAATATCAAACTAAGAAGCCCTCTTACCCTGATGGCATCACATTCTCCTTCAAATTGGCTACCTTGTCTTCCCAGTTTGCCAAATTCCTTCTTTTGTCACTTGCAGACAATGTGCCCAGATGTTTTCCGTGGCCCTTGGGGAGGAAGCCACTGTCGAGATTCTCCGGTGCAAACAATTAGGAAATGCAGCTGTGCACCAGGTTCAAGGGGTCAGGGAGGGAGGTGGGTGGTGGAAGGTCAGGAGGGGCAAGGAAACTAGAGAAAGGCTGTACCATTCCTAAGTGAACAGATTGGAAAAAAAAAAATGGAAACGGGAGGAGTCAAGGAAACAAAACTAGAAACCCACCCCACCCCACCCCCACCCCCATAGAATCAGCATTTCCCATGCCTCCCACCACGGTGCTGTCTGGCTGTGAGGAAAAGCATCTCACACTATCATAGCTGGGCTAAACAGACAATCACTTGGTGCTTAATTAAAGGGGTTCTTTTAGCTCTATTAGCAACAGCTCTTCTATCAATTTTAAAAGAAAATAAGGCTGGTAGAATTGTTTACCAATTCCCAGTGGGGAAGGGTGGGGGAGAATACTTTTTGCAATCTCTTGAAATGCCAGACAGGAAGCGCACCACCCCACCCCCAGGGATTCAGAGTGCCAGCCAAAATGACAGCATCTGTCAAAGCATAAGGCCATTCCCAAAGGCTGCTGATGTCTCTTGCAAGTTTTAAAGGCGTTCTCAAAAGGAAAGCTGTCACTTACCCATGGCGGTTTTAGTGACATTCTTTACCTATTCTTATCCTGAGAGGAGGCTCGGAAGCAGACTCTCTTCTTTGCTAATCAACAGGTCTCCCCTGGTGCCTGTCGGCACAGTTCAAGACTTTTCAATAGCTGCTTCTAAGTAGTGCTGAAAGAAAGAGCTAAATGCTTCTGCGGAAGGTATTTGACGAAATAGTCTGGCTCACGGGGTTGAGAAAAAGAATGCAAATGGAAGTCTTAAAAAAATGAGCTTTGAAAGGAAGAAAAATCCCTGTCTCCTTAAAGTTCAGATGGGATAATGGCAAAATGGAGGTTGGAGGATGAAAGAATGAGCATTGAAACAGGATGCTGTGGTCCCAGAACTGAAAACTGTAAGGAGACTTAAAACTGTGTGTGTGTGTGTGTGTGTGTGTGTGTGTGTGTGTGTGTGTGTATCTATCTATCTATCTATCTATAGATAGATAGATAGATAGATACCCTCCATTTTAAAAATGAAAAAACCAAGGCCCACAGTGGGGAGGCTGGGGAGCTAGGACTTCACCCTAAGCCTTCTGACTCGAAACCAGTGCTCCCAGCCTATGGCCATCTTTGTTCACACTAACATTCCAGCAGGATGAACCCAGGCTTGACAATAATTCCCATTCTGCTGGCCAGACTTAGGAGACCCGTGAAGTCAGCAGACCAGGAGTCCACTCCCAGCCCCGGCTGGTTCAGCTATGAGCAAAGGCTCCACCGATTGTGTCTTTTTTCTCATTTGGAAGATGGAGATAGCAGCACCTGTATCTGTCTCTCATTACTAGGCTTCATGAGATCAAGGGAAGAGAGCTTTCTGTACAGGGAGGCAGATAATAGCAATGTCAAGTGTACCCATAGAGCCAGACCTGTGGATCCAACCTAAATGGCATCAAGAACTACAATTGGTTTCATGTACCTCATGGACTTCAACCCAACCACAAAACCATGAGCATGGAACCTAGCAGGCAGAAGTGCTCAAGAGATAGCTCTTGCCTTCCCTCCCCACACTGGGTCCCTCTCCCTTTCCATCCCCTCCACCTCCTCCTTCTTTGAGGCTTTCTGCCAACTTGAAAATGCTAGAACCCCATGGTCATCTCTCTAGTGGCATTTGGAGGCTAAATGATAGTGACAGAATCCATTTCTGCTTCTCTGGACTGTCGTCTTTGGCATATCTGAAGTCAGCTGTTTTCTTAACTCATATCTTCAAGAGACACCGCTGATATATATTTAAATAGACTAGGAATACAAAAAAGGACTTCAGCCTCCTCCAGGGCTTTGGGGAGCTGAGAAGTGTTTGGTCCTTGTTGTAAAAAGGCAGATTCATAGGTTTGCAGAAGTAAGCCAACGTATAAAATAGTTTGAGTATAGAAGATTCCGGTTCTCAATTCCTCTTAGGGTTTGTTCACTGGGCACATACAGGTGCCAATCTTGGTAGAAGTTCTTTCATCTCAGGATTATGTCCTCACGGTCCACATGGGCATAAGCAGGGTCCATGTTGTGAGCCTGATCTAGTCGCTGCTGTGGGAGACTTCATTACCTTCCTCTATCCTTTTGTCAGGATTTTGTCTTTCCAAGTGTTCATTCCAGACCCTGAACTTCAGATGTCACCCATGATGACATTCACTCCTAAAGTCCACAGCCCCTGGAAACCCCAGACTTTGGACCTATCATGTCATTCTTCCCCACCTTTTGCAAAATGAGTTTCCTTTTCCTTAAGAATTGTTCTTTCTTGGCCTTTCACTCCATTTAACGGTTTCTACCCTAGCAGCTAAAGTGAAAACAATTTCGTCTCTACTCTGTTGCTCGTGTGGTCTCCAGGAGAACATCCACTCTTTACACCCTTGTTGTTGTCATGGTGATGCCATTGCACCCCATCCCTCTCCAAAAGCAGCCTGACCTGGAGTTACAGCAATGAGCTCAGGAAGGAAATGTGAAATGTGAAATGAAATAAGAAGCTGATTACAGCAGGTGACCCCTCTCATCACTGAACTTGTGGGCAGTGGGGGACAAATCATGAAAGGTCTATCACCAGTTTAAGCAAAACCTTGTCTCGGGTTGGTTTTGTCCAAATGTAAGCCATTAGGGTTGATTTTGCTCCACCTTCTGATCTCTCTCTTTATAGCTCAGCTTACTAAATGTCCAAATTGTATCTTTTGAACATATGTTCCATCCTTTAGAGTCATCTTTGACTGTTTTCTCTTCCTTTCTAAGAATTTAAAAATTCATTCTCTAGAGGCATAGGTTTATTTGTCTAGCATATCCTGTTCATCAGACAACTTCAGCGATGACAAAAAATGTGCTTTCTGGGCTTGATTCCCTTTCCATTACTTCCTTCTTTGCACTTCCAGCCCCCAATTCCAACTAACCAAAGATGTCAGGTACCCTGGTTGAGCCAGCTCTCCCAAATACCACATGTACCTTAAAATATGTTTGGGACCAGGGAGTGTTCTTTCCCATTTTTAAATGAAGAGCTGAAGTATAAAATATAATTTGTGCCTCCGTGTTGATGATGATGACGGAAGTCTTCTGTCCCTTTTCTCTAGACGTCAGGAGATAAGACAACCTCCCCGCATCTCAGTGAGTGCTGGGATGGCAGGTGGTGGCTCTCCTCCCAGATTGCTTTCACTGTCACTGGGGCTGGGGCTCTGCCACGTCCACACCTCCCTCTGCACCCTTCTGCTGTCCATGGATACGGGCTGTGTGGTGCTGTTTAGAATCAAATTAGAGACATGGATAAAATTTCTGAAGTTTCAGTCGTGTATGGATGCAGTCGCTCTGGGAAAGGCTTCCTGCCCCCTGTCACCATGGGTGAACATTATCGGACTCCAGTACTTTCCTCTTTAGACCAGATTCTAATTGTTCTATAAACATATTTATTAACTCTAAAGACCGAGACACTCTATAGCTTTAAAACGGTACATCCGATTAAGGGGCAATAAAAGGTAAATAGAGTTATTTTCAAATAGATGAAATCCATGCTCCAACTACATTTGAATTAAATCTGCCCATTGAGAGGATAGGCATCCTTGGGTGCAATAGCTCTGTATTCCAGACTCAGTGATACCTTGGGACGTCAGATGGAAGTGACTGAAGTGGTTCTTGTATGTTTTTATGGCTCTCCTCCTCTCGCTGCTCAAACTAAAGTGCAAGTTGTTGCAAAAGAATGTCCCCCCTTCAGAATGCTATGCCCTCATTTCCTGTTTACTGCATTCTAAGGTTTCTAATCAATCTACTCATCCTCTTTTTTTTCTGTTTCCCCCCATTCTACTGAATGCCATTCTCACATCTTCAAATGCTATGTTTTGTGTGTTTGTTGGTTGGTGGTTCTTGTTTTTTTGCAGACTGCTGCCAAGCGAAAGACCACTATATTGAACAGTTCAAAGATACTCTGAACACTTCTGTGGCCAAATCAATTGCTGGATTTTTTGCAGAGCCAATTCAAGTGGGTATATTGACCTTAGACATCAATTGGGCTGACTTTTAAATTATCAAAGAGTTTTAACTCAGACATTCTAGAGAATTCGAAAATATTTAAGTGACCATTGCTGTGTCCCTCTCCTAATTCAATTCATTCTCTTGGTCTCCTTGAAAAAAAGAGGGCCCCTGATTCTCTACTGACCTTCAAACACTCCTGCATTCCTGGGTTGAACAGATAGATGAAACTACTGAATTCCTAAAATTCTGAAGAAAGGGAAACCCCAGCAAATTTTAGTTGTTTAATACCCATACTGCCAGGGGGAGTATCTCTTCAATTTTACCAAATCCCCTTCATCCACCTTATATCTAATCTCAGAAATAAGCATTTGCTTCGTTTTCCCCAAAGGAATGGCATAGAGTAATGGTCCCTCTCTTCACCCACAGTTGGAGCAGTTCTAAAGACCATTTTAAAAATTTCTAGTATTACTAATACTACTGATGATAATGATCTAGCTTCTTTTTTTTTTCCTTAATAGTTTCAAAGGACTATGCTGTTCTTAGAGGACACCCAGGTTTGGTCTTTTGCAGGGGGTAAATGGAGTCGTCCAGTATCCAAAGGGGTTTCTACAGGAAGCCTTCGAGTTGGTGCGGGAGCAGGGAGGCGTGTGCATCGCAGATGAGGTGAGCTGTGGACCGGCTGTGGGTAGGGAGCCAGGGCAGGAAAGGCACAGGGAGAAACTTCTTCAAACCTCCCTCCGAAATCCAAGACAAAAGTATCTCCTGTGGGAATTCCAGGGTGAGGGTATGAATTAATGAAGCCTTTGCTAGTTGACTGGTTGGTTAGTGGCTTATTTGGTCCATTTAACAAGCACAACAGAACTTAAATATCCAAATTGGAGTCTATCAAATGAGTGGCTAGTGGGCACTTTCTACGTTCTCATGTGGGGACTGTGTCAGGGGTAGTTCAAAAACCACACAGGAAATTTAATTTCATAACCAAGTTTTCATCCTAATTTTTCCAAAATAGTATTAACCAGCCTGGCAGCATTCATCTTACCTTAATTAAAAAAAAAAAAAAAAAAAAAAAAAAAAAAAAACTTGTTTGGAAAAGATATTAAAAGAAAAAAAAATGCATGGGGCACCTGGGTGGCTCAGTTGATTAAGCATCTGACCCTTTATTTTGACTCAGGTCACCATCTTAGCCTCATGAGATCAAGCCCCAGCTCGGGCTCTGTGCTGGGCATGGAGCCTGCTTAAGATTCTCTCTTGCTCTCCCTCTGCCCCTCCTCCCACAAAAGAAAAAAAAAATGCAGCCTCTAAGAAAGGAGAGGGCCACCGTTCCAGATATTTAAAAACTAGTTCCAAAAAAATTCTAAAATAGCTGAAGTTAAGGTATCATTGGAGGAATAAGCATACAGTAGCACCAAGGCGACACTCCAAAGGGAACAAAATTCACCAACTCTGCAAGCGTTAGCTTGTGTCTTTTTTAAAGGTAACAATTTTATCATAATCACACCTCATATTAGGGTATATCAAAGACAGTAGTCTTTTGTCTGCCGAGAATAGCAGCAGAGGTCAAAGGACCAGAGGATGGTCCCCAGGACCACAGAGAGCCCCTGGCTCATTCCTGGGTAACAGTCATGATTCTACAAACAAGCACTTCCACCCACCAAGAACAGGTGGGCACTTGTGACTATGTTTCCCACCTGTTTCAGTCCTGCTGTCTTCCACCTGAACATTTTTCCTCAACTAAACATTCCCTATGGCAGTCTTTGGGCTGTCCCCTCTGCAAATTTTTTTGGTAATTTCCTCATGTGCAGCCAGGTTTTTTATAACCCCAGGTGGCCGGGATGGCCCCCCAGAGTGCTGCACACATACACATGGCCAACCCACCGCACACCCCCTTCCCCGACCTGCTACTGGGAGTTTAGGGAATGCAAACCAAACATAGTCCTGAAGAAAGTTAACTGCTATTAAAAAAAAAGAAGAAGAAGAAGATTAACAATTTGCTACATCAGCAAGAGAATCAGTTTTAACCTTTGGAATCAGCACTTAGTGAAGCTGCCACAGTTGGGCTAACAATGAGAGAAAGTAGATTGAATTTTAAAAATATATGACTTTCTGGGGCGCCTGGGTGGCTCAGTTGGTTGAGCAACTGCCTTCGGCTCAGGTCATGATCCTGGAGTCCTGGGATCGAGTCCCACATCGGACTCCCTGCTCGGCGGGGAGTCTGCTTCTCCCACTGATCTCTCTCTCCTCTCATGCTCTCTCTCTCTCTCTCTCTCTCTCAAATAAATAAATAAAAAAAAATCATTTAAAAAAAATATATGATTTTCAGAATTTTCTTTTTTTTTTAATTTTATTTATTTATTTGACAAACAGAGATCACAAGTAGTCAGAGAGGCAGGTAGGGAGAGAGAGGAGGAAGCAGGCTCTCTGTGAAGCAGAGAGCCCGACGTGGGGCTCGATCCCAGGACTCTGGGATCATGACCCGAGCTGAAGGCAGAGGCTTTAACCCACTGAGCCACCCAGGTGCCCCGACTTTCAGAATTTTCTAAGATGGGTGTTTTTATCACTGTTTTTTTAAAGATTTATTTATTAATTTGAGAGAGAGTGAGTGAGGGCATGAGTGTGGGGGAGGGGCTGAGGGAGAGAGAGAATCTCAAGTAGACTCCCTGTTGAGAATGGAGCTCCACACGGGCTCAAACCTAGGACCCCAAGATCACAAACCCAGCTGAAACCAAGAGTCAGCGGGCCAACTGACTCAGCCAGCTGGTGCCCCGGTTTTATCAGGCAGCAGCCATACCGGCCCCAATCCCCTCCCTATAACTACAGCTTCTCCCCTGCTGCCTTACCCACTGGAGATCCTTATTAAAGATGGCTAACCAGAATGTTCCTTTCATGTGCATTACTTATCTGACCCTCACAGCAGCCCTGTGATGTATTGCTATTACTATTTCTACTTAACAGAGTTAACATAGGTTCAGAGGACTTCAGAAATATGTCCAAAATCCCACGAAGCTAGTAAACGGGATCTGGTAACTGAAAGCTCAGACACAGATTAAGTGTTGTGTCCATGATCCTACAAAGATGGTGATGCTGATGACTGGCAGCGATGATACAGAAGAGGAAGAGGAGAAGAGGGAAGTGATCAAAGTCAGAAAAGCCATCATTTCTTGAAAGGTTTCCAATGGTTTGGCGTTTATTTTCACCAGGTGCAGACAGGATTTGGAAGACTGGGCTCTCACTTCTGGGGCTTCCAAACCCATGGCATCCTGCCAGACGTTGTCACCATGGCTAAAGGGATTGGGAATGGCTTTCCCATGGCAGCAGTTGTAACAACCCCAGGTAGGGCCAACAGGGAAGTTCCATTTTCTTCTGGGTCTCTCCCATCAGCGATGGTAGAAAACAGGTGTTTCAGAACTTGTGTGTGTTGAAGACAGTGGTGGGAGCTCTACGTGCATTTCTGAAGCGATAATAAAGAGAGACAGTCTGCCAGATGGTGGAAGAGATGGAAGAAAGCCAGTCCTTTTTGCTCTTGCTGTAAGCAAATTAATTCTCCCACGCCCACAATGCAAGGCAGGTTCTCACACTCCAACAAGGTATAGGAAATTGTGCCACAAAAACAAAACCCACACAAGAGACTCCTTTTAACCAACCTGAAGATAACTGTGAGATTTCCAAGGGAATCATGTTTTGAGGGAGACTCTTCCTTGGGCTTGCTATTCCCCTATGTTATAAACTCAGGGTCCAGAGTGCACAGTTTTCTCTGTTTCTGTCTCATCAACAAAACAGCCGAATATAATACATCTCATTTAGTCAGAATATTCTATAAAATGAACATAAGAATAAACCCTATTTTCAGTTTTAGTGAGGTTTTACAGAAAATTATTTTTATGAACCATTTATCATTAAAAGTCTTTAAACCATTTTGCTCTTCCCACCAGTAGGAAGCACACTTTAGATATACTAGAGGATAATTAAGTGCTCTGATATTTCAGTGTTTTTATTGAATGAATAAAGCTCCCTCTGCTCTCCACACAACAGGCCAATAATTTGAGAGGCGAGATCGGGGGCACAAAAACCAGCAAACTGAGGAGATGGCAGATTGTCATCCTAAGGAATGTCTCCCCTGGGCAGGAAGTCTAAACTCCTTGTTTGTTAGCAAAAGGGGGAAGCATGAAGGGGTTGGAGACAAAGGTGACCCATGTCTGTAGACATCTGAGAAAGGTCTTGTAACTTCTTTGTCCTTGGTCAGTTGCTCTTTGTCTACAGGTATCTGGTGGTGTCGTGTAAATCTTTTTTTTTTTTTAAGATTTTTATTTATTTATTTCAAAGAGAGGGAGAGAGAACACAGAGGAAGAAATAGAAGCAGACTCCCCTCTGAGCAGAGAGCCTGATGCTGGGCTCCATTCCAGGACCTTGAGATCATGACCTGAGCCAAAGGCAGAGGCTTAGCCCACTGAGCCACCCAGGTGCCCCTCGTTCCTGTAAATCTTAAACATAACATTGGTATTTCTGTTTGTACTTCCTTATCTCCTCAAGTGATGTAGGTTTCAGGTAAAAAAACAAACAAACAAAAAAACTAGTTTATGCAAATCTCAGCTATAAGCAAAATTCCTTCAGTAATTAGCGTATCTACATGCAGGGTGAAGCAGAAGTTTCTAAACTATAGGTCACAACAACAAGGGAAAATGAAGCAATATGTAATCAGACATGCTGTGTTTCTACCTGTTACAGATATTAAAATGTGGATGTAGAAAGTAAAGTATAATGAACCAAATATATGCTCACCCAGAAACAATCCAGAAATAATGTTACAAAATCCTTGGTGTTGTTTTAAAAAAGAAAAAGTTTTCCTTCTTAGTCCCAAGAGTATAATATAGAAAGAAAGGCTAATAATGAAGATTCCATGTAAATTCTCATAAATCAAACATTAAGGTACTTTTCAACTCACACAACACATTACAGATTTTGTTATCACACTTCTCATGGGGTGAATAAGCAATTTTTCCCAATCCACTGGACACGTGGATCAGTCAGCTAGGGCTACCATATCAAGACACCATACGCTGGGTGGCTTAAACAGCAGATATTTATTTCCTCATAGTTCTGGAAGCTGGAATCCAAGATCAAGGGGCCATCAAAGTTGATTTCTGGTGAGATCTCTCTCACCGATGGCCAACTTCTTGCTGTGTCCTTACATGTCCTTTTCCTCAGAGAGAGAGAGAGAGAGCTCTAGTGTCTCTTTCTCTTCTTAGAAAGACACCACTGCTGTAAAGCCCCCACCCTTGTGACTTCATTTAACCTTAATTACTTCACTAAAGGCCCCATCTCCAAATATATCCACATTGTCAACATCTGAAGAGGGGCCAGTAGGATGGGGAGACACGTAATTCCACCTATAACCTCCACTCTCTGGTGAAGGAAGAATGCGTTGGATATGATGCCATGAAATACATTATTAATACAACCCAAAAGTCAATATAATTCAAATGGTGTGATGGGAGATTATAGATAGGAACGTCTCACTCTCTACTCAGCTTTTATCTTCTCCTCCTAGAGATTGCCAAGTCTCTGGCTACACGTCTTTTTCACTTCAACACCTTTGGAGGAAACCCCATGGCCTGTGCCATTGGGTCAGCTGTGCTCGAGGTATGTTCCAACAGCCACATCAACATCTCTCATTTCACAGAATGGCTACTTCAAAACCACACACACACACACACACACACACTATCCGACCTCTGTCACATCATATTACTCAGGTGAAGAGGTAATTACCAATCCATGCATTTAAGTTCAATTTCCAGTGATTATTCTGCCCCTTCACTCCTTTTTAAAGTTCTACTTTGGGTGCTTGAAGTATGAGATACAAAATAATTCATAATCAACTTCATATGCATAGGAAATAGAAGAAAAGGTCACTAGCTGAGAGCACTGAAATTTCTCTTTTATTTGAGTGCTATGTAATGGATAGTCACCAACTGCTATCCTTGAATTCGGGTTAATTTTGGCCTGGCCTTTATTGTCTTCCTTCCTTTGGTGGTACAGTCATAAAGAGAAACTGCGTTCATCGGGACCAATGAGATAATTCAGCTGTTGTTCAGACCCTGTCCCTCAATTTCCCTGATGTCTCCTCTGGTAAATGCCCTTGCTAATGTGCATAATAAGAGCATTTGCTTAAGTACGTGCAGGGTATCACTGGAAGAATGCCCAAGAAACGACTCTCTGTGGTTGTTTGTGGGGAGGGAGACTTGGTGTTTGGGGGATGGGAGTCAGCGAGGACTGCTGTACTGCATACACTTTCATACATTCTGATTTTTGAACAAGGCACATGACTCACCGATTTAAAAATTTTGAGTATATTTAAATAAAAATTCCCTTGCTGATTAAAAAGTTTCTTCAAATAGGATAAAATCACAAAATGAAAAGTTGGGGGAGGAGTGTTTCATTTGCTTCATTCAATAGACATTGCCAACTTTTTGTTTAAGTGTTGCGTCCCCGCGACCCGGTAGAGAGGATTTAGGTGAATAAGAAGGACTTAAGTCATGTAATTCTTATCAGCTAAATATAAATGTGGTATATTGTGTGTAGGAGATAAAAATCACAGGTGTCTCCCAGGAGTGGAAGTAGGTGAAAATTTTTTCGTATCTTCAGGGCCCTGACTCTGGGCCCACACAGGGCTTCAGTCAGTCTGTCAGGCCACTGCCCTGTAGTGGGACACTCAAGCAATGATAGTGTGTGCCTGGCTGAGGGCCACTCTTCAGAGGCCAGTAAGCTCCCAGTAGCGTGAGAATCTGTGACAGGTCTCCCCTCAGAGCACTGTCTTCCCCACGACTGTATCCTACTTCTCAGCCAGGCCAGGTAATAATGAACCTCAGGATAATGGTGTCAGCGTTACAGACTGCGTGGAGACATGTCTTTACTCTTTCCTATATTTTTAATCACCCCTGAAGATGAGGAGGGTTTGGGGACCATATCTGCTATACCAAGCCTCTTTTTTCTCCTTACAGCAAAGCTCTTTGTTGTACAGGACCTGGTTCCATTAGACTTTCAGTTCCAAGCATTTGGTCAAGTTTCTATAAAAAAGGTCGTACACATTTATCTCTCAATGCTTCTCAGTCAATATTAGAATTTTTTTTTTTTTTAATGCAAGGCCATTTGCGACTTTCTCTAAACAGGTGATTAAAGAAGAAAAGCTACAGGAAAATAGTCATGATGTTGGCACCTACATGCTACAGAAGTTTGCTGAGCTGCGTGATGAGTTTGAGATTGTCGGAGATGTCCGAGGCAAAGGCCTCATGATAGGAATAGAAATGGTGAAGGACAAGGTAGGTTCTGATCTGCTGTGCTCCGTGTGACTTCTTGGGGTTGGGAAGAATTAAAGTAAGAAGCGTGAGCCACAAGGTCACTTCATTCATTCTCAGGGAGAGCACACAATGCCAGCGAGCTCAGCGAAGCTCAGCAAAGACAAGTGGGGAGTGCCAAAAGCCAGCAGGTCAAGAGTCCTAGAAGAGTGAGGTAGGGCATTTGGAACAGGGAGCTGGTATTTTTCCTGCCGCTCAAGGCAAAGAATATTGGTGACAACTGAATATTTAGAATTAGACATATGGATATGGAGAAGGGAGAAAGTTATTTGGGGAACGGCTGGTGGCCCAGAAAGCTCATGGAAGTGAGGGAGAAGGCCAGGAGAGAGTTGTGAGGATGTTTTGGGGTGAGGACATTAAGGATCTACAGGATTTTGAATTTTTCTGTTTGTGAATATTTTTCAATCTCCAAGTAACCAGGCAGGGTGTGACTTTCTGATGACATTTCCCACTGTGACCTCAAACTCAGAATGACAACAATTGAACTTGGCTTTTTCCTCCAAACCAGTTATTCCTCCAAGTTCGCGGTTTCTGTTTCTCACCCTTCACTCTTCTCCCAATTACCCAGCCTCCAAACCAGAAAATAACTTGAAAATCCTTCACTCCTTGTTTCTAGTGTCAAGTCCTGTGGATCTTTTCTTTGCCAAGTCTCTCAAATCCTTCCCTGTGTCTCCATGGCTGTCCCTGCAGCCTATGTCCCTCCCCTTCATAAAAGCAAAGCCTAGACCCACTGAGGAGAGCAACAGGGGGAGAATCTTGGCACCAGGCTGACAAAGTCAGACTAACTAACCCCTTCACCCTAACTCTTGTCCAACTTTCTCTTAAGCAGCTTCTTGCTATTTATCTTAACACGGCATCCTAGTTGAGGAGGGTTGATGCTCAATTATTTTAGGACTCAGACAAGACTATGGATATAAGACTCTTCCTTTAACGCCACACAGCAGATCCAGTACAAAACTGGAATGTTTAAACAGGATTTTAAAGCTAAGGGAAGAAAACAACAAAATATGAGTAACATGAGACTAGGCCTTCTGGCTCATAAGCCACAAGTACTTATCTTCAGCTTATGGTCCAATCAAGAGCTGTTTTAAGGCTCAGAAGAGTCCATCCTAGTCCCCAACACAGGAGCTCCCCCAAAGAATCCATGCTTTAAAGTCCAGACACCACAGAGGAAAACCCAACGAGAGAGAAAGTGTTCCTGTCTTTCCCGCTGTTCCAAACCCAGTTTCTGTGTACTCAGAGACACACAAACCCAGAGACACGCGAACAAAATGTTCACCAGGACTTCATCATTCATGATTAAACCTCAGCATCCTCCACATGGCCACTGATACAGGACAAAGCCAAACTATGGTACATCCATCCCACAATGGCAGAGTTACATGTTCAATGAGAAAGGTATGCAAACTGTGTGACGGAAAAAATAAAACAGGCTATCAAATAGTATCTACTGAATGAGCTCTGCCATTTGGTAGTATTAAGCATAGCCTCCGAAGGCTGACCACTCAGCTTTACATCCCAGCTTGTCCATTCCTTAGTCCCATTCAACATCCATTCAATGCCATTCACTCCCCTACATCCAATGCCGCTCAAACTTTTCCCCAGCCATGGACCACAGTACTCTCCGGTCTGTATCTACCTGTGGAGTCCTAGCCTTCTTCCAGGTCTAACTCTTCATCATACCTCCTCCCTAGCTTGTTTGTGTCTCCCCTAGACAGAGACTCCAGGCCTCAGAGAAGCCCCCTAGCACCCATTCCCTAAAAAGCTCCTCTGAAAAGATGTTTCAAAACCATGTATTTGTTGATTCAGGTTTCATATAGAAATATTTTACTTACCTAAATAAGTTATACACTTTTGAGGCCAGAAATCATGCAGATGGTAAGTACTTTAAAAGTGTGTGTTGACTGAGTTCAGGTCCCTGCAACAATTCAGACCATGTTCGCATAATTACGACAGCTCAGAACTTGCCTATAACACTGTCCGCCATAACCCAGAATTGAAACTCCCATTTGCTGTTAGTGAGGACATGTACTGGTACAGCCCTTTACATCACAATTTGCCTGCATCTATCAACATTTTAAATGTATGCATTTGACCTAGCGATTCCACTTCTAAAAATATGCCCGAAATAAATACTGATAGAAGTCTGAAAGATATAGATGAGCAGGGATGTTTGTGGCATTGTTTATAATGATAAAAAATTGGAAACAACAAAAATATCCAACAACAGATGATTAAACAAATTACCAACAAACTGTGAAATATCTGGTAACCTTTAAGAAGATGAGGTCCAGTTGGGGAGGTATGTGCTACAGTGAGTGCTGTGAAGTGTGTAAACCTGGCGATTCACAGACCTGTACCCTTGTGACTAATAATACATTATATGTTAAAAAAAATTAAAAATTAAATTTTATAAAAAGAAGATGAGGTCCAAATACAATGACATGTGAAGATGTCTAAGATAGACTGTAAATTGTTATAACCAAATTGAAAAACATTATATTTTAGTAGGACTCATTTTTCTAAGTATGCATATAGATGAATTTGCACAATAGAAAAAGTGTCTGGTTCACATGAAATTATCAACAAGGGGTAAACCTAGGAGTAAGACTGGGGGAGAAAAAACTTTCCACTTCATGCACCTCCATTTCAGTTTAAGGTTTTTTCTCGATAACTATGGATTATTTTATTTAACTGCAGATCTATTGGGCGGGGACAAGAAAAATGTAAACATGAAGGGACACTTACACACCCACCAAGGGGTCAGTTAGAACTTCCCCACTCGATTATCAAGTAGCTGGGACACAGGCTTGAGCACAGGGCCTGAGCAGCTGTCCTGGGGCTGTCCCTCAGAGTTTTCTGCCCTGTTCTTCTCTGTGGAATGCATACAAGATGTTCAACGAGTCACAGCAATTGAGGCTAGGGGATGATAAAATGGGCAAGGGAGCAGAGTGGGTGCTGGCCCAGTCCAGAGTGAAGCCAGGCTCCACCTGTGCAGACCCTCACTCTCCAGCAAGACCCCACCAATTCAACTTTCCCTAGGGAAACCTTTCCAGAGGGTGCTGAATGCCCTCTGACCTCTCACTATCTCCACACCATATCTGACCACTTGACGGCTCTCACAGTTTACCTCAATTATTTTGTCATATTTCAGTCTTCCCCGTCTACTTGAAGAGAATGTCAAGGGCAAGCAGGAATGCATGATGACATTTTACGATCAGTGAGAAGATCCTGGTCTCATCCCCCATCCCAGGTCCTCATCATCTTGCAATCTGAAAGTCTGAATTTTATTTTCCTTATCTCAAAGCTTTAAGACAGACAACAACGCAAACATCTCTGGGAGGTCCAGTCTTATTCTGTGCTGAGACACTGAGATCTAAGCAGGAAGGAAGGGTTGGGGCATGAGTTGGGGGAGGGGAATGGATATTGAAGCCTTGAGGGAGAGTGAGGGAGAGTAGGTAGGAAACCCTGAGAAGGACAAAGCTGGGACCCCTAGAGGGGGTCCTCCTGTGTCCCACAAGGATGACAGGGGCTGGCCCAGGAGCCAGGATCATGCCTCCCTCTACATGTGAACCAGAGAGCCAGACCTGTGTTGATGCTACCACAGCCACGTGCCACAGAAGACAGACCCTTGCTCAAGACAGGATCACAGCAGCAATTCCCACACAGGCACCTGCCAGGCATTTCACCAATCCAGATGCCCTGGCCTGCCCCAGGCCTTCTCATTCCATAGGCCGAGCGTGAGCCCCAAATGTCTGTAGTTTGGAAAGGCTTCCGGGAGGTGCACACACACAGCCAGACTTGAAATGACTAAGACAGAGGGAGGCGTCTGTACTCAGGCTCGGAAGACAGGAGACACACAGAAAAGGCGCCGGCCCCCAGCCCAGTGGGCACCAAAAGGGAAGTGGCATGTCTGGACCCCCCAGGGAGAGACAACCTCCAATGCCTGATAACCTGAAACAGCCTCTGACCAGCCCCCTACTCCCCCACCCTTCCACCCTCATTCCACCCCCACCCCTCAGCCAAGGGCTTACTTTTCCTAACCCTGGAGGATTAAGTCTTGGGGAAGAAAGAGCAAATTCCACAAGCCAAGGAGATGAGGAGGGCCGGCACCACCCCAGCTGCCCTAGCCACGCTATGGCCCAGGGAAACCCTGGATCATTCATGCCCTTGTGTAACTTTGGAACCATTTCCTGGACTTTGAAATGAGCCCTTTACATGAGCAAAACAAACTGAACAGTTGAGAATTACCACATCAATAAAGCCGACTCCAAATTTGGCTAAGAAAGAAGCAAATTCCCAGGATAGCCATTGGCAGAGCCAAGATTCACTGGCTATCTGCACTCAACTTCATTTTTTCTTTAGGCATTTGGAATGAATTGGAATAAAAACAAATATTTTTAATAGCACCACCCCCAAAAAGACTCCATCCAGCAATTAACAGCTTTATTTTTATTTTTTTATTTTTATTTTTTATTTTTTTTTTTAGTTTTTATTTATTTATTTGAGAGGGAGAGAGAGAGAGCATGAGAGGTGGGAGGGTCAGAGAGAAAAGCGGACTCCTCCTTGAGCAGAGAGCCTGATGGGGGATTGGATCTTAGGATTCCAGGATCATGACCTGAGCAGAAGGCAGTCGCCCAACCAACTGAGCCACCCAGGTGCCCTAGAAAATATATTTAAAAATGTATTGCAGGTGAGCTGCCAGCCTCTTCCCCGGGAAGAAGTCAATGAAATCCATGACGACTGCAAACGCATGGGGCTTCTAATTGGCCGAGGTGGCATTTTTGCCCAGGTAAGAGAAAGGCTGGTCTTTCCCTGTGTCTTTCGGTAGGCGTCTCCCTGACGTCCCAGCGCTGGTCTCTTTCCTTCTCGACCCAGCCCCACTTCCTCTGGGCATAATGCTCAGATCTTTTCCTGAAAAAGGTGCAGTGAGGCCTGAAGACCACGCGGGGGCGCTGTGTTCCAATTGTTTAGTTAACGGGGCTCTAGGAGGACCGTCTAACAAAAACCTAACAAGAGATATACAACCAAAAAAAATAAATAAATATAAATAAATAAATAAATAAATAAATAAATAAATAAATAAAGAGATATACAACCAACCAGAGGATTTACAGTACAGGTCCCAGTGGAGTCATCACAATCATGCAGTGACTAATTTCTCTCATGTATGAATTAATTCTAACCCTGTGAAAGCAATTCCAGTCGGGAGGAACCTAACAGTGCTGGCCGACCCAGGTGACCCTTCAGGAGAGGTGGGAGACCACCCTGGCTGGGTCCCTAATGTGAACCCAAAATCAGCCACTCCCAGCGCCCTTCACCCATGCAGAGTCCAGCTCTCCCTGCTCCCTCTTGGAAAGGCCAGGGATAGCCCCAGCAGGTGTGGTCCTGGGGCAGCTCTGCACCGTGGGTGCTGTGGGTGAGCGCTGATCCTGCTAGGAAAACCCTCTCCCCAGATCTCTCACACCAGCAGGACCCTCCCCCTGAAGTGGTTCCAGGGCAGACATGTAAGATTTAGGGTAGCTTCTGCTCCTCCTCTAATTTGTTCTTGTCCCTTGTCATCTTTCTGTCCCGTTTTAAATGTTGGTCCTTCTTCCTGGTTTTCCTGCTCCCTTCTTGCCCCACATTCTAGTTGAGTGAACGCGCTTGCCTCCTACTTCTCGGAGAACACAGAAGCTCTTAAATAAGATCTCTATGTAAACTCATCTGTTCCCCACATCCGTTTCTTACTTCCTTTCCTGAAGATTCAGGGAATGAGGTGTCTCTCCTGTCAGATCTGGATTGACGATCTTAACTCCCGACACTTTCTACCTTTGTTCAAGGGGACATCACTGTGTTCTCTTGTATCTGTAACTTTTCCTCAACCTCCCCTCACCCTGTTAAGAAATAAGCTTAAAGCTCTCCCACCCAAACCAAACCACCTCAAACAAAATCAGAATGAGCACTTTTGGTGGGACATCCTCGAGGAGTTATTTCTAGTCCCAGTCACAAATATTTTTTCTCTACAAATTAATGATTAAAAATCCTATAACTTATAAAAACATGAAACAATTGTTTACTTACTTAGTTATTTCTTAGTTATCTGGAAAATATTCAAACGCAAGGCAGCATTTGCTATGCTAGAACTAATGTGACAATGATAAGATCCAGTCCCTCCCTTCTCAGAACTGGCAGGAGAGAAAGACATATAAACAGCCAATTAGAATACAATGTAGCAAGCTCGTCTACAGCTATAATAAAGGGGTATCACAGGAGGAAAGACAAGGGACTCCTGGTCCAGATTTTCTAACCAGGCTGAGCCTTACACAATGAAATAAACACCTAAAGCTTGGGTAGGAATGTTGCAGAGTGTGAAGAGCTACACGCTCACCAGTGTGGCTGAGGCATAAGGCTTGAGGCACTGAGTGGAATAATACAAAACCTTAATGCTGGTCAGGCACTGTTATAAACATTTTGCATTGACTCATTTAATCCTTTCAACAAGCCTATGAAAAAAATACTGCTATTGTTCCAATTTTACAGATGAAGAAAAAGAGGCACAGAGTGGTTACATAAATTGTTCAAGTCACACAGCTAGAGTTAGTGGCAGAACCAGGATCCAAGCTCAGGCAGCCTGATTTCTGAGTCTGTCCTCTGGGAAGAACAAACCTAAGGGGCCAAGACAGGGAGCAGTGAGTGGGTGGGTGGGGTGGCTGACGGTGCTGTTTGAACCCACTCCACAGTGTTGGGATTAAGGGGACATTCAGAAAACAACTCCAGGAGTGTGGAGTGTACAGACTGGGATGCGAAGCATGAGGGAGAGTCGAGGATCAAGCCTCATGTCTAACTTGGTTGAGACATGGCCAGGATGAATGCTGCTTTGAACATGCTCGGGCTAAGGAGTTTATGGACATCTGTTTCTGCAGACAAGTTGGTAGCTCAGAGGAGAGAATTGGGGCCAAGTCACGATTTTTTGAGTTGTCAGCCTCTCAGTGGTGAGAGGAGGAAGTCTAGGAGGTTGCGGGGGAGTCTTCATGGGAAACGCAGTGAGAGCAGGACACACACTTTGGGGGGCACCAGTGTTTACAGGACCGGTGGGAGGCAAGGTGCCCAGATGGAGGAAATGCAAGGGCAGAGGTGCCCGGAGAGTTAGCAAGCCCAAGAGACATGAGGTGGGAGGGAGGGGGCAAAGCTCAAGGGGAGAGAGGGACCCAGGTGACCCAGACAGTGTCCCTGCGGGGAGGGTGAGGACTGAAAAATGCCTACCACCCAGGCTCCCCACTGGCGGCTGTGGTGAGAGTGGCGTCAGAAGGCTGATGGAGCAGAGCCAACCGGGGCTGCCCTGGGTTGGGATGCAAAGAGATGAGGGCAGAGTGAACAGTAATGGCCAATAAGCCCCAACGCCTCTTTTGAGTCAGTTTGGGCAAAAGGAGACAATAGCATTTGTATAATGGCTAGAAGGGGGGGAGGCAACAGCTTTTTGTTTGGTGTGGTTTGAATTTGGGCTGGCAGACCTGTAAGTCTCCTTGTTTGCAGGCTGAGTTTGGGGAAGAGGGGAGAGGGGGTGCGGAGTCACAGCGATCAGGAAACTGAGAAGCAAGTTTGTAGGGTTGTATACCCAGACGTGGAGGCCAGCCTCAACACTCGCAGAAATGAGGTGTAGCTAAGGTGTCCGAGACCTCAGTGAAGGTGGTGGAAAGACCAGGAGGTGAGCAGATGGCAATAAAGGAAGAGGGGCAGAGCCAGATGTCACCAGAATTGTTAGGCTAGAAGGGAAATGGCCTGGGTGCAGCATTGGTGAGGGAGGAGACCAACCCAGGAGGGAAATACAAGACATGTCATAAAAATAAAGTAAGAGTCTTAGCTTAGTGCATTTTCTCAAAGCAATATTTGATTCTATGATGATCTGTTGCTGTTTCCCTTTGTCTCCTCAGACATTCCGCATCGCGCCCTCCATGTGCATCACTAAACCAGATGTTCATTTTGCAGTGGAAGTATTTCGGTCTGCCTTAATCCAACACATGGAGAGAAGAGCTAAATAAAACTTTTAAAAATAAAATCCATAAGCTTCAAGAACTTTCCACTTCTGTTCAAGGGTTAATTTAAGGAATTCCATTAGATAATTGGTGTAAGTTGTATAGGACATGGTTGACTGCCCACCAGCCAAATGTGTTACCAGAGCCTCCATTATCTTGAGAAACCCATCCTCCAAGAAAAGATCTAAACTAACTAACTCAGAGAATAAATCCTAATTATTCTAGGTTGGTTATGGTCATTTAGTTCCCCTTGCCAGTGATTGGTTGATGCATCACGTGTGACAATACTTGGGGACAACGAATCCTGAAAGAAAATATTTTGGTGGAGATGCCTTAAGGTGAAGGTTTGTTTACTCTTCATTCTTCATCACCAGAAGACATGTCTTCTTGCTCAAACTATGTCAGCCATTTTGAGACCATGAAGACAAAGCTTCTTTGCTGGGGTTGGAAGTAGAAGGAAGCTGAGTCCTTAGTAAGGTCAATGAGCCTCTGACTTAACCAATCCTAGATTCTTACCTTGGAGCCTCTTGTTATATGAGATAATAAACTCTGTGCATTACACAGCCTTTTTGATTGAAAATTATTATCTGTGGTTGCAGCCATAAGCCTCCTAAGAAATGATGCAGAAAATACCCCAGGTAGATAACTGTCCCCTTCTTTTTTAACTCCCTTAAAATACCCATCAGAGCCTTCTTCTCGATTTCCGCTTCCATCATCTCACCTGGAACTAAATTCTCATTACTCCTATTGCAATAGCCTCCAAGACTAGAATTTTCCAAACTTTAGTCATTAGAATGCACATTCCTAGTGTTTTTTCCCGTATGGATACACCACCCGTCTTAGAATTGACTTAACATTTTTCCTTAGTTTAACTTGTTTCACTTAGATGTATTTGATGGTAACCTTTCTATAACAGTAAGAAATGGGAAATCAGTACTTTTTGTCATACTGGAAAGTACTCATACAAATAAAATGAATGCAAAGCAACGTGATTTATTTCTAGCGAGACAACATTGCTTGTAGAAGTTCCCAGTCTGAGGCTTGTTCTCTCTTTGTTCAAAAGGAGATTAGAGAGTATTTGAAGGGTGTCAAAAACTACCAGCAAACTGATACCCTCTCCTAAACACTAACAGAAGAGGGTCCACAGAATTGAAAGGGAAACAACTTTCTCAGAATGCAGTTAGATGTTTATTTGAACTGTGTCCAGTTTGATGTCATGTTCCTGTGGCCTACCCCCTGGGGTTTCTGTTCCACTAACATATCCTACACCTCACTGCCAAATCTGTCTCCCGGGGATATCGACTTAAATATGGCATTCCCTTGTACAAAACCTTCCAGTTGCTCCCCACTGCACCCTGGATAAGATCAAAACCCCTTTGGGGTGCCTGGGTGGCTCAGTGGGTTAAAGCCTCTGCCTTCGGCTCAGGTCATGATCCCAGGATCCTGGGATCAAGCCCCACATCGGGCTCTCTGCTGAATGGGGAACCTACTTCCTCCTCTCTCTCTGCCTGCCTCTCTGCCTACTTGTGATCTCTGTCAAATAAATAAATAAAATCTTTTAAAAAAATAAAAATACAAATAAAAGATCAAAACCCCTTTGACAAGGAGCTCCATGCCCTCCTGTATCCAGTTTCCAAACAGAGCAAACATTTCTGAAGTACTCTGTTTTGACAAGTGGAAAGATCATTGAATTGAGAGCCAAATGATCTGAATTCTAAGCTCAGTTCTTCCACCAGTTATTTGCTCTAGATGACGATGGGTGAGCCTTCTAACCAATTTTTAAACCTCATTTTGTTCCCAGGCTTATCGATACTTGCCCTTCCTACATCCTGAGTTGTGTTGGGAATCAAGTAAGCTACTGAATGTAAAAGCACTTTGAACTATGCAAATAGAAATTCTTCCCTTCAAGCTCCATTTCTCTTCTTCCCTTTACTACAAAAACTCCTAAGGACAGTTTTTTGTGCTTCAGTGATCCTTCCTTGCTTCCTGCCCATGTCTCAACAACTAGAATTTTCACTGCCACCTCTCATTCCTTGGAAACTATCTTGTCAAAAGGCCATCGGTGACTTCCTCGTGGCCAAAATTTAATGTTTCCTTTAAATGTTCTTCTTTTTTCCTTTTACTTAATTATTTGAGAGAGAGAGAGAAAGCACAAATAGGGGAAACCATAGAAAGAGAGGGAGAAGCAAGCTCGCCACTGAGCAGGGAGCCGGAAGTAGGGCTCCATTTAAGAACCCTGGGATCATGACCTGAACCGAAGGCAGACTCTTGATCAATTACACCACCCAGGCATCCCTGAATGTTCTTTCTAAACAACTGCTCCTTCTTGAATACAATTTTCTTGGCTTCTACAGTATGGTCCTTCTAACTCGGATGGCTCCCCCTAAATCTCCTTCCTGGCAACTCTTCCACTACAAGGTTCTGTCCTGGGTCTGTCCTGGGCCATCACTTCCTCCATGATATACTCTCTCCTCTAAGTAGAATAGGTAATTTCCCAGGACAAGGAATTTCACCTGTCCTGACTATGCTGATGATGTCCAAATATTCATCTTCCGTCTCCTCCTTTATTCTGAGCCCCAACCCCAAGATTCTAGCTGTCTAGACACCTTCATGTGGATGTCACAAGGACACTTCAAATTCAGCATTTCTGACATAAAACACACTGAATATCTCTCCTCCAAGGAACTCCTTCTGGATTAGTGATACCTTTTGGTGTTGGCCTCAAAACTTAGGGCATTATTTTCTTTCAAGTTATCTTTTTGCCCTTCATATGACTAAGTCTCATGAATATGTTCTCCAACATAGTTTTTCTTAGCCAATACTAGATTGGTTATATGTCCATTTATACTGAAACTGCCTTGATTTGGACCACCATTCTCTCTTCTAAACAATTTAAACTACCTCCTAACTGGTATTCTGGACTCCTTCCCAATCCATTCTCTGCACTGATACCAGAACCACCTGTTTGAGCAATAAATATGATCACATCTCTCATCTCCTGAAGACTTTGAGGGTTCCCTATTGTCCATGGAACAAAGTCCAAACTCCCAACTATTATGACATTCAAGGGCCCTCACAATTTGCCCCCAAACCACCTTTTTGAGCTTTACTCTTGCTGTTCCTTCCATGTTACGCACATAGGTTCTTTGATCCTGTAGTTCCCTCTACCTGGAATGTTATTCCTCTCTTCCTTGTCCAAGGAAATTATGGGGTCAGAGGGATTGGACAAAGAAACCAAGACTTACTTCTTTGTTCTTCTTCAAAGCCTTCTCATTTTCAATACTCATTTTCTTTAAAAATAAAGTAAAAGGGAAGAACACTGAAAATAAAGTTTATGATAACCATTTGGGAATTTAGCAAAACGTGCAGAGGAAACAATAAAACACAAATTTAAATAAAACCAAAGCAAAACAAAATGTTTCCATACTCTAGTCCAGGTCCCTGCCAATGCTAGGACATCATCTCCTGGAAGAAATGGGCTAAAGGAATTTAGTGGTTCAGATAAATTCCTAAAACATATTCCCTGTGGCTTCCAGAGTCTTACAGGATCCTGCGTATGCCTAACGGTGCACTTTACTCTCTCACCTCCAGGGGTCCCTCTAGAGTAAAATCCGGCAATGGAATTCTGCCCGGTAAGGGGGTCCCGGGCCTCATTCCCTGACTATGACGGTTGCGTGGCTCTGAGTGCCTATTGGTGGGGAGAAGCTGCTCCTCTTTCTTGAAGAGTATCTGGGGACTTAAGATGCACAAGCCATCAGAGGCATGGGGCAGAAAGGGCAAAAATTATGGCCTCCGAGGCTGGATGGTCATTCACTGCTCTAACGAGTTTATAGACATGACGGATTCCTATTTCTTTCCATTTGGAGCCGTGGGCGGGAGCTTCGCACCCCCATTTCCCCCCTTCCATTTTCTGCTCTACCCACAGGAGGTGGGAGGTAAGCCAGCTTACATAAGGCAAGGAGCCCACATTCGTGCCAAGCTCTTTTTTATTTCCTTCCTTGTGAAAATGGTCTAGAGTGAAGGTAATGAACACTCAGCTCCAGTAAACTTTTTTCCACACAAGGAACATATCGACAGTTCATCATGTGATTAGAATAAAACAGTAAAATGTTCACAGCTCTTTAAACATTCAAATGCCAATCCACACAGGAGGGAGTAATTAAAATTAAAAAAAAAACAAAAAACAAGGACCCCATCAAATCAATCTTTGGTTATACCATTATTAATGGTTATAAAGAGATGCAAAATAACACTATAAAGAGATAACAGAATAGTAAACTATGCTCTTATTTGTTTTATAAAACTCCATTGTTTTATATCAGTGTAGTTTTTGACTTTCGGCTAATTCAAGCTACCCTCAGAAGGTATCTCTAAACTATGGGGGGACTTAGTTCTTCTACCTTTTGAATCCCACTTAAATCTTCCCTTTCTTATAAAGAAACATGAAAGAATAATAAAAAAAAAATCACAACATTTGCCACTCAGTCATCAGAATGCCAACCCCAGAGCATCATTGTCATGGGCAGAGCAGATAGAAGGCTGCGGAGCCGGCGTCAGCCCATCGCTCTGGGCTCATTAAAGCTGAAAGCTCCCTTCCTACTGGGCACAAGCAGTAGAAACAGGTCATAGCTTTGCCCCATTAAAAATGGGCACAGCAGAATACAACTCCACAAAGTATCTCAACAAAAACAAAGGGTCCTCCTTGTTCAGTAAGAGCGAAGGTGCAGAAACAAAGGCTTCTTTGTACCAGTCCAGACGCAGGAAGTGTTTGGTGAAACGCAACGTGTCATGCTAGCGTCCATGATGAAGGAGCAGCCGCACAAAGAGATGTCAAGAACACAATCTAATTAAGAACTGGGCGGGGAGGGTCACTGCAGATGGCAGCTCGGGCAAACACGAACTTTTAATTAGTCGGAGCAACACGATGCAAGGGAGTGAGCCTGCACCCTCTCCCCATTTGATTTATTTCCAGCAAATTCCCCTTCCTGTGCCGAAGCTTCCCCTGTCCAGAGAATAATAGGACCTTGTGGGACCCGTGTGAGGATTAAATAAGACAATACACAGACAGCTGCTCAATTCATGTTAACTCTTTCCTTGGCGTCCCTTGCCTTTTGACACAGAACTGCCTTGGTCCGTGCTGGGCCTCACCACCTCGGGCTAACGTTTATTCTCCCATATGCAACTCTTCTCCCTACTCGGACTTGACGCTACTGGTAGGTGACCTTGTATTCTCCATCCTCATGGGCCTGCCTAACGCAGTGCACCTCACAGAAAGGCAAGAACCAACTCTGCTTTTTATCCATAGATGCTGCAATGTCACCAATAGTTGAAGAGAGCAATTAGTCCATCTGAAATAAACAATGAGCCATCGGATACAGGCCCGTGTGTATGTTTGTTCAGAAACCTATATGTTTAGAAATATATATAGTACATATTCTTAAACATGTGGAATATGTAATTAAAAACATATATAACATAGAAATATGTATTTGGAAATATATTACATAAGTATAGAGTTTCAGGTAACAAAGTACCTAGGATTATTTTGTTTGTTTATTTCTTTACATTTTATTTATTTAAGTGATTTCTACACCTAACAGAGGGCTCCAGCTCAGAATCCTGAGTTCACGAGTCCCATGCTCCTCGAACTGAGCCAGCCAGGTGCCCCTGGGATTATTTTAGAAAGTAAGGAAGCCACCCTTGGATGAATTGTGAGAAGACCCTATATCCACAGAAAGAATTGAAAGGGTTCCCAGATACCTCTCCTACCTTCTCCAAGGGGATGTCCCAATTCTTAGCAGTCTCCTTGGGTCCCCAGTTCACATCCCTGCTGTGCTCACACTGGTCTCCCCCTCCCAGGACCTGTGCTCACCCTCCTGTGTTCCCCCCACACTGCTGCCCCTGCCACGCGCACAGGCTTTCCCACCCACCGCTTCCTCATCCTTTGTGAGCCCACAGCCACGTTCAGGGACGGGTTGTTATTTCACAGAAACCTTTGTTCTCTCCCCCTCAATCACTCGTGTTCTCTAGGATCTTGCTGCATAAATCATTCTTTCTCTGCTGGATTTTCCTCTTCTATGTTCTTCTTCCTTCTTCCCCTCAACCTATAAATGCGCTTCTCTGTCCTATAGAAAAAAAATTTCTTTAAGCTCATCTCCTCTTCTTAAAAGTGATGTTGCTCTGAAGAAATTGTGGGGTGCAGCTCCAAACTTTCCTCCCTCCCACCTCCTCAGTGTCCTGCAGGCTGGCTCCTGGAAACGTGTTCTTTTAAAAGTCACCAGTAACTAGGGGCGCCTGGGTGGTTCAGTAGGCTCAGCATCCAACTCTTGGTTTCGGCTCAGGCCATGGTCTCAGGATTGTGAGATCGAGCCCCACATCGGGCTCCATGGTCAGTGCAGAGTCTGCCTGAGATTCTCCCTCTCCCTCTGCTCCACTTCAAACCCACACTCTCTCTCTAATTATTTTGTTTTCTCTCTCTCTCTTTCTCTCTCAAACAAATAAATAAATCTTTGAAAGTTCCCTGGAACACCTGTAAATGTCATTCTTATGTGGCTACTTGACCGGCCATGAGATTTTTCCAGATTTCTTATTAACTTTTCTTTCTGGGTGTGTCTATCAGGGTGATTGGATTGGTGGACAGTGGAAAGCAGATGGACCTCCCCAGCCTGTGTGGGCATCCCACAATTTGCTGAGGGCCTGACTAGAACAAAAAGGTGGAGGAAGACTGGATATGCCCTGTCTCTGTCTGACCAGCTGAGAAATCAATCTCCTCCTGCCCAGCATCCCTGGTTCTCAAGCCTTCAGCCCCAGGCTGGAATGTGCACCTCTATCTCCTCTCCTGGGTTCTCGGGCCTTCAAACTACAGCTGGCCAGTTTCCAGCCTGCAGACGACAGACTGTGGGACTTCCCAGCCTCCCTAGTCATGTGATCCGATAACTTACAATAAATTTCTTTCTAGATATAGCTATATATCTCTCTACATAGACATATATACATGTGGAAAATCTATTTACATAGATAGATGGCTAAATATCTAGCTAGCTAGATCCTATTGGTTCTTTTTATTTTTAAGATTTTATTTTTAAGTAATCGCTACACTCAGTGTAGGGCTCCAACTCACAATCTCAAGATCAAGAGTTGTATGTTCTACCAACTGAGCCAGCCAGGGACCCCAGTTCTATTGGTTCTGTTTCTCTGGAGGGCACTGACTAACACACCCCCTGAACTGCTAAACTTAACAGAATGTCTTCAGCGCTCACCTTACTTGGCGTCTCTGTGGCTGTTGGTTACATTCTTCTTCTAGAAATTCTCTTCCTCTACTTTTTTTTCATAATGGCTCCATACTCTCCCACCATCTAACCACCTCTTGAGTCTTTTGTATTCTTATACATTGGTTTTTGTTTAGTTTGCTTTCAGATGTTGTTATACCCCAGGGATTTTTAGCTTAAGCTCTTCCCGCCCCCCCCCCATATACTTCATCTGAGTGATTTCATCCATGATCCATGATGTCAGGCTTTTGACTATCTAGATGCTGAGGATTCCCAAAAGTAGCTCCAGAACAATGGCCTCATGGGTTAGAGACTCATGCTGTCAGCAACTTCTTGAACATTCCCCCTAAATGCTTTCTGCCTTCTCTTCCTCCTTCCTGGAATGCAGGTTGATCCAGCCCCCTTCTTCCTCTAAGTTCCTGGTGCCGGCAATTCCCCACCCACCCAGCCCAAACTTCCAATTCTGGCTTGCCTCCCTGCCATCCCTTTGTGCTACCCCATACCTGCTGGCCACAGCTTCCTCACCTCCTCTAACTGCCCTAGCCCTGGCTGTCATGGCTAGTTGGGAGTGTTTCGGCAATGGCCCTTGGTACCTTTTGGACCTTCTTTGTCTTGCTAATTGCCCTGTTCCTTCCTTGTGGCATGGCCCACCCTGCCAGTCATCCCCATCCTCACCCATGCAAGAGTTAAACCATTGGTGGTTCCTGTTATCTAACTATTTCTCTGTTCTAGCTCAGAGCCTCAGTGTGGAAGCATCATTGATTGCCACTTGGAGCAAAATTTTAAAAAGCAAAAGGTAGGAGGAGAGAATGAAATTATGCCAGGAATAAAATATTTTTAGGATTTTTTTTTTTCTTCCTCTGATGGTACTAGGGGTACATCAATATAGTAAGTGAACTTTAGCAGAGGTGTCATTAAAAACGACTCTTCTAGCAAGTTCCATTCGGCACTGCCATCCACCAGGACCTGGCACCGGGACTTGATCCAGGCTCCTCTAGGGGTCCTGAGTCAGTTCCACCAACCTGGGCTAGACGGCCCTCTTCATCCTTGGTAACAGCCCTGAGTCAACTCCTAGACACACTTTCCTTCTTTTTAGCAATATTCTACCCTCCATCTTCTTTTTAGGAGTAAGCTTTTTCCCTTCCCAGAAGCATTGCCTTCCCCTACATGTATGCCTCTCTTTGTGCTTCTTGAAGTAGAATCTTTACCCCCAGAATCAACTCCTCCCTTACTCTTCTAACCCATTGGGAAGGATTGTGGGGGGAGGTGGTGAGTTTGGGTAGAAGGAAGCAAGATGCATCTTCACTTAATCCTTTTAGTGCAGCAAAGAAAATGCAAAAAACCATTTAGTTTCTGTATCAAAGTTTTGAAAATTCAGATTTTGCCACTCTTGAAAATATATTTTAGAACTGCATACTGTCCCAATGCACCATTTTAAAAGAATATATTTGAACAAGAAGAACAAAACTGAAGGATTTTGATGTTTGAAAACATTTCCTGTTTTCAAAACTGATTATGAAGCTCCAGTAATCAGAACAGTGTGGTATTGGAATGAAGACACAATTTAAGACGAATAGAATAAAATAGAGAGCTCGCAAATAAACTCTCTTGTAAATGGTCAGTTAGTTTTTGAAAAGGGTGCCAAGACCGTTCAATGGAGAAAGGATGGTTTTTCAACAAATGGTATTGGGGAAACCAGATACCTATATGCAAAAGGACGAAGCTGGACCGTTTCCTTACAACATATGCAAAAATTAACCAAAATGGACTGAAGACTTGAATATTGAGCTAAAACCTTAAAAGTTTAGAAGAAAACACAAATAAAAAAAATCTTCATGCCATTGGATTTGACAATGATTTCTTGGATAAGGCAACAAAAGAAAAAACAGGTAAATTGAGAGAGTGAAAAGACAGCTCATGGAATGGGGTAATTTGTTTGCAAATCATATGTCTGATAAGGACTAGGAATCGAGAATCTATCAAGAACTCCTACAACTCAACAACAAAACAGCCCAACTCAAAAATGGACAAAGGACTTCCCTAGCCATTTCTCCAAAGATAATATACAAATGGCCAATAAGCACGTTGGAAAAAAAAAAAAGCTCAACGTCATTAGTCATTAGGGAAACACAAATCAAAACCGCAATGAGATATCACTTATACCTGTTAGGATGATTATTACCCAAACATACAGACACGTACAGACACAGAGTAACAAGTATTGGGATGGCATATGTAGATATTAGAAACCTTGTACATTGCTGGTGGGAATGTTTTCCATTATGGAAGCAGTGTGGTAGTGCCCCCAAAAGTGAAACACACAGAATTACCATACAATCTAGTAGTTCCACTCCTGGGTACATTTCCAAAAGAATTGAAAGCAGGGATTTGGGAGCGCCTGGGTGGCTCAGTGGGTTAAGCCTCTGCTTTCAGAGGGGCGGCGGGGGCGGGGGGGGGGGGGGGTTCTGCTCAGTAGGGAGCCTGATTCCCCACAGCCCCGCCTGCCTCTCTGCCTACTTATGATTTCTGTCTGTCAAATAAATAAATAAAATCTTTAAAAAAAAATAAGCAGGGATTTGAACAGATATTTGTACAATTGTGTTTGTAGCAACCAAATTCAGAAGAGTCAGAAGGTGGAAATTACCAAGTGCTTTCTGGATGAATGGGTAAACAAACTGTGGCTTATGCATAACGATGGAATAGTTATTCAGTCTTAAAAAGGGAGGAAGTCCTGTCACGTGCTACCTCCTGAACCTGTCTGAACCTGGAAAACATGACGCTAAGTGAAATAAGCCAGCCACAAAAGGACAACTACTCTATGGATCTGCTCGTATGAGGAACCCAGACCAGCACATTCTTAGACAAAGAAAGTAGAATAGAGATTAGCAAGGGTTGGGTGGGGAGGGAATGGGAAATTATTGGTTAGCAGGTCCAGAGTTTCTGTGTGGGGTGATGAAAAATGGGTAAATGGATAGCAATGAGGGTCATGCAACACTGTGAATGTGCCTAATACCACTGACTTGTGCACTTGGAAAAGATGGAAACAGTAAATTTTATGAGCTTAAACATTTTTGCAAAGAAGATACTCATGTGTGGGGAACAATTTCTCCAGCAATCACAGAATGCAGGATTAACATAGAGATTTAGATTACACAAAGCAATGCAATGACACAGGGAATCCGTTGCTTTAAAGCCAGCCGATTTAAAGCCACTTCTCTGTATCTGGTTGCGAAAAAAATGTTCACTGGTGCACAGAGGACACATGACTTCTCTTTGTGTCTGGGTTTCTCAATACCAAACCCTGGGTCTGCGGGACCTCTTGGAATTTTACATCTGCAAGTAGATGTAAACACCAGCAGTGATCACTGTCCACTGAGAGCCCTTACCAAAACAAGGGACGTTCTGTTCCCTGAAGCATGCGCTCTCCTGGGTAAAACGAGCAGGTTGAACTAGATAGATAAACTCTAAGATCCATATCGGCACTAGTGTTTTGCTGCTCCCTGAAATTTTAAACAAGTAGCAGGTACATTGAGAGGGCTGTGGTATAGTTTTTCCTAGAAACAGAGCTGAAGTGGATTTTTGAAGGGTCTGGGCTCGGTGACTTCGGGATGTGCTTGTCATAGACTTGCTCAGTCCGGTGTTCCAAGGTCTCCTGGAGAGAAGGCATGTTTCTAAGTGGGTATGGATGTGAGTGGCACTAATGATGTGGGAAATTGGAAAGACCTGAGAATGTGGACTATGGAAGACTTTCTTTCCTTGAAGGTGTCAGGAAGTGCCTTAGGCTTCCCTTGATGGCTTGTCTCCATGAATCTGCACTGACTGGGGTGTCTCGGCATCCCCCCAGCCAGTCTGCTCTCAGGTCACACTGTTTTCCATCCTGTGATAAAGCTGATGGCGCATGAGGAAAGTGTCAGGCACAAATGATAATCGATCAAGAGATTGGGAGTTTGTGCTTAATAAGGTAAGCCATGTGTTAAAAAAAATAACAATGAAGCTTTGGATGTTAAGGCTTCCACAGAAGTAACAAATCAACCCCTAAAATTCCCAAATAGGCTATTTAAAAATGTATAATGCTATTATCAACCCCCCTCAAAGGGTGATAATGGGGAGAGGTCATTACTTCGTCCTCTCAGGAAGCGAGGCTGTGCTAATACTGACGAGGACAAAGAATTAAACTAAATGTTAATTAAATTTTAAAGAAAATAAGACCTGGGTCTAACAGGCTGAAGTTTCCATTCAGAAATGGACTAGAGGATCGGAACAGACGGAACAGAGATCCTCCCTGAGTATTTCTGCCCGCCTTGGGCAGGGTGACCAGGAGGCACTTCCCAGCAGTGGTGAATGGAGGGTACCCTTCCAAAAGTCCACTGTTTGGCTCTGGAGGAGGAATGTAAGTGTCAGATGGTAGAGGAATTCAGAGGAAGAAAAACTTTGACTGAGGAGTTACTGGGGAAGCTTCATGGAAAAGGAGTCATTTAAACACCGTGGCTCCAAAGCAACATTAGGGGCAGCTCCCCCACCACCATCCCTCTCCCCACCATCCATGCTCCCCACCCCCCCGCCAGGAGCTGGTTGTAGCCATTTAGAAGGAACTTGGAAAGGGGTCCTGGGCTGTCTACACAAAGCTGGACAGAGCTGAGGCTGGGAAGACAGGGGCATGAGAAGTCAGGGGTCGGTGTCTCCATGCCACCACTCCCTGGTAGGGAATGCAAGGAATCCGAGGGCTCAAATCTGAACCTGACAGGGGTGTCTGGGTGGCTCAGTGGGTTAAAGCCTCTGCCTTTGGCTCGGGTCATGATTCCAGGGTCCTGGGATCGAGCCCCGCATCGGGCTCTCTGCTCATCGGGGAGCCTGCTTCCTCCTCTCTCTGCCTGATTGTGATCTCTGTCTGTCAAATAAATAAACAAAATCTTTAAAAAAAAATCTGAACCTGATGTTTTGGGTCATTATAGAGTTATAATTAGCAGGGTAGGAGGATAAAGCTTATTTAACTTAACAGTTTGTTAGCTTGATTTATAACTTTGAAATATTTTGACATCTGGTATGTGGGTCCCCATTTGTTCTCCTCCCCCAGGTCCCCAAAAGTCAACGGTGTGCTGAATTCTAAGTGCAAAAGGCATCCTTGCACTTCTGAGCCTAAGGGGGAACCCGCGATATAGTATTCTTTTTCCCAACTGAGAGAAAATGGACCAAAGCAAATGAACATCAAAATATCAGCTTTATAATCCATCAGTGGAAGCTGTGTGGCTACAGTGGCTTCCTATCACTAAAGCCCAGAGGGAGCCCGAGACCATCCAATCACAGCCGTACTCACAGCCACGGGCCTCGCCACCACCCCACCCACCCTGCCTGCCAGCTACCCCGTGGGAGCAGAGCCCATCTGCTTGGCTGCCCTCTCTGTGGACCTGGACCAGACCAGAACATTCCCACTCCACAGGGACACCAGCCAACCCAAAGAGGAAGAGGCACAAAGGGTCAAGCCACCCACACCCACTTCCTCTGCCAAACCCACCAATCAAATAACCATACACTCTCCTCTAGCGCGAGGATAGGAGCGGAGAGAGGCTGGACCGTTACGCTCAGCAGGATTGGGAGAACAGTGACTCACAGACACACACACACACACACACACACACACACACACACACACACACACGCCCCTCCCCCCCCCCCCCCCCCCCCCCCCCCCCCCGCCCCTGTCCCCTGAGATTGCTATGTATAATGCTGCGTTGAGTCTGTCTCCTACAAAGAATAGGAGGGTTTGAGAAAAATATTAGGAAGCTGGTAAATTTCAAATTAAAAAAAAAAAAATGCAATCTTTTGCTTCCAAAAACTTCAAGCTGTGTGTGATTTCACTTTAGAAGAGCCGTGGCGGTACTGATGGAGGAAATGCATTCAATCCGGAGGCAGGGGAGAACTCCGGCCTAGTGCAAATCTCCACCTGGCCTGGCTGTTCAGGGGGCTTCAATGGCTCCACATCTCAACACGTGAGAATGGAGAGCCCGTGAGGGTCTGTCCTGTGGGGCTGGAGGGCAGAGCCGTCTCTCTGGATGGTTTTGTGTTCGGGCTGAGTGCCTAGTGCTTCCTGCCTCGCGGACATGACCTCTTGGATCTCTGCTGCAGCGCTGAGCTTGGGGCCTGTGGCAGGCAACATGTTGTGTTCCCCGCCCGCCCCCCCGCACCCAGGCATCTACCTCCTTATGCCTGAACCCATGCCTACGTTTCCTCATATGGGAAAAGGGACTTGGCAGGGGTGAGGGAAGATCTGGAGATGGGCAATCATCCTGGGAGGTGGGCCTGTAATTACAAGGGTTTTTATAAAAGGGAAGAAGGTCAGAGTCAAAGGAGAGGAGACAAGTGGCCATTGCTGACTCTGAAATTGGTAGGGGCCACAAGCCAAGAATGCAGGCGGCCTCTAGAAGCTGGTAAAGGCAAGCACACAGACGCTTCCCTGGAGACTCCAGAAGGGGCCATTCTTGCAGACTGATGCCTTGACTGTAGTAGGAGACCCACTACAGACTCTGGCTTCGAGAATCTTAAGGTAATAAATGCGTTTTGTTCCTAGTCAGCAAATTTGTGGTGATGTATTACAGCAGAAGAGGAAACTAATACGATACCCTCACCCTCCTTTTACAGATGGGGGAGCTGGAGCACAGTAAGGTTAATGTGCTCAAGGTCACGTAGCCGGTGAGAGGCAGTGCAGGGATTCAAACCTGCCTGTGTTTCCTTGCAGAGCCCAGGCTCTCGGAAGCACACGGTCCTCCATCTGATACAGAACATTTCAGTAAATTACAGGATGACACACGGCAGCCTCGCTGCAGGCATTGCCATAAAATAGACAATTCGTGGCTTTCACATATGCCTGTTCTCAGCTGAGGATCCCAGGGAATTGGTGCCATTTCCAGAGTAAAAGAGCTTCACGGTCTCCATTGGGAGGAGAGGGCCCCCATTTTCGATGTGTTTCTGTCATGCTTGTCCCCTTTGGAGGGCCATTAAGGAAGCAAACTTGGAGTCCCAGGACTGGAGGTAGTGGTTACTGGCCCTGGCAGTGGCCCCAGGACACAAGAACTCATGAAATCAAGATCATGGTTCTGCCTCCCCATAAAACGGCAATATATGGAGATCCAGGGAAGAAAACACCCTGTTCAGGGAGCTCTGGGAGCAGATCGATTGGCAATAAGATCCATGATTCTCAGGGCCCTCCCGGGGACAGGGACAGGACCGTGAAGCAGGGTTCATGGGCACCTGTGTACTGTGCACTCTGCTAGACCATTCATAGATGAAATGTTGTGATTTTAACCACTAAGCTAGGACATAGTAGCCACCATTTCTATTTTACTCTGAAGTTAACAGGCTCAAAACTTGACATGATGCCACATGGTTAACAAACCTTGTAAAGTCTGGAGCTGAGATCTGAACCCACATGACCCTAACTTGCATATCTATCCCCTCTCCAATCTGATCCTCAGTGAAGGAAATAACTATCCCCATCTTTTGGTTTTGAGGTGCCTCAAAAGGATGCTTGCCTCCCTACTTGATTCTCAAATTGTCACCATCTCTGAGGATCTCCTCACTGTTATCCAGGACACAAGGAGGTCAGGGTCCCCGGGCAGCCCCCGGCAGCAGGGCGAGGTGGGACCCGCAAGGGAGGTACTGGGGTTAGGGAGTGGACATTGAATCCCAGGCCCATGTCCAGCTCCCTGAGGGGGTCGAACACTGGAAACCAAGGGGCCTGAGGTCAAGGAACCTCCAGAGAGTGGAAGGGAGAGCACTGAGGATGTGTCTGTCCAGCTGCACAACCTTCTCTCGGGCTGAGGGGATTTCTCCTCAAAACTCCTTGCAGCAATTTGCCATCTTCCTCCACGCTACCTTTCCAAAACATGATTCGTGTCTGAGGAGAAAGCCGATGCGTGAAGTACTGTGTGATCACCCGCCCCTCTCCAGGAGACCCAGGGGTGTCGCCGGACTCTTCGGCAGGGAAGCTTCCTGAGAAGTGAGATGCTCCACTTAATGGACTGCTCAAAGCAGAACCACAGGACCTCGAGAGAGATTGTCCACACTGGCTGACGCCGCCTTGCTTTTTGTTCCAGGAAGGTCCCAAGACAGACCAAAAATAAGCAGATCAAAACCAGAAACAATTAAGATCTCTCCTCATCTGTGCGAGAATTCTGGAGTTACATTAAATGCCTACATATTTGGGTGGTCTTGGGTGTGAGAGTGGTGTCTGTGAGCCTCGGTGCAGCCATGTCACCCACTGCTGTGAGAACGTGCCACCCGCCAAACTGCCAGCCACAGGCCAATGGTGGCTGTCACAGAGGAAAATGACTTCACTCAAAACATTCAACTCTTTCACTTCAGTTTCTGTTTAAGATGTGCTGTGGACGGTTCTGTGGTTTGGCCTGGCCATGTTATCCTCTGACGCACCGTGAAGAGAACAAGCAGATAGGCTTCTGGGGGAAGGCCGCCCAGGAATGTGGGTCAACGTTTCAAGCGGGTAATCCCTTCGACTCAACATTGCCCCTTCCAGGAGCTTATCTGAAGGGGGAAAAATACAAGCAGCATAAAGATAAATCTAAATATAACCTTCCCAGTGTCGTGGTGAACAATTTTAAGACCTAAATGATCAGTTCTATCAACCATATGTAACCCTTTATCATGCAGTCTTTGACATAATACATAATAGTTGACATAGGGCACGTGCGTAAGTGGGAAGGAAGTTACAAAACAGTATCGAGAGGACAAGATCAGTTCTTACGAATCTTTATCTGCCTGGAAATAGTCTTAGGAGTATTCATTAAAATGTGGATACATGTGGGATCCCAGGTGACGTCTGCCTTCCTTTTAGCATTCTGGGAATGTTTTTCAAGCAGTCTTTCCTGAATCCTATGGCTAAAACACCCTAGTTTCAAACACTTTCTGGAAAACTATTGCTCCTTTCTGAAAAAATGCAGATTCAACTCCAGAACAGAAATAAAACTTGTCCCTGGAGGTCTCACCAGCAAGAGCACGACTTGTAAGCCGTTCAAAAAGTACTTCCCTCCTGGTCAGCTGGCAGGTTAGAACAAAAGTGTCATTTCAGGAATCAAGAACAATAAAATTAGTGCCAACAGAGGTGCTCTGAAAACAGGACATTTTTGAGAGTGAGTTCTGTTGGAAATTCTGCTTCATAACATGCTGAGACCACTGTTACCTTTGGACTCACAGGAGCAGGAGTTCTTATTAAATTTGAATAAAAGTACCTGAAGAGATTATACAAACTGTATACCATGTTATCCAAATGCTAAGAGACATCATGATCTTTTCATTTTTAGAAATGGTTAGCAGCTTTCTCTAAGAGTGACATTCGAAGGATCCATAATGCAAAGGATAATGTGAGCCTTTTCTATTTTCAGAAGGCACATTGTATCTGAAAGGACATTAATGATGTTGGGGCCCTGAGTGGCTTCAATGGCAATTATGTGTACAAATGCGCCAAGTCTTCTAACATAATTAAGATCACTGATCTGTGAAACAGTTTCTGTTGGTGTCACACCACCACACTGAAATAGCGTATTTCCAGCTTTAGCCTATACAGATTTTGTTGCAGTTAGGCAGGAATCTTAACATATACAATAGTACTTTTTTAATACACCGTAGGATCAATATACTCATGGATTTCCCTCCACGTCATCACTTCACTGTTCGGATTATTCCAGAAATCAAAGTAAATAGCTGAAGCAGGAAAATTTCTAGCAGAAAAGATGATTCAAAGTAAGTGAAATCTGAGTTTTTGAACACCTACCCTGTGCAGGCACTGTGCTCACACCTGAAGACTTTAACCTTTACAGTTCTGCAAGGTTGGTCTCACATCTTTTACAGATTTTTTTTATTTTTTTTTGGTAAAGATTTTTATTTATATGAGAGAGAGGGAGCACAAGCAAGGGAAGCGGCAGAGGGAGAGGGAGAAGCAGACTCCCCCTTGAGCAGGGAGACCAATGTGGGGCTCGATCCCTGGACCCTGGGATCGTGACCTGAGCTGAAGGCAGATACTTAACCAACTGAACCCCCCAGCCACCCCTATTTTACAGATTAAGGAAGAAGAAAAGGCTTGAAGAGTTTGAATGACCTGCCCAAGTTTGTCTAGTTAATGCTGGCGCTGGAATTTCATCAGAGATCTCTCAGAGTTCAGAGCCCACGTCCTTGGCACTACTGAAGCCACACCTCTCATTCAGGTTACCATGCACACCCTGAATCAGTCAGGGCTTGAGCCACCTGGGACCCTGAGCATAGAACGGAGGCTTTGGTTACGTGGGAGTCTGAGTTCTCTGGGGTGCAGAGGGAGCTGGTCTAGGGCCTGCAGGGTTTTCTCCGATGTATCAGGAACAGAAGATGCTGTGCTCCTGCTGCTCAGCCCTGGGAGGACATGGGGTCCCAGACCGGGGCCAGAGTTCCAGCCACCACCTCTTCGCTTAAGTGGCCAGAGGAAGGGATAAGGACAGTCCACATCTTGAAGGACATTTCCCAAAAGTCGCTCAAGTCACTGGCCAGAAGTGACACCAGACTGCCATGGCGGCCTGGAAGGTAATCACATCCTAAGTGGCTTTGTGCCCAACTAGAGATCAGAGTTGAGGGCAGAAGGGGACTGAAACACTAGTGATGGCCTCTGCGACCATGTCCTTAAAGAACACACCAGGGATCAGATGTACATCCTAAACCCTTTAAATTCCCTTTTGTAAGGATGCATCTTGCTGGGAAGAAGGGAAACATTAACCCGTATTTCTCTGGATGTTTATTTCATGAAAACCAGTAACAAACGCTCCCTACCCAGCATCCAGAATGAACAAACAAATGCCAACCTTTTCCTTCGGGCCTTAAAATCAAGTGGACTCCGACGAGGCCGCTCCTGCCGGCACAGCCCCCTTCCGTTGCGCTCCCTCCCTTTCTGGAGGCCATTACTTTTCAGAACAATGTTTCCCGGTGAGGCTACCCTGCTTTCAATTCACCAATAACAACAGTACTTTTTAAAACTCATAAATGGCATATTTCATCTTCTGACAGCTTGTTTTCATCGTTTTTTTTCCTTCCACAACAGCTATCCACTGATACTACAGATCAAGTTCACTCATTTTAACTGCTCCATTGTCTGCCAAGAAAAGGCTTGAAGAGTTTGAATGACCTGGCCAAGTTTGTCTAGTTAATGCTGGCGCTGGAATTTCATCAGAGATCTCTCAGAGTTCAGAGCCCACGTCCTTGGCAAATTGCTCCATTTTCTTGTTCATGGATTTAGGCTGTTTCCCACTTTTCCTAGATACAAACAATTCAGCTGCGAGCATCCGTGTAATAAGGCTGGCACACAAGTACTGGCGTTCTGGACAGTCCTGATTCTCAGGCTTTAAGGAGCAGATGAATCACCTGAGAAATCTTAACTGCAGACTCTCACTGGGCAAATCCAGGGTGAGACCTAAGCACCGCCTTCAGGAGGAAGCTCCCAAGGGAAGGCCAGGCTGCGGCGGTGCGGGCACTGGGGAGCGAGACTGTAGTCCTGTGCCTCAGGTTACAGAGCCCGAGGTCAGAGGCTATACTCTTTATCTTCAACTTTCACACACATCATCAAATTCAATTGATTTTACTCCAAAAGAAATGAGTGTGTCCTCACTTCTTCATCCTCACCAACATTCCTTCTTGACCTTGTGAGATATTTTGCCTTCTGCCAATCTGAAAGCACAGAACAATTATTTAGCCGTATTTCCCTCGTTATCAGTAACAATGATCATCTTTTCATTGTTTAACTATTCCAGCTTTTTCTGATATGTTTTACCCATTTTTCTAATGTAGTTAATCTGATTGTGGTCTGGGAGACCCAGAAGGACCCACAAAGTCCTTCCTTTTCCAGTATCATACCCAGATGAAGCTCCATTTTCTTCATATACTTTAACCAAACACGAACAACAGACTGATCGCAGAAGCCGATATGAGAGTCCTTAATTTCATTAAGCTAGACAAAGAAGTTTTCAAAAACGTGAAACAATGGGGCTGCCTAGGTGGCTCAGTTAGTTGGCTTTTACTCAGGTGATGGTCCCAGGGTCCTGGGATTGAGCCCCACATCAGGGAGCCTGCTTCTCCCTCTCCCTCTCCCCCAACTTGTGTTCTCTAATAAATATTTTTTAAAATGTGAAACAATACCTCTCTTCTCATTAAACTTTCATTTCAAAAGTTATTTTTCGTATTTGTTACTTAATTATGTATTCTTTTTTAATAAATACTCCTAAATCCATTTTGATTTCTAAGAGTAAATATCAATAAATAGAAGCCCCACCCACAAATACTGTCTGGAGTTCTCAGTTTTTGAGAGTGTGAAGGGGTCTTGTGACCAAAAAGTTTGAGAACTGCTCTACTAATGCATGTCTGTCATTTGCTCCTTGATTTGTAGGAGGTACTTCTTCAAGTCTTCTGGATGCTAATCCTGTCCATTATATAAATATTGCAAACCATTTCTCCCAGGCTGAAGCTTTCTACTTAGGGTGCCTGTTGTCCTACAAAAGCTTTAATTTTGACGCAGACCTGTTCTCTAGTGTACTTCTGCTAATGATACTGCTCCTATTTTGAAACCCAAGTCTCACCGGGCTTTCTAGGGAAGCCTAGCTCTGGCACCACTGAACACAGTGCAGAGAGAAGACTGGATTTCCCCTCAGCCTCTCCTGGCAGAGCCCACCTTCCCTGCATCTTCCACAGCTCGGCTTCCTTCAGTCCGGATGGCGCTCACAACTGACCCTGAATGATGTCAGTGTAAAACGTGCTCACATATTTTAGACTATTCTGTTTTGCTTTAGACAAATGAAATCGAATGTCTGTGATTCACCAAAAACATTTTACCTCCAGCATAATACGTTTCTGTTTCTTCTTCAGAAGTGGATGAGGAAGGACATTCCTATAAAAACTTAATACACGTTTAATTCAACATGTACACTTCAGTCTGCAAGTATCTTAACTGAAAAAGATTCAACTCTTTTAAATACAACATTTTGTATAAAGCTTTCATAGTTAAAAAACACTTTCGTAATACTATTTTGCCCAGGGCGCCTGGCTGGCTCAGATCACACGGCTCTTGATCTTGGGGTCATGAGTACGAGCCCCATGATGGGTACAGAGATTAATACTGCTATTTTATCTGCCCTTCGTGATAATCCTGTGCGATAAACAGAAACAATACGATGCTGAGAACTGTGTTAGAAATAAGGAGAAAGAAATTCAGAGAAGTTAAATGATTTGTTGGCATTATATATGCACAGGACTACAAATGAGATCTAGCTTTTAGTCACAACTGATGAAGATCCTTTCAAAATATGGTTGAGTTTTGTGAATCAGAATAAAAGCGACCGGTAACCCCAATCAATCTGCACACGAAGCAGAAACCAAACACCTATCTGGTGGGTACAAGGGAAAGCAAGGACATTCTCTGCCTGTCCAGAGGACTTCATAATTCTTCTGTACAATAATATGTGATCAGTATGCCCTCTTGTTGATAAGTACTATTTTTTTTAAGATTTTATTTATTTATTTGACAGAGAGAGAGAGAGATCACAAGTAGGCAGAGAGGCAGGCAGAGAGATGGGGGAAGCAGGCTCCCCGCTGAGCAGAGAGCCTGATGGAGGGCTTGATCGCAGGACCCTGAGATCATGACCTAAGCCGAAGGCAGAGGCTTAACCCACTGAGCCACCCAGGGGCCCCCAGTACTCCTATTCTTACTACAGCCAATTCACCTAGTGCTAACTAGCAGAGGGTGGCAACTTTTCAGACCAAGCCTGGGAGGAAGAGCCCAAAGAACTGGCTCTATTTCCCCTGAAGGGACAAGAAAGGGACAAGGTGGGGGAAGAGGGTAGTGCAGGACAATTAGGAGGAATTAGCGAAAGAGGGTAGAGAAACAGAAAGAAAGACGATAAAGAAAACTTATGGGGCGCCTGTGTGGCTCAGTTGGTTAAGCGTCTGCCTTTGGCTAAGGTCATGAATGGGTGTCCTGGGATCGAGCCCTGTATCGGGTTCCATGCGCAGTGGGGAGCCTGCTTCTCCCTCTGCCCCTCCCCCCACTTGTGCTCTGTCTCTCTCTCAAAAAATAAAATCTTTTAAAAAATCTATTAACATCTCTAAATGAAGAAAAAATTAAAATACAAATGCGTATTTTCAAGTCAATCACACAGCGTGATCCCCACTCTCAGTACTATCCATAAGGCATTCAGAAAAGTCTTTGCCAAGAGACTCAAGTATTAGAGCCCATAACTAACTGAAGATTCAAGGATATAAGGCAGGAGCTGCACTAAACACGGAGTATGTATTTAAAACCACTGAGTTCAAAATTATCTCAAGACCAAGTGTAAGAATTGCCTATTTAATGCAGCCTCACCCTAAAAACCGACTCATCACTGATCCACATACGTGACCACACTCACTTTTGACTGTTCTCTGTTTTTCGAGTTAATATTCATCTTTGCTACAGAATGGATGGCATAAATACCAGCCCTATGAAAAAACTTTTATTCAAAAAGTTGTTTTCCATTAAATGATGAAAAAAACAAAAGTAAAAACTTCTGAAAATAGTGAAGGAAAAAAGCCCAAGGCAGAATATCCTTTGTTAAAGAGTCAGTACAAATTCTGCACCACCCGCCCCTGGTTCTGTCATGCTTCACGGCCGTCACCGTGCCAAGGAGGAAGTGCCACACAGTGATTTGCTTCCACCTCCACAATTTAAATCAGGGCAAAACACCAAAAGATATATCTTATTGAGAATTACCTATAAAATCTCAAATCACCATGGTTATACCTTGAGATACAAGTCTTGAAACATAACCATATATATTCAATTCATTTCTACCTACCCCTGTCCTTGAGGAAAAAAAAAATACAGTAATCAAAAATAGGTTATTTAGAAATAATTTTAAAAGCAGAACTGGAGTCATGGTATCAGGTAAGAAAAAAAACTATGATGATTTTAAAACTGAGTCTTTGACAGATCATGAAACGTTAACAGAATACAAAAGCACTGAATCATATAAAAATACTATGTGAAATCCCCAAAATAAAACACAAAGGAGTATTTGTATGTGTTAAAATAATTTAATTCTCCCTGTACATTTCTGTCCATGTGAGCCAACAGAAGTCAAAAACGCATACTTTACAATATGTACCTGTTTTGAAACATTCAAGTCAATCCAGATGGCAAAGTAGAATTCAATCACTAATGAAATGTTTAAAAAATATATATTAAACAAAAAAATGTTTTTACAAGATAAAAAATAATCTTCCACAATGCAATAAATTGCAGATCACCGAAATTTTAACTCTTTAGATGACTTCAGTTCAGTTATTGGTTTCAAAATCTAGAGACAATCAAAAAGAAAAAAAACGTTGGCAGGATTTCTATCTGTTTTTACGTTTCTCTTTCTTGCTTCGACTACTTGTTACACTGTTTAAAGTACACGATGCAGGTGCTCTTGCATGACCTGTGGCTTTCAGATGGTCAAAAAGTTTATTCCGGGATGGAAATTCACTATGGCAGGTTGCACAGCTGATAAGAACATCACTCTGAAGAGGGGAAAAAATATATATATATATATATCAGTAAGAGCAAATGTTATTCCCTGAGAGCAATAATTTAGGTTTTCATGTTGAGATTTAGTATCAAATAATTCAAAATAAAACCTTTTAACAAAATTACCGCCACTCAGGCTCAAAAGAGTGAGAAGTTAAGTCCCATCAACCAAAAGCATCAATGTTAAGAGTCCTGAGCCACTCCACGGTATGCACCGTGTGGACGAGAACGCCGTTTCAGTTTGCAAAGTAACGGAAAACAGAGCAGTAGCTGTTCTGTTGGATCTGGTATTCCCACTGTGCCTTTTACTTTAAAGAACAACAGGGATAGCAGCACGGATATAAATTCTACATTCATCAAGAAAAACTGTTGACAGATCCAAACCTATACAGTAGGTACACAAGGGCTCACCAAAGATGGCTTTAGAATCAGAATTAAGAATTTAGATGATATTGCTGAAACTAGGTCCACTGAAAAATGTCAATATGATTTTGACCTACCACTGTCTGCGGTTCAGCAGGTACTTTGACAGATTTTTTCATGTCTTTGGCTTTCTTCCCTTTGGGTTTAGGAGCACTGGAAAATAAATTATAGAGTTCTTACAATCCAGTAATAATGTATCCCTTTTAATTGTTATTTTGCTCCCAAAAAGACTCAAGTGAAAGGCTAATTCATTAATTTTAATGGCCAATCTAATTAATTTTCACATCTCAAATGAACAGCTTTCCAGAGCAACTTTAAAGACCACAGTAGATGTTAAATGTGACACAAAAGCTAAGGCATTTACTTAAAACTGTTGAAACACAAGCTACAACACCTTACAGGATTGCACATGTCCTTGCCCTCCTTCCCCAGAGCTACAGGCATACCCTAGGTCTCCATCATGGTGTTTCCCTCAGCTCCTAAACCCCTAAGGGCGCTGTCCTACCCCTTTGTCCCTGCTCCAATGCTAAATGCTGGCAACGCAGACACACACTTGACTCCGTTGTTTGAACTCCTTCTCGTGGTCCTAGACAGGGAGGCTACTCACTGTTCAGATTTTCCCTCAAGGAATAAGAAATTACTCTCTGCTCTAGAGGAGCAGAGGAGGCCAGAGACAAGACAGTAAGGCATGGCAGGAAGGAGAGGATCAGGAATGCTCTCTCCGCTAAAAGAGACCTTCCTCTGGCCAGCCACTGTGGCCCTATGGGGCACCACATTCCAGGCTCCTGCCAGCAGGAAGGCTCCGGGCTGTGGATGCAGATCTTGGTGACCTGCAGCGTGGGGCCCAACATAGGAGGACAGCCCTGAGCATGGACACATGGTCCCAGACGCTCCAGGCAAGTGGGGTGCGGCCTCATCAGGAGACTTGTTCTTGGATTCCTTGTTCAAAGATTACTGATCAAGGATAAAATAAGGACCTCAACAGGATAGAAACTGGGTCAAAATGACTTTTTGATTTGGGCCATGTTGCTGAAATGTCCATTAGCACCTTCCTCCGGCATCCTCTTCCCAACATGCCTTATCTGTATTACGGTGGGACGTCTGTCTGGATAAATGTACAGGTCACCGACAGACCTGCTCTGCTTCATCAACCGTGGGAAAGATGTTATTTGAGATCCGAAAAGATATTCTTCCCACCAACAGTAATTAGAAAGCACCATCAACCTGACTTACTTCTTAGCTTCACTTTTTGGATCATCACAGAGTTCGACAGTCTCAGTGACACTGATACTTTCTTGGGGTCTCCCATCTAATTCTTTGGCACGGTCTTGATTTAAGTTGGTATCTTCTGATTCAACCTTTACTTCTTCTCCAGTTCCATTTTCATTGAAATTATTATCATACTCCTAGATAATAAAACATGTATGCATTACAAAATAATTATAGTAACAACCCCAGCTTCTTAGGATACCAAGTAATTATACTAAACAATTACAATGTTGGGTACGCTCTGAATGAGGAGATCTTCAGGAAGTAAAAAGAAAAAGCAAATAATAATTTAAAAACACAAATGCTCACTACAGAAACATTAAAGTAGGAAAAAAGTGGAAACAATCTATATGTTCGATAAGTGAATGGTTGGATTATGAAGGAAATTACGAAGCTCTTAAAAATCATGTTTGCAAAGACACTGATTCAATTCGGTGGAACAACACCTACAAATTATTAGCTAAAATATAAAAGAAAATTACACATAATGTCTGATTACAATCTAATTCAATACTAAGTAGTATCTATAGGCAGAATGAGGGGTGATATTTATAGTTCTCCATATTTTCCAACTGATCTGCAATGAGTACCTACTACTTTTATAGTTAGGGAAAAAAAAAAAAAGAGTAAATAAGCATTACGAAAAAGGCAAAGCTTGGCCAACATACCTTCACTATGTGAAGAGTGTTTATTTTTGTTGGTTTGGGTTGGGGCAACATTTTGTCACATTTGCTTTCCCTTCCCTTCCTCCCTCTTCTCTGCACACACACCCCACCCCCAAGCCCGGAAGGATAAAATAAATTGCAGGCAGATATCACGACTCTTGCTCCTACATCCCCACAATGCCCTTGTACTCAAGAATTTAAAGTGTCGGCTCCATAATCCATATTCACAACCCAGTAACAACCTCTCCTTGGGGGCCCTGAGAGGTGTGACAAATCAAGGACCCCATGCTGTGTGTCCTGGTCATGCCCATTGAATCTCCTTTGTCCTAGAACCACCACAGCCCTACTTTTTGTCTTTCATGATTTTGACAGTATGCGGGCTATTCTGTCCCACAGTTTGGCTTCCTCTGGTTGTCTCCTTATGATTAGATTCAGGCTACACTTATGGTACAATTAGACCAAAATATCTACTAAGTACAAGATTTATTTTTTTGCAAGTAATTTTGTCTTTGGAATGTTTCTCATGGAGGGTGTTCAGAATACTGCGCTCAAAAGTGACTCGGACTCCTCCTTTCTGTCAGCCAGGGTCCTCTGTTTACATTCAATTGCAGTTTTCTGGGTTTCCTTTCTTATTAGGTCATGCAAATTTTTTTTCCTGCCCATACAGAAAACTCTCCCAGTCTGAAGTTTCCTGATTCTCTGTGTTTGCTGCCTGCTGCTCTTCAGTCAACTGGTTCACGTCTCACACTACCCTCCTTTCAAAAAGAACTGAGGAAACGTCAGGAAAAGTGCTACATAAAACTAGATCTGAAATGGGATTTTCTTCCTGACAGAATAGGAAATCATCAACAAGAGGTATTACTATAAAGGAATACAGCTTTGGAGGGAAAAAATGGGGTAGTAAATGAAGCATTTTCATTGGTAAGAAAACACAAATTTTTACTGCAACCTGTAAGAGGTACGCTTCCTTACTCAGGATAGGCTTGGGTTAGGTATAAATCTCTCTTATCTTGTGTTTATTCTAGTGGTTCCAGCACACACAAACAAGAGAGGAAATGTTCTAAGCTAATGATTATAGAGTCTTTGGGTAGAAGACAGTATGAGTCATTTTATAAAGGAACACAGAACTTGCTATGTGGTTTTATAATTGAAGCAAAAGTTCCAAGTCACAAATTTTAACAGTGATAAATTCATGTGTCGTGTATCATTTTTGGAACATGAGACAGATAAAAACTACTTTCAAATATATAACCGTTTAAATAGATAAGCCAAATCTAAAGTTTTATGAAAAATCAATAATGTGTTAACTAAATTTTCTTAAAAAATATTTTCAGTTTTCAAAAAGAACTGTAACATTTAATATTTAATATAAGCTAATGTAATTAGATTATATTAAAGTAGCACAGAAATCAATTCCACTTCCTTTAGAACCACCAAATATCCTTAGTAAAACGGAGAAGCTCGTGTGTTTATACATCTATAGGATTGTTACGCATCTGTAACAACAAAATAACTTTTTATTTAAAAATATTCTTTTTTTGTAAAGATTTTATTTATTTGACAGAGAGATCACAAGTAGGCAGAAAGAGAGAGAGAGAGGGAAGCAGGCTCCCTACTGAGCAGAGAGCCCAATGTGGGGGCTCCATCCCAGGACCGAGATTATAACCTGAGCTGAAGGCAGAGGCTTACCCACTGAGCCATCCAAGTGCCCCAATTTAAAAATATTCTTAAAAGAGATTGGATTTAGATGCCAGTGTGATATATTTAAACAACTTACATTTCTGAGTAATATTAAGAAACATTTTTTTCAAGAATCATAAGCATTACACATTTCTAATCAAATGTTCCTTTTGCAAAATTTCATTTATGTTGTTGGCAAAAAAACCCTAGATATACAATAATCAACCCTCAGATTTTCACATATTTCTGATTTTAACTCTTGTCTTAGAGATTTAAAAACCCAGTCATCATATGTGTCCAGATTTTTAATATGATCACCCAGTTAATTAGTATCAGGGAATTAATTCCACTTGCAATATTTGAAGACACACCGACAATAGTAATTAAGTAAATTAGCCACATACATATTAATGGAGCAAAGTGATGAAAAAAGAAAATTGTTTTCAACTTCCTTCAATCTGTTTTATAATCAACTTAAAATATAGAGTGAAAATCCCTCTCTTTAATATGAACTATACTAAAACAACAAAAGCAGTCCAACTTTATGTTTGATATTAAATGTTAATAAAACTTTTTCAACATACCTGTGCTGGTTTCTGTTTCTTTTTTTTCTGTTTTTTAGAAAGCCTGAGAATAAATATAAATAAAAATATCAAATATTTAACTGTGACTACTTACTAAGTGAAAAAAAAATACTAAAACACTACTGATACAGAGAGAAGTAAAATTTTAAAAGTAGTTAATAGCATAAGGTCTTAAAAAGAAAATATTCACATTATTGTTAGAAAATCAGAACAGTGGTTCCATCGATGGTAATTAGCATATCAATTCCCTTGGTATAAAACTGCTTTTAAAACAATCATAACATATTCTGTAAAATTATACTCTACATCATGTTTTTACCCGTTTCAATATTGTAAATTCCCTTATGTAGAAGAAAATGTGGAAAATATTAGCATAACAGAATAACTTCTTAGATAAAACAGCATTTAAATGCAATCTCATCTCTAATGTGTTAAGTAAGTCTAGAAGCATTTTTAGAAGTACTTTTGTTTTGGTGCATCTTCTATTTCTTCCTCAGAATTGGCATTCAATGGATTTTCATCAGTTTGAGGTCCTGAAAAATTTTCTTCCTCCTCCTCCAGCTGTTGTTTTAACAAGGCAACCATTTCCCGATGCTTTTTTGATTTTTCATGATTCCTCATGCTGGAAGAACAATCGGACATTAGTAACCACAACAGGATTCACATGTGCCCAAGTGTGTGGCTGAATAAATGCAACCATGGTAAAATTTATTTTTCCCAGTAAGGAAGCAAAATGTTGGGGATCCTACAAAGAGAAGCAGAAGAACCCGTCAGGACCTCTCAGGCGGGAGGACACAGCCAGCCCACGCCTGAGCTCTTCTTCCCTCCAACCCAGCATCCTCCCTTCCCTCCGTCCTTTTATCTACATATTTGTTTCCAACCTTTTTTTTTTTTTTTTTTTTTGTCAAATTCTCTATTATCTTAAAATTCAAGTCTTCTCCACTGTTTCCTCTTAATCACTGAGTATTAGCCCAATGCATGCATGTTCCAGGCTGCACTGTGGGCTCTGGAAGATCCCGAGAATTTATAAGACAGCATTCCAACTTGAAGACCACTTGGTTTATGACGTGAGGGCCTCAGGTACCACAGTAGTTTACCCCCTTTTGCTTTTTTCAATAACTGTCTTTCGCCTTCTTAACAGGGCTCTCCCTTCTCACTGCCACCATCCTAAATGTGAGTTCAGACACATCTACACCCCTCTGCCTAAAACTCTCCGAGCCATGCCTCTTTCAAGGCATCTGTGGGCCATGAAGTAACATTCCACAAAATAGTGTTGACAAGACAGAAGTACCAGAGTCAGTAGATGAACAAGAAAGTAGGAAACTTACATCCATACTATCAACTTTATCTCATCTGTTCAGACTTGGGTTTTCTAGCTTCAGTTGCTACTTTTCCCTCCCACTAAAATTCTCCTTCATACCATGGTTTCTTAGAGAAACAGGAACGTGGTGTGCCAGAAAATAAGTGCTCAAAAAAAATGACTGGGACTTGTCAAAAGGACACAGGAGCCACCTTGAAAGAACTCTCACTAATCATATCTGGAAAAGTTTGAGCATGAAAAGTACAGTAAGAAATCATAGAACACTGAAAAACTTCACAAATTCATACTGGTAATAGCTAGACAGAGGAGAGGCAGGGCTCTTACTGATGGCAGAAGGCCTACTGAGGACTAATAATGGAGAAGGAGCACTGGTTCCAGAAAAGCCCCGCTTTGGAACCATTATGTGACAAGTGGGATAAGCTAAAATCATCAATGAATGCCAAATCTAGGACACTGATGAGGAGCAGGGCACTTGTCTAACCTGAAAGTGTCTCCCCACAGATTAAATGGGCTATAAAGTAAAATCTGTTGCAATGGAAAAAAATACTAACTCTACAGTGGAAAAATTAGAAGACGTCCTGGCTGGGTGATCAAAACTCTCACCACCAAGGAAGGGCAGACAGACATCGTATGCTTCCAGAACTGAAGGCCTGAGAGCAGCACTGCATGTTGACATGGTAGCCAGCCAGACACAGAATCCAATCATGAGGAGACCGACACTCAAGATGACAAGTACTCCAGGAAAAAAAACATTCTGAAGGGCCCGTACTCTGGAGTAACAACGGCACAGACAAGGGAACTGATCCAGATTAAACAAGACCAAATAAATGAACGCGTCCTCTGATTCTAGACCGGATCCTGCCCGGAGTGGAGACACAGGATGCCAAGAGGATGTGCTGACGGACGTGGAATATAGGCGGTAGAGGAGATGAAAGGACCACAGCCAGGTTATAAGCCTCCTGAAGCTGACAGCTGTCCTGCGATCATCTAACAGAATGGCTTTCTTCTTTAGGACTATATACAGAAGTAATTTAGATGTAGACAAGCATTATGTATGTAACCTACTCTCAAATTATTCAGGGAAAAACTCTGTGGAACAGGGGAGGTGGGGGGAGGGAGAAGGGGTGAACACAAATAGGGCAAAACATCAGCCACAGGTGAATCGGGTGCTTTATTCTATCCTTGCAACTTCACTGTAAGTCTGACATTATTTTTAAATAAAAAAATCAATTTTAAATCTCCTTCACTGTTGCTTTTGTTTTCCCGTTTCTAACTCTTCTGCCCTTGCCACTTCTCTTACTGCTCAACAGTTTTTCCCCTCGGGGTTCCACACCAACGCCTTTCATGCCTCCCACACCCCCACTTGCACCCTCCGGTCTCCCCTCTCCTTCCCTGCATGTGTTTTGTTTCTTTGTCCCTTGCTGAGTCCACTTTTGTTTTCTGTCCTGTTCTTTCTCCTCTCTTTGTAAATACTTAAATACTTCTCTCTTCCTTGTTTCCAAAAGGCAAAGTTCCTCTGCTTCAGCAAATGTAATTCAGGCAGGACACATTTAAAGTTCCTAGGCTGAAACGGGACACTGGCCTGCATGGGAGTGTGACAGCTGGAAGGGAGTCTGCCACCAACAACAGAGACTAGCTTTGGTCTAGCCTCCTCGTCTGTGACTGTGCCTTCGTCGCAACAAGCAGTGACATGGAGACGCGTCCATGTTTTAAGCGGCAGCTCTCACGTAGGACTGCTGCTGTGAACGAGAATGAGTGCAGTGTGCTTAACCACTGGCACAAATCCTACGTCCTCCTCTGGGGGAAAGAAATCCCCCAAGAGAACACAGAGGAGGGCTGGTGACCCCCTGCTAGGAGCACTTTCCGTGTTCTGGTTCACCTCCAAAGAAAAGGGGAGTTCAAACTTACGCCTTTTCTGTCTTGAAAGATTTGTCACACGCTGGGCAGTAAAGGCCGTCATACAGCTCAGCATCCTCAGCTTCATCACTGTCTCTACCTACGAGAAGGAAGCCGACAGTAAGAACACAAATCTGAAATGTGTTAGCAAATTGCATGTCATTAGTAACAAACGAATTTCGCACACAAGGTAGAAACTGTATTTCCTTACAAAAACCAAATAAGGTTACCAGGGTTTGTGCTGACCTTTCAAAAGCAGTCCTGAATTATAAAGGTAGGCTTCCAAATCACCACTTTATCTTTCCAGTTCTTCTCCTAAGTCTACTGAGAAGACTCAAAGTCTCTCAAAGTTCTCAGTGTGAGCTAAGTCCAGAAAATCAGATGCCACTTTCACAGTTCTACCACAAAGCAGTTTTTTCAACAAATTTTTCAGCTGACCCCTTGAGCAAGATTCAATGCAAACATATTTGTAACTGTAATCTACTCTTAAATGCTTAAATAAACGTAGCCTGAAACACTCCATCATTATTTGACAGGGTGGTCATAAAAGAGCCTATTATATATAAACTTTAACATGTCTTTATACCCTTGTTTTTTTAATAAGCTTGGGACTTTGTTACAATGAAATAATTACTATCAATATAGTCCACAAAATCTAAGCAACTAAAATGCTGAACTGAAAGTCCTTGTAAAATCCCATCTGTCTTCTTAAGAAATAAACAGGTAAACTGACTGCCACAGAGATCAGTAAAAGGGATCATGCAATGAGATCAATAAGGATCCCAAGGTATCTCTTCTACAGTCTACATTTTCGTTCTTTGTGATGTTAACATAATTTCGGAAGACGCTTTCTCACTGAAATCACAAATGATCAAAACTCATTCTACCTAGTATTAATGTTTAATAAATGGTATTAGTGTGCAATTACCTATACCCTTTTATTATATATAAACAATTCATCAAATAGTTAATAAAAATGTTAGCTTTGAAGTCAAAATCTGGATCTAATTTTAGTATATGTGCTGCCGAAGCGAGCACCAAAATCTGGATCTAAAAATGGTATTATGGCAGGTCGATATGCCAAAGCTTCTCAGAGTCATATTTTCCTCTTCAGTAAAAGGAAATTCATTCTATGAGCAAAATACAAATTTACGGGGTATTGTGTGAGGGTCAAGCAAGCTCTTTCCTGAATGTGAAAGCACTTCATCAATTTTACATAAAACTCTAATTATGCCACCTCACGTTTCCAGAATACATTATAATTTTCAAGACTTTCACACATACTACTTTCTAAAAATTTCATTTCATAATCATTTTGAGTAAATAAAAGTCCACCATTCTATCATTCGCCAACTAGTCTACAACAACACATTTATAGATAAGGTGAACTGATCCTTCCACATTATTCCTCACGCAACAGCTAGAGACTACGTGAAAGGTCAGGTTATTCTCCACAATGCCTACTCCTCACGTATTCAGGTAGTCACAGGCCTTGTGCTCTCACAAGAGACGCACAGAAAGGACACTGCCCAGCACAGTGGGAGAAAACTCTCAGAAATGAGAGGAAGAATTTACATCCACCACACAGACTCCTGTACAATATCGGCTTTTCTGGAAAGAGCTATAAAAACTTGACCTCCCGGGCTTCATCACAGGTTTTTAAGTAACCAGCAGTCAATATACCCAGCGGCCAACTTATTTATGCAGCCAGAAGCCCAGACTGTTTAAAGCACGCTCAGAAAAGAGGTTATTAATCAAATAAACTCTTATTTCTTATTCTGATCATCTAGGGTTTAGTCAACATCAATGGACTACCTTTGCTTGGCCTATACAATATTATTTTTCATTTTAATTGTCTGCCACATTTCAAAACCGGAAGACGTCCCATAAAAATCCAGATTTCCAGCTCTGCTTAGAAGGCAAACGGACAGGAACACCCTGGCAACACGGTGCTGGCAGCAGTGGAGGGAGCGAGGGAGCGCAGGAGTCCCCAGGATGCAGCCACGTCCCTGCCCCGCCGCGCCACCCCTGCCTGCCACCTGCAAGCATCCTGAGTGCATGACATCTGAGCACAGCATTCCCTTTCTCAAGTTTCCCAGTGAAGGTAGTTACCATCATGCCCATCTTTGAGATCAGATTCCTCCATCTCATCTTCATCTGATCCATCTCCAAACTCCTTCTCGTAGCGCGCCTCCATCTCCTTGAGCTCCTTCTCCAGGTCGGCCACGGTCATCCAGCTCTGTTCTTTGTACTGCTCGGCCAGTCTAGACACACAGCACAGCCCCACTGACGCTGGTCCTGCTTACCCTGCAGGCCTCCAGCCCATGCCCTGGAGAGCTGCTCCCCCTGCACTGTCAGGGCTGAGTTCAAGTGGGCGCAAGTGGCTTATCTGTTATGTGGGTGGTTTTAACCCCCCTATTAGGCAACAGGTTTTGAAATCTAGACCTCCTAGCAAGTTATTAAAAAGTCTTGAGATGTTTTTAAGTCCTAAGTGGCAAGTAGAGTGCTAATTTTCCAAAAATGAAGGGTGGGGTGAGTAGAATTTAGAAGAAGTGAATCATCTTTAAAAGAATGCTACAGTGCTCTGGACACAATGCTTTTACACTAACTTCGAGTGACAAAGCTTTAAAGGCATAAAAATGAACCAAAGCCCTAGAGTGTGCCATCAAAGAGGCGGGACCGCAAGGCGGGGCACAGTGGGCGCACTGCACGGCGTCTCGGGCCGAAGCCGACCTCTGCCACTTCCCAGCTCTGGGATCTCGGGCCTGCCTGGCTTCCTCAAAAGGATGAGGAGAAAAGCCAGAACTTACTTCGCAGAACTGCTAGAATAAAAGTGCTTGGAACCAGGCTTCATCCAGAGGAGGAGATCAATGGGCAGTCATTATTATTATGTCTCAGAAGAGTCTGGAAAGGATCTCAAGTATTGAGGGCCTATGAAGGCAAACATGCAGCGCAAGGGTGGCTGATGAAGCCAGGACACGGGGGGTGCCCCCCCACAAGGCCCGGTCCCAGGACCCCACACCTCTTCAGAGCCAGGGGCCCGGCCGCGCCTCCCGTACTTGGCCTGCTTCAGCTTCTGCTGCCGCCTCATCTCCTCCGCCTTCCTGGCCTTCTCAGCGTTCTGCTCCTCCACGAGCTTCCGGTGCGCCTGCACTCTCCTGTCTCTCTTGCGGATGAACGCGACCAGCTGGCGCACCAGCTCGTTCTTCTCCTTCCTCGCTTTGTCGCGAATCTTTTTGTTTTCTTTTTCCATGGCTCGTTTCTCCCAGCGGTTTGAAGCTTGTCGCGTATCATATTCTTCCTTCCATGCAAAGTTCTTCTGAGTGCAGAAACTCTGCCAATAGGCATAGAAAGGATGGACGACCTAGAGACCAAGAAAACAAGTAACATGCTGAGGTTTAAGATTCTTTTTCTCCAGCAAGGCAGCAAATTATCAGTGACGCAACACATCTCTTTTTTCACACACAACACACAACTACTACTCAATGGAAAAGACAGTCCTTCAGGGCTTTACAGAATAAATCGCCCTTGAGAACAAACTGAGTGAGGTGCTGAATGGGATGGGACCTGCTCAATAAACAGGAAACGTAAAGGAGGACACTCCAAGGGCGCCACAAGCCCCTCCAGGAAGGGAGACAGGGGCAGAGTTAGTTACAGTGTGGGACCAAGAACCAGGGTCCACTCTTCTCAAATAAGGAAATGGGGAGAAAACACACTGGTAAATACTAATTATAAAATGGCAATGCAATTTTCTTTTACCGTATCATAGTCGCTCTGGGAGTCTCCAAAAGTGGGGAAATCCTCCATCTCCTCTTCTAACACAGATTCTAGCTCCTCCTTCGCAATCATCTCAAAAACATTACGATAAACTGTATAAAAGCCCTAAAAAACAGCAGCAGGAAAACAAATTCTTAATACTTTTATACTCCGATCACAGAATACAATTTTAAAACGTACATGAAAAAACTTTAATGTTAAAGAATTACAGGCCCAAGCTCTGTCATGACAGAACATGCAGGTTTCTGAAAACTGCAGTTTTCTTATGCCGACAGTTTAAATACAAAGGCAGTATTTTTTCAGTTTTCAAAATGAACACTGCTTTCACCTATAATAACATGATTTCTCTTTGTGTTTGATAAAGTCTCGTGCTTGACAGGAAATTAAGAGTGAGTTCCTTTACCTTCTCATCATCTCCATAACCAGAGTAACAGGTCACAGTGAAGTAGTGAAGCAAATCTAAGCTGTCGTCCTGATATTCCCCATCAAGCCCACCTTTAAGGAGAGCCTCTCTATGATTATCATACCTAAACAAACAAATTAGCATCATCAGTGATTGCTGAATAAATGAGAATTCAGAAGGACTCTTGAATCTGAAACAGCCAAAATATTATTAGACATTTTATTTTATTTTATTTTATTTATTTTTTTTTTAAAGATTTTATTTATTTGTCAGAGAGAGAGAAAGGGAGAGAGAGCAAGCACAGGCAGACAGAATGGCAGGCAGAGGCAGAGGGAGAAGCAGGCTCCCTGCTGAGCAAGGAGCCCGATGCGGGACTCGATCCCAGGACGCTGGGATCATGACCTGAGCCGAAGGCAGCGGCTTAACCAACTGAGCCACCCAGGCGTCCCTAGACATTTTAATATGTCCAACCCACACTCAATTTTTTTTTAAATATCAACATGAAAAGACTTGATAATCCTTCACAGAGCTGATTAAAACTATGACTGCAACTTCAAGGATGAGGCAGGCACTGTACACTACTCGCCCACATGAACGGTGGAACTTATTAACAAGCCAGGGAATTTCCATGACTCCCCCAGAAAGGTAGCTGCATTTCTACGGGTAAAAAATATTACTAAATTGATCAGCACGGGACATAATCTGCTCCATGGACTAAGATTATATATTTGTGATCAGATTTACCAACAAAGACCAAAACTGGTCTTTCTAGGTTTATATAAACAATCTACGAGTTTCACATACACACAATTACTCCCTGTAATAACTCTGTAACATCAGTTCTTACCCCAAAGATGTAATGGGAAACTGACTCTCAGCGATACTAAATAATTTATCCATAATCGCAAACCCGGTAAGCAGCAGAGCTAGAATTCCAAACCAGGCCTCCTGCACTAGAAGGACCATACTCCTAGTAACTGTGCAGTCTGCCCTGCAGGAACACGAGAGTCAACAGCAGGGCCTTCACACGAAAGGACAAGAGAGCCCTTCGAACAGGAAGGCCCCCTGAGATCTGGAGAAGGGCACAGAGCCAAGGGAGGCAGGAAAGAATTTCAAAGTTCCTAAAGGAAAGCAAAGCATTCCTAAGTCCAGATCTCCAAATTTTTCAGGAGAAAAATGTAGGATTCTCGCTCTGATTTTCACCTAAAGGACAATTTTTAGAGATTTTTTTTTTTTTTTTTTTTTTTTGCAGCCTTTCTCCTTTGAGAGCCTGCCGTGTTTTATGCTGTTTGACACACACAAGACTAGAGCAGCAGCCCTGCACACCCACCTGCTCTTTGTAACAGCAGGCTCTTGCACAGACATGTCGGGGCTTAAAACCTACTCCTTGGTAGCAAAAAGTTCATCAAGAATCTGAAAACTCGGGGTGCCCAGGTGGCTCCGTGAGTCCTGGGATCAAGCCCCGCATCAGGCTCTCTGCTCAGCGGGGAGCCTGCTTCTCCCCCTCTCTCTGCCTGCTTCTCTGCCTACCTGTGATCTCTCTTAGTCAAATAAATAAATAAAATCTTCCCAAAAAATCTGAGAACTTAAATTTAAACATAGAAATTTTTGTCTGGGGGTGACTGGGTGGCTTACTCCTTTAAGCATCTGCCCTTGGCTCAGGTCATGATACCAGGGTTCCAGAATCAAGCCCCTCATCGGGCTCTCTGCCCAGTGGGGAGTTGGCTTCTTGCTTTGCCCCGTCCCCTGCTCATGCTCTCTCTCTCTAATAAATAAAATCTTTTTTTAAAAAAGAATTTTTTGTCTGAAAATGCTATTAAATTATCAGGTCATCATACCTAAAAGTATCTGTCATAGACATAGAAGCTTAACTCCATTTCTTCATATAAAGTAGTTCTTGGGGAAATCCTGCAATTCTAGCTCTGAAACACTGTTTTAAGGGTAAGTCAGCATTCCTAACACCAGTAAACTTGTCATACACCAAAGAGATCCCGTTTAATAAGAAGTTACTTCCCAAGGGTCAAGGTTCAATCTATCTAATATTGCCAAGCTTTATTCTACCTCCTCTAAAATGAAATAATTGGAGTAGTCACCTCTAAGCTTCCTTCCAACTCTACTACTGCATTTTCTATAATGAATAGGGGACAGATGCCTCAGAACACACCGAAACATTTGACAAACATCCACTTTTTAAAATCTTCTATTGATAATTCTTCCCGACAAAATACACTAAGATAGGAGGGGCAGCGTGATGCTCACCATGCTCTTTCCTGAGGGTCACTCAACACGTCATACGCTGCTTGGATTAATTTAAATTGTTCAGCTGCTTCTGCGGCATTATCCAGATTTTTATCTGTTAAGATAAAGTTCCAGATAGTCAGTCATCAAACAAGTAGAGGACAGAATCTAAAAGGGACCTCTTCCGTCACAAATGCCATAAATAGAGGAGTTCGCAAAACAAAGAAAAACAATCAGGAAAAAGCAAAGTGGTCCTAGTGAGAGTTGATAATAAGGATATGCGAGAAGTATCTACTTGAGAAGAAACTGTATGCTTTCCCCTAAGCCTTGGTGCGTCACTGAGCACTCAGTCTGGGTATCCACAAACGGAAAACCCTGAGTAGCACACATTTTATTTTTTGAAAAAGCAAAATATATATATGTAAAATCAGTCATGGAAGGAGTGTTATTATTTAGTACGGTCTTTATGTTTTTTCTTTCTTATCAACACAGACCCCACAATCTTGTAAAGCTTTAAAAATATATACTAATTATTTTTCTCTTAACTATGAATTCAGAGAGCATCGGGCAGCTTCCAAGATGGCCCCCAAGGCTCTCCACCTCCTGGCATTCACACCCTGTGGAGCCTCCTCACAGGTCACCAGGGTTGGTCTGTGTGGCCAACAGCAAGGCAGCAAAAATGGTGATGGCACGCTAAGTTACTTCTGAGATTAGTTTATAGAAGGCTGCAGTTTCCACCTCGGGCTCTCGCTCTCTTGGATCACCCTGGGAGTAGCCAGCTGCCACAGCAAGAAGACACTCGGGTGGCCCACGTGGAGAACGGAGGCCTCTGGCCCACAGCCAGCAAGGAAATAAGGCCTGATACGATGGGAGGGAGATTGAAAAGCGGGTTTTCCCAATGAGGATACCACCTCACGAGAAACCCTGAGCCAAAACCACCCAGCTAAGCCATCCCCACACTCTGTCCTCAGAAACTGAGTCCATATAACGGATGTTTGCTGTGTTTATTGTTTTCAGACCTAAGCGTTTGGTAATTTGTTGCGTAGCAATAGATAATATACTCAGAAAGTGAAACATTTTCGGACCACTCTGCAGCACACCAAAATTCTATAAGCTACAACTCAATACTTGCCCTCTAAGAGGCCAGAGGAAAAATAGGCCAGACACATACTTCCTAGGAATAACTTTGCAGCCTTAGAACAAGACCCTCGAGGGCATCCTGCCTCCTCTTTCTAGGTACCATCACGCGGGATGTCCAGTCCTTCAGGGAGTTTTCTGCTGAACCACTATCATGGATAATACTTTCCCAAGTGCAGCCATTGGCCGTAGCCCCTCTTTGCTGAGATGCTTTCACAGAAAAAGCTTTCAATATTATTTTAGAATCATGGTAACTCTAACTTGAAAGGAAAAAACTGTCCACCCCCGCAGCCTAGCTGTAAGTGGCAAGCGATCTAATGCCGGTTTAAATCCCCTTCCACAGTGCAGCCACTCTGAAGACGGCCAATGGTTATCTCCGAGTCCTCCTTCTCCCGGGACTAAATACTCCCATTTCTCATGGCATGTCGTAATCCTCTACTTCAAATACAGCCAAAGACAGGCACCAATAATCAAGGAGCCAACCATTCAGTCTCCCTACCCCTCCCTCCCCCCCCCCCCCCCCCCCCGCCCGCCAAAGGCCGCCCTGAACAGTAAGTGAGGGCCCACCCGAGAGGTGCTGGGGAGAACTGCTACACGGTGGCTCACCTGCCTGTCTCTGCACCACAACATGGGACAGCAAGAAACTCTTAGCTCTGAGGCTTAATCGCTTACACTCGGTGCAAGCACTCAAGCCTCGGGATCAGGACAATGGATCAGGTCTTTGAGGGCTTCATCAAGAGTTGGAGCTACCAAGACGGGTGTCCCCTGGATTTCTTGCTAAGTATGAAAAACAAAACTATTCACTTTAGTTACTGTCGCCACCTTCCTGTCACATGCAGCTCTGAACAAAGCCAGATACGCCTTCAAGGTGAGAGTCATGATTTCTGTATCTTTCACGATTCAAAAATACTCATGATTTCTACATCTTCCTCGAACCATTCATAAACTTTCTGTCATAAACAAAACAGCACAGTCCCAATTAAAGCAGAATGGCAGAAAACGCCAGCAAATAAATCTTCCCACATAAAACAAAAAAGGTGACTGGGGGAGGTATGTGGGTGGTTCTTCTTCACCTTTTAATCAGTTCTGTACTTCGTTGTCCTGTTTCTTCCCACACCCTTCCTTCCTCCCCCAAAGAAGTCTGGAGAAAGCACAAGCTTTGAAACACAGAAAGTCCATCAATGTACCAGCTGAAAATAAGATCTCGCCTCTTACTAACACGTCTTTCTGATTTTTTTCAGTCTGTCATATGGCTTATTTCACTTAAATATACCTGAACTGGCTGACTATAATGTTAAACTGAGATCTAAGCACATAAATGCAGTAAGTTAAAAAGCAATAATAAAGAAAAAGCCCACATTTATTATCAGCCACACCCAAAGGCTGCAGGTACTGCAAAGCCAGTCATCAAAGTTTAAGAGGCATTCTCACACTACTCTCTGTGCTTTTCTCTCCATTCACTCACACACTCTTCTACTCCCTCCCAAACTTTTTTACACTACCTTCTGGAAAATTCCATGGACTGAGCCTTTTAAGTCCTGCCTCGACTGAAACCAGGCTCCCTGAGAACACCGCTTCCCTGCAGGACTTCCTTCTTGGGCTCCCTCAGTCACAGCCCTCATGTGGCAGGGCTGGTGCTGGAGCGGGCATCCTCCTGGCTGCTGGTCCTTTCCTCATCCCCAAGGGCACACTAGCATTCCATCCAGATTCAAACCACTGGCCAACCCCACCTTCTTCCCCTTCTCACTGTCCACATATTACTCAACCACTCCCCCTTAACTTACTGAGAATTCCAGCCCTTGGCTCAGAGTTTCCATTCCTGGGTCCTATGGTCACCATGGGTGACTTCAGTGTACTCTGACCTCCCGGTCGCCCTCCTCCCAATCTTGCCTGCTCTAATCTACTCTCTCCATACCTGACAAACACAAACCTACCTTTTCCCCTGCTTCCCACTGCCCTTAGGTTAAAATCAATCTACCTCGTCCAGTTGACCCCAACCTCCAAGACCTGGCTGCTGCTTACCTGGCCATACCCCCCTTCTTTGCCCTTCCTGTACTCTGCCATGCTTTGTCTGGCCTTCCTCCCCCTGTACTCCCGGCTTTCTGGCTTTCAGTCTCGCCTTAGAGGTCACTTCTTCAGGGATACACATCTGTCCCACCCACACAGAAACCCAGTCCAGGTCAGGCACGTGTGCTCATAAGCCTTCAGACCACCCTGTACTTGCCTTCAGACCACCGTTCTCTCACCAGACTGAAACAGCCTGTTTCCCTGGGACTCCCTGATGACTCTACCTGCCTGCAGAGCAAGGACCATTCCTGCCTCATTCACACAGTAAAGTGCTCCTGGCAGTCATCAAATAAAAGTCTTCCCCTCAAGAGGGGTGATCTCCCTAGGAAGTAACATTGACCCTACTGAAAACTATTTTCAGTTGCTCAATTAAAAAGAAAGAAAGAAAGAAAGAAATACCTTTAACAATGAAAAATGAACAGGCTTTCTTCTTGAAGTACAAATTATTCTTTGAAGCAAAGCCCAAATGTTAACCTCAGAAACACCTAACACAGGACCTTACAGAGATTGAATTGAACATTTGCTGACTGACAGACTTAAATTAACAAGTCAGCACAGCAAAATATATCAAAATCATGTATCACCTGGAAAGTATGTATCCTTTAAATGTATAGGCATGTTCAAACAAAAGATATTTAGGATGTTATGATTATGATGACATTCAGAGAAAACACTTCGTTTCTAACCGGTTTCGTTTCAAAATAGTTAACTGATGTTTTAGTAACTTTTGCCTACTTCTTCCTTCCTTCTTTGCACTGATTTCCAGTTAATCCCCAAATCTGATCATTTCTCCTTCACAGCATCTCTTCTACCAGGCCTTGCCCTTCCCTCCCACTAACCCCCAGCGTGGTGTGAGCCCTTCCTTGCCATAGTGGACACTACCTGACTTCTGTCCCCGTCCCTCTTCAATGCACTCAGCCACCCTCACAGTACCGCCTCAAGACATCTTAATAAAACCAGCTTCAACCCTCTCTTATTGGAAAAACAAATTTCACAGTCCTTAGCCTAACATTCAAGACCCTTTACGATCTAATCTTAAAACTACACTCAAAAACATATTCATATTATCATCAAAATTATATATGCATTTGGTCACAAGCATTAATCCTCTTCCTCACACTTTTCCAGCCAGAAGAGTCAAGAAATTCCTAACTTCATTCTAATTCCTAACTCAATTTCTGACGAATGTTTACCTTACTTCTTCCTTTCCAATATATATATTTGTTTAGTTCCTCTGTTGGTAATCATTACCATTTTAAGTAACAAACCCATACCTTTATTTCTTGTTCCACCAACTACAGACATTACCTTTTGACTTTGGGTCCTAGGCCCTTCCTTCAGCTCTTCTCTCAAACCATATTTTCAGATTTCCAATAAATACTGCCATCAGTCAAACTGTCCCCTGGACCACCTTTTGTCCACCATGATGCTCTTCCCTCTACTCTTCAGCTCACTTTTCCCAATTCCATTTCCCTAAGATCTAGCTAAAAATCTAGGATCCTCTGCTAAGGAGAAACCTCACTGCTTCTCATGACATAGTGAGAACTCCCTCCCCTGGCTTCCTGGGGCATTTATTACTTATTCTGTTAATCCAACTACCAATTATATATGTTGTGCTATTTTGTTTGCGCTTGTATTTAACTTTTCATGGTTTACACCATGTTTTCCAAGGGATGTCTTAGCATTTCAGAATCTTACTATGGTGACTTGCACATACTGGAGATTCTATAAACACCCTTATTGATTAGTGCTAATATGTAAACCTCTTACAAACTCAAAAAGCTGATATTCAACTACAGCCTTAGTTTCCCAGTCTGAAAGATCAGATTACTTCACAGAAGTCAAGAAAAGGCCTGAACTACGACCAAATCAAACATCCAAAGGAAGCATACTTCTCAGTATACATACAAACTTCACTAGGGAAGACACCCAATTAAAACTCTCCATCTGCAAAACATCTGAAGTGGAGTAGTGTCCGTATTTCAACAGCTTACTGGGAAAGGGGGGGAGCACAGCTATATAAGATAGTTTACTAGCTTCTTTGTCTTAATTTCAATAAGGGGCCATAAATTACACTGGAGTAGTTGGGATTCCGTGATGAAGTTAAGGGTAGCTGAGCGGCAGAAACTCAAGCAAGGGCCAAACTCGAGAGCCCAGGTCTCCGACTCCGGCTCCGGCTCCTGTCTGCTTAGGGGTGGGAGGAGCCGCTGAAGTCGCTAGAATGTGTCCTCCCCATCAAGTGTCACTGCGGGTAGCGCCGGGGTTGGTGGGTGGGCCGGGGGAACGTCTGGGAAGGGACGGGCTGCCCGGGGCTCTAAGGGAAGCCTGGGGTGAGCGATGCGTCCTCCGACGGGCGGGGAGGACGCCCGGCGGGAAGAGCACTGCGCAGGGGCACCTGGCCGGGGACCCGAACGTGGTTCCCAGGGCGAGGCGAGTCACAGGGCGGGCCGGTTGAGACTGGCCAGGGTCCCGGAGTTATTCCGGGAAGAGGGGGGCGAAGGATGGCGGGGGCCCGGCTTTTGCAAGGGCTGCGACGGTTGCGGAGTAGTTACCCGGGTGCCATTTCAGGGCCAGCTTCCGATAGGCCTTCTTGAGCTCCTCCTCGCTGGCGTCGCGCCGCACCCCCAGCGCTTCGTAGTGACACTTCATCGCCCGGCCGGGCAAGGGGCTGGGGCCGGGGCCCGGGGCGGGGCCGGGGCCCGGGCCCGGGCCGAAAGGGTGGCGGCGGCGCTGCTGGTACTCTTCGGCAGCGGGAGTCCGGCGCCCACACCCGGCCAGCCAGCGAGCGCGGCGGCGGCGACAGCGGCGCGGGGTGGCGGAAGCGCGCGGCGGCGACAGGCAGCGCCGGCTGCGGCACGCGGGCGCGCGGAGTGGGCGGTGCCGGAGGCCGCGGCTTCGCATGGGCTGGGGGAGGGCTCGGTTCCGGGAAAAGCTGCACGGGAGGGAGGCGGGGCCTCGGTGGGTAGGAGGCGGGACCGCGGCGGAATGGAGGCGGGGCCTCGGTGGGTGGGAGGCGGGGCCGCGGCGGGATGAAGGCAGGGCCCCGACAGGTGGGAGGCGGGGCCACGGCGGGCGTCATTGTGAGGGGCACAGTAGCCGGTCTGTGTAAGGAGCACTAACTGGGCTGGCCACCGGATGGCTGATAGGAGTCTGATACAAGGTTCCGGAAAGCATCTTGTCTTCTGAAGACGATTTCTCAGTGGACCCCCGTTTTTCCGGGTGAGGCGACTCAGGCTCGAAGTAGTCGAGTGTTTTGCTCAGGCCTCCCCAACTGATCAATGGCAGGATTCAGGTGAACCAAATGCAGGATTTAACTTCAATTCTCTTCAGCTGCCACTTATCGAGATCTCTAATACTGCTCATTCTAATAGGCAATGAAGTAACAGTAAATATGATGCCTTAAAGTGGAAAATTTGAGACCATCAACACATTTAAAAATAGCATACCAAATGTTTTACCACCAGTATGAATAAAATTGTGTTGACCCATCCACTAACACTTTCTGGCTTCTAAGCCTGCATTTTCTAGATTGTTAAGAATGCTGTTAGGGAATAGTATTTAACCAGTTTTTGTTGATCGAACCGACACACTGTTTTTACAGCATGGGAGATCCGTACAACTGTTCCAATTTGATAAGGTGTCAAAATAGTATCCTAGGTGCCCTTAAAATACATTGGTTTAATAGACACACCAATATATTTCACTGTAATGTGGAATGTTTACATATGTCAGTTGTTAGGTGTAGGTTTTGTCAACCATGTGTAAAGAGAAGGGTTGGCTCTATTGCTGACATCTTATTGTACAAGGTGGTTCCTTGCTTCCCTAATACCCTGCCCACTGCACAATCAAAACCAACCCCAAACCTCATCAAGTTTCTCCACACACCACTGTTCAACCAACTCATACTCGAAATTTACACACCTGCCTCTTTTTCAGAGAAGGAAGATACTATACACCATCTTAGTTTGTAAATTGACAATGGATAGGGGCTGATAGTTTGAATAAAGGTGAAAATGGAAACTTGCCCCATTGAAAATGGGATTAGGGGTAGGGGGATAAAAAGTGACGAACAATAGAATTTTTCTTCCTCCAACTGCATCTGGTTTTGCTTACAACCTGAGTCACTTGCATTTTTCCTCCTGAGAGAAGAGGAAATTGTTTCTGCCTGTAACAGTTAAAGAAATATAGAGACAATTACACTAGATATAAATTTCAGTTTAAAGGATTATCTTTATTGAACAAGTTGACTTCTCAATGAACATGAGTTGAAAAAAAAAGGAATTCTCATTCAAATGAGGTACACATATAAATGATCATGAAAGGGAAGTAATTTGGGACAGGAAAATAAGTAGAAACTGATCATCAAAATTGTTAAAGAAATGCCACTAAAACTCTAAGACACACACCTCAGAAAATCTTAAAAGTTTGAGTCTTCATTCAAACAACTTGTTGAGCCAGTCGATTTTATAACCTATAATTAACTTCTTGGGATGTGGGTGTTTAAATACAAATCCTGAATACAGCTTCTTTTCATCCCAAGCTGTATTCAATTGCTTAAATAAATAAGCTTGTTCTCCCCCTGCACTTAACCAAAATTGGCCTTCACTAGCTATGCACAAGTATTTAAAGTGAACCTCTGAACTGAATTCAGAGTATAGTATAGTATAGATTAGTATAGATTTCAAGATAAGTATAGATTTCAAGATAAGTAGCCTAATTTAGACTATTTCAAAATAAAGTGGCCTAATTTTACATTCAAGACCTTTCTTTGAAATTAAGAAAAAATGAAATATAATGGAAAATTGATTGTTCTGCCTACAGATTCAAAATAAAATTAAAATACAAGTGAGGAACTAGGAAAGATACCTAGAGTAATCCTGCCATAGGAGAGTTCTTACAAATTAGTAAAAGATAACTACCACACAAAAACAATTAGTCACAAAAGAAAAACCAGTATCTACCCAAAAAAGGGTATTCTTTTCTTAACCTACCAAACTGACAAAAGTTATTTCACTATACAAGGGTACAAGTAAATAAATGAACACTGACCTCTGGTGAAGTACAGTATTTAGGGGGGCATCTTTTTTTTTTTTAAGATTTTATTTATTTATCAGAGAGAGAGAGGGAGAGCGAGCGAGCACAGGCAGACAGAATGGCAGGCAGAGGCAGAGGGAGAAGCAGGCTCCCTGCAGAGCAAGGAGCCCGATGTGGGACTCGATCCCAGGACGCTGGGATCATGACCTGAGCCGAAGGCAGCTGCTTAACCAACTGGGCCACCCAGGCGTCCCAGGGGGGCATCTTTTCACTTGAGTTCCACTTACAGGAAACCACAGGTGGTACAAAATAATTTATGTCAAGAAATGTTTGGCATAAGCATCCATACCTGAAATACTGTAATATCCCATAAGGGACAGATAGTACAGTATAGCAGAATAGAATACTATGCAATTATTAGTCACGTATAATAAAGACATGGGGAAGTGATTAATAGGATATAAAAATAAGTGGGTCACAGAACACCACACACGATACATATGTGCACATCTCTCAGTCTCTTCAGCGGCCACCTACCTGTCCACAGCCACTAGCACCAAGACTCTTGTCTTTCCTTCCTACTAACTGACCTCTAGGAGGGTAAGCCCTGTGCTCTTCACCTCAGTTCTTTCATCAAATATCAACTCAAATATTCCAGTGCCCTCCAACTACTGTTCCACTTTTCTTCCTTTTACTAGTAAATTATCATTTATACCCACTGCTTCTAAATTAAATTTGTAATCTACAAATACTTCCAAACACGTATTAACTCATTTGATTCTCAGAACCTAAAACTTATTGTAAATTTTTTTTTGAAGATTTTATTTATTTTTGTGAGAGAGGGAGAGCTCACACCTACTCTAGGGGGCAGCATAGAGAAAAGCAGACTCCCTGCTGGGCAGGGAGCCCAATGATGCCTGACTCCACCGCAGGACCCTGGGATCATGACCTGAGCTGAAGGCAGACGCTTCACCGACTGAGCCACCCAGGCATCCTATTGTACTTTCTTGAGGTGAGAAATCAAGATCAAGGATTGGCTTTTCCAAGGCCTCATTCATTGGGACTCAGGGACTCCAACCTCAGTAAGATGCTTTTTCTACCAATCTATCTGCACTTTATCATCTGAAACTACCTAATTCATTGTTTTACAAGTAATAATGACCCAATAAATCTGTTTGAATTTCAGCTTTGCTAAACCCAAAATTTTAATCCAAGAAAGCAAGCCTAAACCTGAAGTGTGCTGAATTTTCAGTAATACCAAACAAGCTTTGAAAAGAAAAACAGAAATGAACTGATGAGTTTTGGTGACATTTAGAAAAACATACACACCACTGAAGCCACAAATTTTAATTTGATATCTCTTTGTCTAAATTGCCACACTAGTAAGATACAAGGTAGTCCTGGATAATAAAATGTATTTACACATTGAATACAAAATAAATATAAAATTACTGAAAAGTTAGTTATCCACTGATTCATTTTGCATTCCCACTGTTCATCTTCTGTTTCATTTTTCTTTGCCTTTTATAAATTCTTTTCTTTCTTGCTTTCAAATCGACTTTGGGCTCTGGCTTTACCCACTGTATTTCTATTGGCTTTTCCTCGGCTGGTGTAACAAAAACATCTGCAGTGGGATCATGTGGAAGAATAGTCTTTGGTTCTTTCTTTTTCATTTTCTGCGCATCCTTCACTTGTTGTTTCTCTTTGTATTTTGCAGCTGTGATGGTTCTTACAATACGCCGATGCTAAAGACAACAAAATATCAGATGCTTTCAAAATAAAAACATACTACATATGGACATTCACTTGTGAGCCCTATTTTCCCTTCACTCTTGTCATTAAAAAAAAGTAGTAATTTGCAAGACAGTATGCAGCCAAAAAAAAAAAAAAAATTAGTTTCACAGTTAACAGAAATCACTTGACAGAATCACTTTGGCCAGCAAGTTCTGGGCGTCAAGGGACCACTGAACAATACAATTAGCTTACCATGTTTGGTGACTGGTAGTGAGGATTTTCATATAAAGTTGGTCCTCCAAAACTTCCCTGGAAAATCTTTATGAGATTTAAGACAAAGCGAGGTCCTATTTCTACAAGAGCAGCATCTTCTTCTATTATCTTTAATAAAAAGGAAACATTTTAGTTTGGATATACTATTCTTCAAAGTTACACTGGCTATAACCTTATTACAAATATGCCTAAAAGAAGTTAGAACCAATTAAATTAAGGGGGAAGTGAAACTGGCAAGTGCCAAATTCTCAGTATTTTCTGAAATATGTTACTAGTTACAGGTAGTTGTCACAAGAAAATACTAACTTTTTCCAGGGTGTTCTCTCAAAATTTAGTAATTTCATCTTGTTCCTTATCTTGCTTCTCACAGCACACGTATTCTTGAAAAACTGTGGTTAAATGAGTTTTTAAAACTGTAACAAATGTGGGGTGCCTGGGTGGCTCAGTGGGTTAAAGCCTCTGCCTTCGGCTCAGGTCATGATCCCAGGGTCCTGGGATCGAGCCCCGCATCGGGCTCTCTGCTCAGCAGGGAGCCTGCTTCCTCCTCTCTCTCTGCCTGCCTCTCTGCCTACTTGTGATCTCTCTCTGTCAAATAAATAAATAAAATCTTTAAAAAAAAAAAAACTGTAACAAATGTATTAAAGCACCCTATGGATAACCCTTTTAAAATGTAAGTCAATTCCTAAATTGTATGTATGTATTTATTTATTTTAAAGATTTTATTTATTTATTTGATAGAGACACAGAGAGAAAGGGAATACAAGCAGAGGGAGTGGGAGAGGAAGAAACAGGCTTTCCCAGAAGCAGAGAGCCTGATGTGGGGCTTGATCCCAGGACCCTGGGATCAGTGACTTGAGCCAAAGGCAGATGCTTAAGGACTGAGTCACCCAGGCGCCCCCCCCAAATTGTATTTATATGTCTAATTCAAATTAGATTAAAGGGTATATAAAGGGATATATGGCCAAATTTACTTTTGAATGGCTTCTGATTGTGGAATTAAGAGGCAACTTCTGAACTACAAATACAAACACAACACTGTTGGTTCAGGTATGTCTGCCCTCAGAGGCTACGGGGCTATGTTTAAGTCACACTGCAGGGTATCCAACATAACACATGCAGGAAAGAGCCCAGATTACTTCACAAGCTGTTCCTTCCACCTCTCTACCTTTCTTTTTTTAGTATATGTGCTGCTGAAGCGAGCACACCTCTCTACCTTTCTGATTTCTTATCCTGCCAAACTCCTGCTTCAAGATTTCCAGAATCACCTCTCCTCCTAAACGAGTCACTGTATGACTTGTCTCATTCTCATTGAATGCACTCTACAGAGATCATGTTCTTCTCCGTCTTAACAACCTCCACCTACAGATTCCAACCTTTTTAGAGAGAAATTTATATCTTACTGAATATATAGTTGCTTGTTAGCAAACCCTTACTCCAAAACCAACTGATAGCCATTGGAAAAAAGTAAGTAGAGAAGTAGGAAAAGTATGAGACAGCAGTTAACTGCTACAAGTCTGTGGGGGCAAAGAACTATTTAAAACAAAAGGACTTATTATTTGCGTCTTTTACAGATGCTATATACCCCATTTCATTTCAAAGTATAATTAAAAATCAATTAAAGCTAACCTGAAAGTTCCGAAACCATATCCTATTATCCAAAATGGTGAAAGTAAATACATGGTCCACAAACGGTTGGCTTTTGGGATGATATCGTGGTGTACTAAAGATCTAGTTTAAAAAAAAAAGAAAAAAGAAAAGTTAATGTCTTATTCTAGCGCATATCATGTATGTTTTAGATAGCTAAATTAACAAAAAGTCCAAAGGAGACACACATTTATACTACTGAAAATACTTTCTAGAAAAGATATTTACCTGAATTAAGAGTTCTTTTAACAAAGTATAATGTGGTGATTCATCAAAAGCCTATAAAAATAAAGTGAACATATTATTTGACAACAGCAGTGTTTTGTTTAAAATTGTAGATTTTTTGATAAATTGAATTACAAACCACATTCACTAAAAAACAGCCACGCAGAATAAGAAAATTAGACCTCATACACTAATGAGAAACTTACAGGGTCAAAAGACAAAAGGGGCCGAGAACCTTTCAAACAGTTTCCGGTCAACTTTAGTTCAGCTAGGGTATGGACTAGAAAAAAATATACCAATAAAAATAGTTATAACTTTAGCACAATTGTCCCAAAAGAGCATTTTCAATTTTGTCATTAAAAAAAATCTTAAACTGAGTCAACTTACTGTTTTGAACGAGGAATTTAGCAGATGGCCCATGAGGTGAATTTGAAAGCCTGAAAAATATGAAATTTTTCAACTAATTAGAATTTAGAATGTAGTAAATTCCTACTACCTCAGTTTAAAAGACACCATACCATGTTTGTAACATCCACACATTTAACTTTCTTTAAAGGTTTCAACTTTTATGAAATCAAATGAATTTGCTTCATCCCCTGGCCCCTTCTTTTTATGTAAAAGACTAAAAGGAGTCTATACCCTAAGAGATTTAAAGAGTAAGTCCATTTACAAGAACAGTTCCACCTAAATCTTCCTTAACACATTATCTTACCACATATAGAGATCCTGTTTTTTCTTAGCTTCAAAATAGATACATTTATTGCAGTTTTTCATTTCACAAACCTAAACAGAGCAAAGTATGGAAAAATGAAGTAGACAGTAAAAATGAGAACCAAAGCAATTAATATCTATATTCCTCCAAAAATACTTAAGCAGGTTAATAGGCCACAAAGGTCTAAATCTAGGTAAATTCACAAAAAGAAACATTTAAAATTTCCCTTAGGTATTCTAAAGTAAACTAGATAGTCTGGTCTCTCTTCTGCTTACTGGGAGCCTCTATCTTCAACCATACTCCCCCATACAATCCACAAAGAGCAAAAAAAGATACCCGAGGGGTAAGGCACACTAAAATTAGCCTTATCAAGCTTAGGAAATTACAGTCCTTCAAGAGCCAACTACATCCATTATAATGATTATTTTTATTTTTAACTCTTTAGCATTTTGATTTTAAGCTCAAGAAATTTAAGATTTTTCTTCCTAATCTGTACTACCATTTCTGTGATTTCCATTCTGTAAAAGCACTAAGGGATTGGTGAAAGGCAGAAGTATAGAAAACATATTTCAAGTTGAATTAAACTTCAACATCTTGAAGGCTTATACTATTATAACATTCATGAACTACCTAATATAGTACGCATCAACCTCAACTACTTGAGACTTTAAACCTAACAGCTTTGAAAACTCTTAGGTCCAATGTTTTTGTTTCTTATTGGTCTTAGAACAAACAACAACACTAAGTTGGTTGTTTTCTAGTCAAGCTTCAACTGCTAGAAACTCATAACTTTTTTTCACCTATCTTCACTTGAAATTATACTTGTTCATGGACTGAATCCCCCATTAGTATGTAAGCTCCACTGGATGAAAGGGGGCATTATTCTGTTAAACAGTTTCCACAGCAGTAGAATAAGGCCATTTACAACAGAAGTTCAAAAATCCATGCTAAATGAATAAAAGAAGCCTTACTAATCACTAAGGAAAATGATCTTAAAACACAATTCCTCTAAAGTTTTAAAAGTTAGCTTTAAAATGTAAGTTTAGTATCTTCAACAACACTTTGAAAATTAACCTATTAATAATTTGTAGTATCTTAAGAGCAATTACCACGTGTATCACCTTTAATACTGACAAAATACTTTCTAAAATGTGTGGTTTTAAAAATATTTAATGAACTTTTTATTTTGTACAAGTTGATAGTTTTTAATAAGTACCCATTATAGGGGTGCCTGGGTGGCTTAGTGGGTTAAGCCTCTGCCTTCAGCTCAAGTCATGATCTCAGGGTCCGGGGATAGAGCCCCGCATAAGGCTCTCTACTCAGAAGGGAGCCTGCTTCCCCCGCCCCTCCTGCCTCTCTGCCTACTTGTGCTCTCTCTGTCAAATAAAAAAAATCTTTGAAAAAAATAGTAGGTACCCATTATAAATTTAGCACTGTATTGTATAAAATGAGAAAAAAAGATATAATGCTTGTCTTCCAGAAATTTCAATGTTTGGTGAGATAAGACAAATACAAGAATGATCAAGAAATAACATATTTTGAATCACTGTGAGATTCAGATAGTGAGATACAGACAGTATATAAACTGTGAGTATTCAAACTGTAAGATATAGAGAGTATATAAAAATTTATAAGGCAGATTACTGGAGTCAGGAAAAATTTGAGTTATCTTTTACAAAACAATTTAAAAGTCACTGAATAACTGACTTATTGTTTAAATGAACAATCTTTAGTATTCCAAAATATTTTATTCCTAGTGTTCCTAGAATATTTTACTTGAATTACTATCTAAAATTACCTCATTAATGACAAATAACTTGTCTTTACGATCCATTTTTGTATCTATAAAAAGAAAAAAAGAAAGTAAATAAAAGATTTCAAAGCTACTTCAAACATATCACACATGCTTTCTAAAAAAGTATTTTAAATGTTTTCACAATCTTCAGTTTAAAAGAGATTTAATTAATTTTCAAAATTATTAGACCTAAAAACACATGACCTCTTTAAAAATCTTGTTCATTTTTTATAAAAATGACTAGAAAATAGTTCTCGAGAATCATAAAGTATGATCTAAGCAGTGTTTCTCGTCAACTTTACATATTGTGTAGGTCCCTTTCAAATATGGAAACATTTTCACAAACTGAGCTATGTTCTAGGATTGCAGTTTAAGGAACACTCACTGAAGAAACTAAAATTTGAACTGAAGGAAGTGGATTGAAAAGACTGTTTCAGATTATCACAGGGGAAAAAAAGCAACAATATAAATTAAATCTCTTCTGAGTTTCAGAGATATAAAGATATAAGAGCAGACCCCAGTTTGAGAAACAGTGGTCTAAGGAACAAAGCTATAACCTAAAATGAAAGCCAAAAGCTCCTCCCAACACAGGCACAAAAACAGCTGTGTGATGGTACTGCCACAGTTCTAAACTTGAAACTTCACTTGCCTGCAAGATACACCATTGCTAAAGAGAATATCTTGGCATTTAGACGTAGGTTGAGCCCCAAATTAAAGGTGCTTGAAATCCCACTCCAGCCCATTAACTTTTAATATGAACACGTTTTCTGTTTGTTTTGTTTTTAATGCCAGATAGTGGGGTGCCTGGGTGGCTCAGTGGTTAAGCATCTGACACTCAATCTCAGCTCAGGTTTTGATCTTGGGGCTTTGAGTTCAAGCCCTGCACTGGACTCCACGCTGGGCATGTAGCCAACTTAAAAAAAAAAAAAAAGAAAATGCAGATACACAAAGTCCTCAATTATTTAGAAGAACAACCAGCTCATGACCTCTGAGAACATTACAATTAAGGCATTCCTGGACCTTCAAGAAATGTTTTGATAACAGTAGGATATCTAAGAAAGTGAAGGGAATGTTTAGTGAATAAAGTATTTCTAACAAAATATTAATTGAAAAAATCTTGTCACTGTTCTGAGGCAAAAGAGTTCTTTACCTGATAAGGCTGAACAAGTGACAAGGTTAAACAATGACTTAAAGTGAGAATATAGAGACAAGTTTATAAATAAGAACTTGAAAAGTGTATGATATAAAGGCACCTGCTTTAGAATGAGGCATCAACATTCTCAAGTCTTGCATTAAATGTCTCGTTCTGAAATTTATTCCTCTAGAAGAGAAGATAAGAATCCGTTCCTTATTTTTCCACTTGCCCTAAAGAAAAAGAAAATGTTAAGATTTTTAAATCTCATACTCATACCTTGTTTTTTTTTAAAGATAGTTTTAGAAGTATCTAGTCGTTAAATACTCCATTACCCTCTAATGTATCAAGACTACATCCTTAATTCTGCCTCTCTCTCATGTGTGCAATTCAGAGAACTGAGATGTTTCACTATACATAGAATCCTTCCATGCCTGAACCCAGAACTCCTCAGTCAATATTCCTTTCACAAGAAAACTTTAATATTAATTTAATATTTACTAGGTTCCTACCAGAAGTCAGCCACTGTTCTTATGTGGGAAGATAGTTAACAAGCAAGCAAATCAATAAAGACACAAAGGCAAGAACCGAATAAAACCCTTACTGAGATGCTTTGCCATTTCTATTCTACATGACAGATAACACAACATATCTGTCATATAGGACAGGATAGAAATGGTAAAGCATCATGGCAACATGTGATGATGCAAAAAAGGAAACTTGAAAAGTCCCCATTTTATCTTAATATTCAAAATTTAGATCCCCTATCTAAAAAACAAGCTAAAGATAGCCCCTGGTTCTGATAAAATAACACAGCCAATGGAAAAGTTAACTCCTTGTATGTAAGGTAAGTAGAGACACAATAATATTCATTAAAAACTTCCAGGTAACAGGCTAAACAATTCTGACAATCTCTCAGTGCTATTTACTGACCACGGCTCCCTCCCAGAAATACTTTCCTTGACTTTCTTCATTTTTGGTTTTTCTTCTTCCACCTCTCCGATTCCTCCTCCTGACTTGAAAAACTCTTTCCTAGTCCTCTTTTGGTTTCAGGTCTCTCACAACAGAGTTCTCATAATCATTCCATAACTTCAATTGTCAAATCTATAGAAAGGTAAGGAACTCTCTCCACTCCTAATAATCCAAGTATTTGACTTAATACCTCAAATTCAACTCTAGAATACTAAACCTTAAATATAGTAAGTTTCCTGTTTTTCTAATGATGCAACCATCATTTCCATCCCCCCGGCTTTGAATTATCTATTTGCCTGTTTCTCCTATATCACAAGCACTACTAAATGCTGTCAATTTCTCTTTCAATTCTCTTAATGCCTTCCTATTCACAGTGCCTGCATTCAGATTCTTATTATCTTAAATCTCCTAAAATGGCTAGCCTTCCCGGACAAGAGTTTCTCCAATATGTCTGGCGGACTATCACCAGCTTAGTCTTTTTAAAGCACTGTTTCAATCACATCCTTAACCTACCAGGATGTTCTAAACAAACTCCAATATGACATAGCTTTAACACTGGATTCTAAAATATATTTCTATTTCTACCTCACTATTACCCTAAATTAACCCTACCTTTTAGCTAATTTGGCTCTATTTTTTAGATTTTCAGCATTTTTCCTCCACATCAATGCCTTTGATCACTTTTTCTTCTTTGCCCTCATACTGTTCCCTCTCATTTTTGAATACTGAATACTGGAAATGTGCCCCTACTTTGAAATCCACTCAAGGAATAAATCCTTCATGATCCCTTACATGACTGTCCAAGGGTAAAAGTAATTTCTATCTTCTGTACTTCCAGAGAATTTTTCATACAATGACTCAGGTCATAGATACTATTGTTTTTCCTTCCAGGTTAAGGGAAGAGTGGGAGCACTAACATCTACTGAAAATCCTCTAGCAGTCCAGCTTATTCTTCCCAAAAAGTAAAGCACATTTTCTTCCTCTTAATTTGCAGATGACAAAAGAGCTCAAAACATGGACATTAACTATCAGTAGACCTATAATTTAAATTAAACTCATTTTTCATCCCTCAGAGCTAACTCCTTTCCTAGTGCCTTCCACCACAGATGGTCATTTATCACCTACTACCTGCTAGAATACTATACTAAGGGCCAGGTAAGTAGAAATAGAATCAAAACAGAAATAAATCAAAGACCACCTCTGTCTCCAAAGTACTGGATCTAGCTTACGGAATGGAAGTTAGGCCCAACAACTTGTGTTCACCTTCTTCTGAATACAAACCATGAACTTACATGCGTTCTTAAGTTTTCTTCTAAACTCCCAACACTTCAGAAAGAAGGTCCTATTCTAGTTTAGAATCCCAAAGCCAGAGGAAACCTAACTTCGGACAGTACCTGACATACATAAAAATATTTGAATACAAGAGAAGTTCATTCTACCTCGTCTAGCTTTCATCAACCCTTAAGAGTTAAAACCTGATCAGACAAGTCAAAGCCATTATCCCAAGGGCAGCAATTTTTTAAAAAGGACCGCCTAACAAGCTTCAGGATCCCAGACTGACAGAAGCTAACTATGGCGGAATAGGAGGATAGTAGCCATTGGAAGATATATACTCAATAGCGAGAACTAACTTTAAGGAAAAGTAATACCACCCCAAATGGGGGAAATGGAGTAATCAGAAGACACAACACTGGGACTGAATACCCCAAAGGTTGCTTCCCTGTGAACCGTTCCGAAGCCAGCCAGCTTCCTCGGCCGCTGCCTCCAGAAGACGGCCACGTGCATGAGAGCTAGCTGTAAGCGCGGCAGCCTGTCTGTCCCGGACGAGAGCTGAAACCGAGCTCCGGTAACAGGCTACTCCGAAATTACCAAAGCTCTTATCAGGGAGGTAGCCCCAGGGAAGCGTGTAGAGCCGCAGGTGTAACCTGGATGTAAGCTCTACCTTGCAAACGGGGCCTGGGATACGGTCTCTCTCTTCTTCTTCCGCCTCTTCTGTCATGTCGCGCAGCTTAGCTGGCTGCTTGGCATCTTTTTCATTCCTTTTTGGTTTTTTCGCCTGAACCGCGAAGCCTCCACGCCGCTTCCTCTTGGTCGCCGCCATCTTGCCTGAACTTCTCAGGTCTTGGCTTTCCTTCCCGCTCTGCCGCTCGCTCCCCTTTCCGATCTCTATGGTACAGAGCGCTCGGCTCCGCAGTCCCCCGGCTCGATGGTACCTTTTTCCGGTTTCTGATGGCGCATGCGCGGCTCTCTAGGCGGCCTCTATCTCTGTGGTGACGGTGGCCGAGGTGCCTCTGTGGTCTGAAAAGAGTGGCGGGAGCCGCTGCATTTTCTCCCCAGCTACCTGAGAGGCGCGGCAGGCTTCTTCGGTGACCTGGCTGCGAAGGGCTCTCGGGCGTCCGGATCCCGCTGGAAAGGTAAGGTTTCCGTGCCCGGTTCCCGGGGTCAGGAAATAGATGCCGTCTCTTGACGGGCTGGGGAACGGGGTTGTGTGGGACTTCAGGATCTCCCGAAGAATGGCGGCCCGCCCTCCGTCGCCTGTTCTGTCAGGGGCAAGGTTGGGGGTGCTGGACAGCTCAAAACCGATTCTACGGGGACACGTAATCCAAGTTTGGGGGGACCGCCCCCCAGTAGAACTACCTCGTTAGTTACCTGTTCTCATTGTTCACAACTTTTTCTGTGTTACTGGCCCCTCACTGAAGGCGAGGAAATCGTAGCTTAGAGTGAAAAGTAATTTTCCCCCAAAGTTACAGAGAGTTGAAGAGGCAGAAATGGGGTGCCACCGGCGGAGTTCGATGCCCAGGCCTCGCCTCAGCGAGGGTTGACATCGCGGGCCTTGCCCGCATTGACCGGAGCTTTATTGTCGAATCTCATCAGGTGTTTCGAGTTCCTCGGCAGCAAGTGTTGGCTCGGGAAGCCTCCCTTGGGACCAATGTGCAGTGGACGATGCCCCTCCTAACCCCACAGATCCAAGACGAGAATGACTACAGCTTAGTGGCCAGCCTTGACAACGTTAGGAATCTCTCCACTATCTTGAAGGCTATTCACTTCCGAGAGCATGCTACGTGTTTCGCTACTAAAAATGGAATCAAGGTTACAGTGGAAAATGCAAAGTGTGTGCAAGCAAATGCTTTCATTCAGGTATGGAAATAGGCATCTTTTAAGTGATTTGCCAACAGTCCCACAGTTGGCAAGTGGCTGAGTTGGGATAAGAACCCAAACATTTGTTTCCAGTATATGCTCTTGACCAGTATTTCCATTTTATTGGTTATAATGTGTCCTTACAAAGCAATATATGTATGGTTCAGATAGGATTTCAGATTTAATCCAAAATTTTTTTTTAAGATTTTATTTTTTGATATATATAGAAAGAGAGCACACAAGCAGGAGAGTGACAGGCAGAGGGAGAGGGAGAGGGAGAAGCAGGCTCCCTGCTAAGCTGGGAGACAGATGCCATGGGGGCGTTCAATCCCAGGACCCTGGAATCATGACCTGAGCTGAAGGCAGCCACTATTAACTGAGCCACCCAGTCGCCCCTAATCCAACATTTTTTTGATCACCAAAGTGCACAGTGTAACCTCAGGTATAGAGGGATAGATAAGACATGGTTCCTGTCCTCAAAAGAAATTGAAAACTAGTATTACTCATGCATTATCAAATTGTTTGGCTATTTTTTTTTTTTTTAGATTTTATTTATTTATTTATTTGACAGACAGAGATCACAAGTAGGCTGAGAGGCAGGCAGAGAGAGAGAGGTGGAAGCAGGCTCTCCTCTGAGCAGAGAGCCCGATGCGGGGCTCGATCCCAGGACCCTGGGATCATGACCTGAGCCGAAGGCAGAGGCTTTAACCCACTGAGCCACCCAGGCGCCCCAAATTGTTTGGCTATTTTTCAAATGACTTTAACACTGTTGACGGGCAAAAGATGAGACAAGGAAAAGTCCTGTGGGCAATAGTTTAGATCAAGAAGCTAGGTGAAAGACCTTTCATAAAGTTTTGCATGGTACTGAAGTCAGTTACACCTTTAACTACTGAGTAGTAGCATTCTAATGGTAATAGTTGAAAAAGCTGAAGATGTTTTGATGGGTAATCAGAAATTATTTTCATGGGGTCAGCACAATATTATTTTTAAAACAAATAAAGTGAAATCTAGAACCTTGTCTGTGAGTTTTCATTAATATATATGCATTTTCGTTTTTACTTTTCTTCACAGGCTGGAATATTTCAAGAGTTTATAGTTCAGGAAGAGTCTGTTACTTTTCGAATAAATTTAACTGTCCTTTTAGACTGTTTATCAATTTTCGGATCAAGTCCTATGCCAGGTGAACCATTTTATTATCATAATGACAAAAAGCAAATGCTCAGAAAAATACAGGAAAGGTTATTAGAAGTAAGAAACATATCTTGGAAATTGCAAATTCATTTCTCACTGGTCACAATCATGGATTCTAACTTTTCACATTAATAGAAAGTATAGTAGAAACTATAGTTCTTTTCCTATTTGCAAAAGTATTTATAGTAATCTTTTTTTAATTTACAAAGTTCGGGGGTTTTAAATTTGAACTGACCAAGAGAAGACTTTGAATATGTGTTAATTAACTTGAACATTGCAAAATATGTATTAAATGCTTTTTTTTTTTTTCTAACCTGTTCAGGATTACAGTTTAGTGGCCAAGAAAAAGAGAAACCAATTCTCCTCACACCTAGTTTACTGTGTTTAAAATGTGTTTGCTGTTATTTCTTTAATCCTGTTTGTAAATTGTCTATTTCCTGAAATGTTCAAAATATATGTTTCATTTTTTTAGGAGTAGTGAATTCAGTTGCTATGGATATAAAACTACAAGGAAACCCCCAAAGAATGATTTTATTTCACAGGAATCTAGAGATTAGCTAGGGAAAGCTCAGTGTGGTTCTTTAGAAAATATATTTTAATTTTGTACTGAAAATTCAGTTATCATACATTTTCCTAATGCAGCATTCCCTAGCTGGTTTTTCATAAAAGCATCTGCTTTCCCTCATTCCTCATGGTGGCTCTCCATCCAGTAGGAGAAAAGGAGCTGGAATGTCTAGTCCTATTCCTCCTCCTCCCTAGTGGTTTGTAGTGTTAAAACCCACACCACCATTAACCACCCTCTCTTTTTCTCCTAGTTTGAGGAAATGTACATAAAATCTCCCAATAGGAAAGGTTGGAAGGATCCTTATCACAGTGAATACACTGATATTATCATACTGACAATATCAAAGTAGTCCACTGTTCCACACCTTGCACCTTTAAGAAAGAGCATAGCTTGTTCTGCAGTAATTCTGTTACTTGCAGTATTGGTCCATGTAGAATCTCCATCCTGGAAATTGTACATATATAAAATCAGTAAGCTATTTCTGAGGTGTTTTGGCAAGCTGGAAAATGACTTCAAAGAGTTATGTTTTGTTTTCTTTGCCAGTTTTATTGTTTGAATCGTCTGCATGTAACTGTCATCAGGGAAAATATGATCCCTTTTTAGAAAGAGATGCATACATATGTGCTAGAAATTGGGCAGAGTAAAATAATCTTCAGGAGTTTTATGTATCATTTAAGGAGAAGCGGAACCTGCATTATAAAGCTGAGCCCAACATATGATTTATTTTCACTGCAGGAACTTTAACTGCACTTCGGATGTGTTACCAAGGTTATGGTTACCCTTTGATGCTATTTCTGGAAGAAGGAGGAGTGGTGACAGTCTGTAAAATCAATACTCAGGAGCCTGAGGAGACTCTGGATTTTGATTTCTGCAGCACCAATGTTATCAATAAGATTATTCTGCAGTCAGAGGGGCTCCGTGAAGCATTTTCTGAATTGGATATGACAAGTGAGGTGCTACAGATCACCATGTCTCCCGACAAGCCTTATTTCAGGTAATTGAACGCAGGGCAATGAAAATTAATACTGTAGTCTACTCTCTCTCCCTGCTTCCACATTTGCTTAGGATGCAGAACTTTTATTTTCCAGGTTCTTAGAATTTTCAGATCTTTAGAGAGCTTTTACTCTTACTTCATACTTTTATAGATCGGGAAATCTGCAGTCCAGGAAGATTAACTCAGTATTTAAAGCTTCATAGTTAGGTAGTGTTGGTTGGTAGGTGAATAGCCCTGTCTCCTACTTCATAAACTAGTGGTCTTTTCATTGTACTGCTTACCGCTTACTGCTTATAGACTGACATCACGAGGAAAATTTGGGGTTAAACTTTTGGCAAAGGTGTTTGTATCATGTGGTATCTTTTTCTTCCCTTTCAATTTAGTATAGGATGCAAAAGGAAGCCAATGTTTTCTATACATAGTTCATTCACTATCTATTAGTCACCTGTGTGCATAGCTGCCTTTTTAAACACTTTGGAAAGGAATGGCTTAAAATCAAGGTGAAGAGAATATAAGTGAAACAGCATAGAAGGAACGGAATTGTGTGCCACTAAGTACCAAAATAATACACAGAGACGCTTAGAGAACAGTACCTGAGTACTGAGGGGGGAATTGATCGCTACAGGCTTCCTAAGGGAGGGCAATTTTCAGCAGAAATACAATGTCAGAAACTCTCAAGCTGCTCCTAATGTTTTGAACCAACAAATTATGAAATTTTCAGGATTAGAATCAATTTGGAAAGAGGATTTAAATAGTTTTCTTTTGAATTACATCAGAATATTAAAGAATAAAGGAGCTAAAAATACATAAGGAATGAGAGGTATGTTCTTTTTACATCTACTCCAGAAAAACAGCAGGCCCTTATCATGACATGCAGCAGTTAAAAATTTGGCTCAAGACTGGTTAAAATATTAACCAAAATGGAAATTCTACTTAAGCACTGATGGGAATTAAAATTCTGGGCACTTAAACAGTATATTTCAGAGATGCCCATCTAAGGGATATCTCTCCGCATAGGTGACTAGATAGATCTTGGTATCTTTCATCTCCCATATAGGAAATGATTTGGTGGTGGGGAACTAGGAGTTGACATTTTTTTTCTGGATTTGTTCAATTTGAGGTGTCTCAGACCCTCGGGAGTACTTGGACATACAGAGTTCAGGACGTCCGTCTAGAATGGCAGTGGAGATGTGAGAGCCTCATCCAGGCTGGCTACGGACGAGATGGCTCAGAGAAGAGGTTAGTTAGAGGAGAGAAAAGATGGAACCTGAGGAAGACCAGCACCTAGGTCTTCTGTCACTGTGCTCACACGGTACTTACCAGTGTGTTAACCGCATAACAAATGATGATGGAAAAATTCTTGCAGATTAAACAAACATAAACATTAACAAGTTGCTAAACACAAACTGCTGATCCCGCCAAGCTAGGAAAAGCGCGCGGCAGCCTAAAGAGCAGTGTGAGATGCAGAAGAGCCAGAATTCCGGGCTGTGGCGGTGAGGACGGCAAGCAGGACCCCAGGCTTGCCGATGATTCCACTCAGGGTCTGCCATCACTCCTCAAACTCTCTCTCCTTCTACGTATTTCTGATTTAAGGGTGAGGAAACGTGAGTGTAAAGAGTAGAATTAAGCTAATGAAACTGAGGCAAACACCCCTGGATTCCTTTGGTGATTGATTTTTTCCGAAGCTGTTTATTAGTTGCTAGATCTTCTGAACTCCCACAGCATCCTGCGGGAATCTTTATTACTATAATTGGTAGTGTATTGTGAGCATTTGCTTATATATCTCTTTCATTCACCAGAATGAGCTTCTTAAGGAAGTGTCTTCTTTACTGAGATCCTAATATGGCTTATTGTTGGACCAATGAATAAATGAATTTCTTTTTTTTTTTAAACTATAGGTTATCTACTTTTGGGAATGCGGGAAGCTCCCACCTTGATTATCCCAAAGATTCTGATTTGATGGAATCATTTCATTGTAACCAGACCCAGGTCAACAGGTCAGTTCTTAATATATTGGTGGTGAAGGTGAGGTTGAATATCACGTATTTATTAAATAAACGTGAAACTTTCAATCTGTTGCTAAAGGTATAACATCCTAAAGATATAAATAGTAGGGTACTGGGTTTACTTGGGGACTTGGGGTCGTGACAGTGATTGAAATTTTATAAACAAAAGATATTAGCAAATTGGATAAGTATTTGATTTTATCCTTATGTTTGTTACTTGGTAGTTTTTGGCTAATTTTTGTCCTTTACTTGGAGTTATGAGCACTGCTTCAAGTGTGTCCAAATAACAACTGCTTTTTATTTATTCCTCTACAGATACAAGATTTCTTTACTGAAACCTTCTACAAAGGCCTTAGTCCTGTCTTGTAAGGTATCTATTCGAACAGATAACCGAGGATTCCTCTCATTACAGTATATGATTAGAAATGAAGACGGACAGATATGTTTTGTGGAATATTACTGCTGCCCTGACGAGGAAGTTCCGGAATCAGAGTCTTAAGTATGGCCTTCCCTGTAACCTCCACCTGAACATTCATGATAGGTCACTTTCTCATTCTGGGTATATAGCATTTCCAGGAGACTGGGTTTTCTAAAGGAAAGGAGCATGAAGGAGATAGGAATAAGGTTCATGTACTCAAAGAGTTGGTGTATATTTTTTAAGTAAATGTTTTCATGTAATCATAGATTACCCACTACTGGACTCTCCTGGGGTTGTCTTTTGAACTCCTCATCATGAGCCAAGATGAATAATCTATTTAAGTGAGACATTTCAAGAGTCTAAAAGTTTAATGTTCCATGAATCCATACCGAAAATGTTCTTTTATTTATTTACTATTAGAAAAAGCATCAACGTATGGGCATTGCTTATTAGTTTGAATTCCAAAGAATATATCTTAAACGTGGTTCTCAAGGTGTGGCACCTAGATCAACAGCATTCAGCATTACCTGGAAACTTGTCAGAAACTCTGGAGGTGGGGCAACAATCTGTAGCCTAAGAAAACTTTCCCGCAGGAAATTCTGATGCATGCTAATGTTTGAGAACCACTGTTTTGAAGGATGCTTTTTTTGTTGTTGTTGTTGTTTTAATAGTATTTAATTGCACTGAAGTGATTACTTTTACATGTGATTTCTTCCCTGATGTTCTGAAGTTTAGGCTTTGCCAAACAAGTCTGAGTAATTATATGATTTAGTTTTAAAGTATACATTTTCAAGAAATCAATGAACAAGATATAAAACAGTCTTCAGAGTTATAGGATTTTTTCTTGTTCTCTGCAACTGTTCAGTGCAGTAAGTACTGTAGTAAGTACTTATTAGATATCTTCTGTTTGCTTATAAAAGTTTCTCATCCAAACCAACATGGAGAAAACCAGTTAATAAGTGATTTTGCACTTTCTTGGGTAGTTTTCCATCAATTTTTATGGCATGTAGATATTTAATGAAATGAAATACTAAAATTATCTGGCTTGTTTTCTAGTAGAAAAAAACTACATAAATAAAGGTCCTGTACCATGTGATACAGCTCAGTGTTGGGCAGGCGCTGTTGGCCTTTGTGGATGGGACAGTTCTTCATGGGGAAAAAATTCACCCCATTGCAGGATTCATTTAGCCTCCCTGGCGCATACCCACTAATGCCAATCCTTGTGACCTGTGATCCCCACCCCCGCTATTGGTGGTTAAGAACCATTGAATAATATTCATCAAAAACATTCATCAAGGGGTATATTTGGAATGCCCTACCTTAAAATAGGCCACATGGCATGAGAGGAGATTGGTTTGGAGAGTAGTTCAGCAAAGCACTCCCAGAACAGTTGTGTGCTCTGCTCCCCGGCACATGGACAGTTCTGGGTTTTGAGCCCAGAGTGACTCCCTGATAATTTCTGAGCCCCCCAAGTCATCTCAGGATGCCAGCAGGCGCAAGAAGAGTTGGAGTTTTATAAAGTATGGTACATGTTCAAGAAGAAAATGGATGAATCTACTAAATGTTGTGCACATACTTTTTTAGAAAAACATCAAGAACAGGACAAATATAAAAACCTAGTTATGAAATATTTAATCAGTCAATTTCAAGGACTATAATTTTCCTTTAAAATAGGGCAGTTATTTTCGGGTTTTGTTTACTGATATGTTCTGTACCTACAACAGTGCCTTGTATGTAACATATTCAACAAATACTTGTTAGATGAAAGAACCTTATTTCAGATTATCTTTTAGCATCTTATTAGTCACTGTCATTTCAGTTATTTAGCTCTAAATTGATTTTAATCCAATATATTTTAAAAGTTAGACCTGTGAAGGATTTAACATATATATTGGCTTAATAGGGAAAGATTGACTTTTTGCACATTGAAGACCATCATTTTAGCCGCACATTTCTTTAGCTCTTTAGAATTCATAAGCTAATGAATGTAATTTTTTCTCACCCTAACAGGAAGGTACTGATCTAACAATTTCCTGTTCAGTGTGTTCCCTCTGACCTAGGAATTTACTAATTTAACTTTGTTCAAATTCCTATGATGGTCCGCTAGGGGGAGTGCTTTTGCAGCCCGACCAGGATGCGTTGGTGATGGCAAATTCATTTCATGTGTCACACAGAAAAATAAAATTTATTTTTAAGACCTTTAGTTTTGCCTTTTTGAAGTTTATCTCATTTTCTTATTAAATTGCGCTTACTACAGGAATGGGTAGTTAATCTTTTTCTCCATTTTTAATGTTTTTCCCTGTTTGATGATGGTGTGCTTCCACCCGGAATTGATGAAATGATTCAAAATAAAAATAAAAGGAGTTTTAAAATTCTACTTTTCTAATAAAAATAGGTCTTGTAACACAATCACTTGTATAAGAAGCCACAGAGGTTTTGTAGTGTATCAGGTAGTGCTGGTAAGAATTCGTTACAGTTGCTGAGAGGGCGGCATCTGGCATTTGTTAACAGTTTAGGCTGCGGAATCTTTCTGCACAATGTACTCCCTTCTTCCCTTCCATGTCGTCACACTGACTTCCCCTTCTCCCCATGGGAAACAAAATCTACTGGATCCAGAAAAACTGGGGAAATGGTATGTTCTTTCTTCTCCTAATTCTGTCATGGGTAGCATTTGCACACACAGGTCGGTTTCCATGCACAGCCGGTGGCAGCAGACAGCTCTCCCACGCATTTCCGTCTCCAGCAGTGACAGCTAGTGTCCTGCTCAGAGATGCCATAGGCAGCTGTTCCACGTGCTTGTGCTATCCACAGCACAGTTCCCACCAGAGATTTTGATAATTAGTAAATGTTTCAAGTTGGTATTACTTTTGAAATTAATAGCTTGTTGATCAACATAATAGATAAAATAGTAGTGGCTCTCATTGGCAAAACTAGAGATATCCAGGATGTGTGGAACAATTAAATTCCCTCAGAGTAGTTCCCCATGCGTGCATGGAAAGCACATACAAACCTAGTGAGGCTTGTAGCCTGTACGTTTAGGCTTGGGGCCTAAGGCTTGACCCCCAAAGGGTCTTGCTTCCCGCCATCTTGTCTAAAGACTTCTGGTTGCTTGTTGCTTACTGGATTAGGACAGTCTCACCTCTGGAATATTGTCAAGTTTGCCTTACATGGGCCTTTCATGGAAACTGGTGGGTGAGCTACCAAAAGAGAGAAGTGGGGCTTGACTGACCTCAAGGAATAGGTTGCATGTCTGCTTGTGATAAATGTTTATTAAAATCTGTATGTGGAGCAGTTTGATCTGGGCTTGATTTTTTTTTTCCCTTTTCTAATTTGTTGCAGAGATTGTAGGAAAATAGCTAACCCCCAACCACCTCAAAAATTTCGGTGCCTGTTAGCTAATTTTAAAAGAATCTAAAAGTTGTGAATTAAAACTATAGCTACCATTCATTATCACCACCATTTCATTAAACATTTTAACATCAAAATCTCACAAAATGGACTACCAGCAACTTTACACTGACAGTAAACACTGGAAATATTTAAGTATCTAAAACTAATTTCAAACGCAATAACAGGATCGCACCATAACATTTTATTTCGCAGTGTTACAAATCATGCTAATGTTTTACTGATACAGGTGTGTCAGTCGAGATCTTAAGATGTTGGGGTCTCCCAAAATATTAGTTCTAAAAATTTTAGTGACATGCAAAGTGGAGTCCAAATTGCCACTTCTGTCTGGTACTTTTGTTTTTCATCACAGTCATTGTTGTAAACCCATTTTCATCTGGATATGTAAAAAAGGAAGCAACTCTTCTAAGGCGACTTTAGTCCAGAATATTCTGGGTCAGAACAGCAGGCCCGTCTCCAGGCAGGACAAAATTAGCAAGGACAGATTGCGTGACCAGTTCACAAGCACTGCAGTAAAGGTCAGTGGGCGATAGCCGTCTCCAGCCAGGGCTGCAGTCTGAGACCTTAGTCCCGAGTGCCAAACTGAAAGCTCTCTGGGAATCAGCTAAGGGAGGACACAGCTGCAGGAGGGAGACTACCAGTCTGCAGACAAGCCATTGGATTAATTGCTATACATGTGCTTAGGCCGTAGCACACTACTCACCACTATACCTTGCTCGGGGTTCTGGTTGATCATTAGGTCAGACTGAACAAAGGACTGAAATTTAAAAATAATAATTTTCTGAATGAAGAACCAAAATGTTCTTATAAGTACTGAGTGAAGGAGAGATGTTGTTAGAAGACACGTGGATCCCAAAGACAGTCTTTGAGCTCCATTAAATCTGCCAACATAACCGAGAATCAATGAAAAGGGAAAATAAGTTCCTTATATTGTAAACTCACAGGAATCTGATTTTTCTCCCTAAGTAGGTGAAGAAGACAGTAAAGAATATAATCTGAGATTGCTGATTTCTTTTCCTAGATACACATTTGTTCAGGGGGTAAGGATTTTTTTTAAGCACCTTGAACATTCCTTCTCTTTAAATCCAGTTTGCGGTTGGGGGCAGCAGAGTGGGATGGAAGATGTAATCATCTATGATTCAGGAAGTCAGCTTTATAATCACTAGGCTGACCTTGAACAAATCAGTCTCTCTTATCCCTAGTTTCTTCATTTATAATAAGAATAATAAAAAAATAATAAAAAACCCCCTCTGACCCTTCACGTGGCATGAAACCAGGGCAAATGTTTCCAGAAGATCAAATGTTTCTTCACAGGGCAGTTTCAGTGACCTGAAACAGGTTATGACTAAAACTACTTCCAAACAGTATATTAAAAATATCCACCAACAACTTAGATATTGCAGAATCTTCTTTAAAAGCCAGAACTGAAAAGAATGAAATTTGAGCTATAAAAGGGAAGTAAGAAGGGTATTGGAATCCCAGTCACTAAGAAGCTAAAAGCATCAGGCTAGAAAAGATTTCTGACCCCCGCCTCCCCACCCCAAGTTACCGATCAGGATCATGTGTTCTAACGGCCCCTGGGTATTTTACCTGTAATACTGCTGCTCAGTAGACCGTTTTTTCTTTTTCTTTTTTTTTTTCTTTACAGTCCTTAGTTCCACCTTTGATCTGCCATTGCTGTCAGTGTTAATAAATATATCTTGTGGTCCAGAATTTTTGTTATCAACAGGTTGGCTTTATTGTTGGCTATCTTAGTATAGAGGTTTTTCTCTTAATGGTAACAGAAGACCTAAAGGAAAGGAGGAAAGCATTTGTGCATTTTCTTTGTTTTTGCCATCTCTTCCAGATCCAGATCACTAATTTATTAAGCTAGAAGGCTGGACTGAGTCTGAGGCAACGGACGATTTCACCATGTGCCCATCCCCCTAAAATGCTGACTCTTCTAATAGGCCTCTAAAATGATTCTAGAGTCTTGATTTTTCTCCCTAAAGAGCAGGGAACTCTTCCTTCAGTTCAGATAGCAGCCAAGGATATCTTAGATATCTGGATTGCTTTTAATCACAGCTGAAAATTTGTAGAATTTAGGGTCTTTTATATTGTTCATAATTTTCAGGTGGTCTCTTCCCATGAACAGACAGATCTTAGAGCCCAGAAGCCCTGTTAAGTGCTACAAAGAGGATCTTTCTTCCCCATTTCCAGCCAATAAGATTCCCACACTCTGATTTCCTAATACTGAAGAAGTCGGGCTGGAGTTAGAAGTAATCTGGTCCAAAAGAAATCTGGTCCAGAAACCTGGTTTCTATTAAGTGTTCTTCAGTCATCTTCTATTTAGACCTCAAGCCTGCAAAGTGTGGTTTTCATAACCCCTATTTGCCTGAAAAAAAAGTATTTGTTCCACAGAAACATGAGATGCAAAATTTTATGAGACTTTTCTTACATGCAAGTTCCACTAAAGACTGATTCATTCTCTGTCTACTACTGACTGCATAAAATACAGAAAGCTATCTGGCACTTTAACTTCCTTCTCAGTAAACCACGAGATAATGTGATTTCAAATCTGAAGAAGAACTAGGCGCAAATTAAGTCAATGGCCCAGGGTCTCATAAACTCAGAGGTGGGCCAAAATCTGATAGACCTCTGCTGGTGATAGATCTAGAAGTCGGCCTGGGCCTGCTCACCTCCCGCCACAAGGTGGCAGGACTCTCCTTGCCGGAAATCTCCAGGTCGCTGAAAGGACACGACTTCCATCCACAGGATATACATTATCTTCTTGGGGTTTAAGTAATGGTGTCAGACTGTCTGTTTCCAAGGGCTCATAAGCTCCAGCGCATTTTTGAGATGTTAACCAGCAAAATGTTTCCCACTCCAGCTTGGTGGTAGCTTTTCACCAACAACAGTTATTAACCTTCTCATTTTGCGCCATGCACCAATGGTGTAACTGGAAGGTAATAAACTCAAAGCCCAGGCTTAGTAAAAGTAAAAGTATCTGTTATTACATGAATACTGAAGGGCGGGCCACCCTGACAACCACTTTGCATACATTTTATTTTCACTGCAACACTAAGAGACAGGCACTATTCTCATCTCCATTCTGTGGATGAGGATACCAGGGTTACCTACAGCTAGAAAGTGGTGGTTCTGGGGTCTGAACCCAGGCTTGTCTGTCTCCAGACCCAGCTCTCAACCACCATGAATCATAAAGGAAAATTAGTTCATAGGGACGTATTGAGGTCATGTTTCTGTCATCAGATAAAATAGTTCATTGGTGAGGTAGTCGTGTTCACAGACTTTACTATGTCCTGAAGTGGGGCCCAAATTCTTAACCAAACTACAAAAGCATTCTTGTACCCTCGGTTCAAGCATGTGCTGCACGTACCCTTGCTTTAAAATAAAACCAAATCTTACAGGCGTCTGGGTGGCTCAGTGGGTTAAAGCCTCGGCCTTTGGCTCAGGTCATGATCCCAGGGTCCTGGGATCGAGCCCCTCATCAGGCTCTCTGCTCAGCAGGAAGCCTGCCTCGCCCCCTCTCTCTGCCTGCCTCCCTGCCTACTTATGATCTCTGTCTGTCAAATAAATAGATAAAATCTTTTAAAAATAAATAAAAAATAATAAAACCAAATCTTAGATAGTTTCTCTACTTTGATTCTAGAGACTGTGTTTTATTTGCCAAAATTTAAGTCACTGACCATTTCAAAAAGAATCCAGGTAGGTATGAATACAGTGCTTTTTAAAAAAAGTTAATTTGTTCTCAACATGCCAGTAGGGAACCTTAGTATATTAAAAGTTTTGAGAAGTCCAGGAAATGAACCTTTGTCACTTTGTTTACCCTAGTTTGTTTTTTCCTAAACTGATCTGCCCCAGAGTCTTTCTCCCTCCCCCTCAAAGCCACTGCCTGCCTCATCCCTTACAATCAACAGTCCCTGTGAGACCCTCCAGGAAATACTACCTAGTATGGCAGACACAAAGAACTTACCACTGCTTCCATACACTGTCCTCTGTCATGCCTCAGGGCCTTTGCATATACAGTTCCTTCTTCCTGGAATGGTTTCTCTTCTCCACCTGGATGAACTGTTACTCGTCCTTCAAGAAACAACTCAGATGTAACCCTCTCAGTGAAGTCTTTTTCCAGCTTTCCTAGATTGTCTCTCCTTTCCACTCGCACTGTACTGAGATTTCTACTACAGGACTCTCTCATATTGTCATTATTTCTCATGGTTGCCTTTCCTACTTGATTATTGTCTCAAGAGTAATGACCGTGTTTTATTTATCGTTATTAGTGCCCGCATCTCAACTGCACCTCACACTTAATAGGTGCTCACGAGGTGTTTGTTGAAGGAATGAATGAAGAGGAGGAAAGAGACTCAGCATGTTCAGGGGACCAAAGATCACGTGGCTCTTTCACAGCCGAGCTGGTCCTCACACATGAGGTGCCCCTCACTCAGAGTATCCTGCTCTTGTCATTATGCCCAAATAGCAAAGGTGTGACAGTGGGTCAGCCATTCCCCTGCCCATACACCGTGACAATACTGATAAATCAGCTTCACCAAACCCAGCCTTTTGGTCGGGAACCTCAAGCATCACTCTAGGACTGAGAGAGTGGGCCCGTGAGATGAAAAATATTTGATCTCCTTGCCCTATTCCACACTATATCCTCCTATCAATCCATATTTGTGGACGTGGCAGAAGGCTGTAGATTGTAGAATTCTTCCCCCGCTTTGCTACAGACAAGGTTCCCCAAACTAGTGCTCTGTCACTTAGCAGCCTCTGTTCCTCTTCGGGGCGGCCCTGAGGTGAGGAGCTATAGGCTCACTTCCCCATCGGCCCCAATGCGCCCAGCTCTTCCCAGCACCCTGATTTGGACAAGCTGCTGCCCTTTGGCACCAGGATGCAAGAGCAGATTTGCCTCCCACCCATTCATACACCTAGGTTTGCCCAAATATTTGCCCCCTAATTTTGTAGGGGCAGTGTTGGAACATTTATTGATAAATGACAGGAAAAGAATAGGAATGCAGTGGCCAGGAAACCAGCTGATACAGCATAAAGTTCATCACAAAAGGCTTGCCCAAGGCTGGTCTGGCCGACACAGCACATGAGCTATTCTCTGCCTTGCTGCACTTCTCTCTGGAGATAATCTCCCCAAATCCTACTTTCCTTGTCTTTCCCTCCCTAGCCCCTCAGCCCAGAAGAGGCTATTCTTTTCTGGTCATATGGCTAAGAGGACAGCAGACCACTAATCGATCAGTGAGCATTCCTTCTTTCCCCTCTTGTGAAGAGAAAAGGATGGCCCTCCCTGCTGCTTCTGCTGGCTTCTACATCTTAAGACCCTTCAAAAGTAATACTGAAATAGCTTTTTGCCATGTGGCTGTCCTAGAAACATTTAAAAATAACAAAAATGAAATTGATGTACCATAGTCTCATCCTTCCAATATGTCTGGATGACGAGCTCGAGTTGTAAAAGTGGCCAGTATTTATTGACTATTTATTTATTGAGCTAGTATTTATTGACCATGAGCCAGATACTGTGCTAAGTGCGTTATGTAAAACCTCATTTGTTCTTCATTACGTTTCCATATTATAGATACTGTTCTAGTCCTCACTGTAGGAAACTGAGACTTAGGATAACTTGCCTAATGACACATAGAATGGCACATAGAACGACACTTAGAATGGCAGAGCCTGGATTCCAAGACAGGTCCGTCTAATTCTAAAGTCCATGACCTTGGCTGTTATATTCTTGTAACAATTAGAGCCGTCTAGGATTGGAAAGGGCCACTTTGACAGGTAATGAGTGAGTTCCTGATTTGGGGAGGTGTTTAATCAGGTACTGGATTACTGGGGTAATCTCAAAAATCTGCTCTACCAGTATAGCTTGCTCTAATCACACTAGTGATTCTCTATCTGCCAACATAATGGCTTCTTATTAGTCCTCATTCTCTTACCATCATCATCATCTTCGTCATCACCTCTAATCAGCACATACTCTGTCAGGCCTCTTTCTGAGCAGTTTTACTTACATTAATTTATTTAGTCACATTTTATAGATTTTTATAGATAAGGAAACTGAGAAGTAAAGTGACGTGTCCAGGGTCAGACAACTAATAAATAACAGAGCTGGGATTATGACCCACGCATCTGACTGTAGTCCATTCTCTCAACACTACATTATCTTGTCTCTTAATATTTGACACACATGCCATATACTTTAAAAATTTATCTTTTTTAAGGGCACCTGGGTGGCTCAGTCAGTTGGGTTATCTGCCTTCATCTCAGGTCATGATCCCAGGTCCTGGGATCGAGTCCCACATTGGGCTCTCTGGTCAGCAGAAGTCTGCTTCTCCCTCTCCCTCTGCCCTGCTTGTACTCACTCTCAAAGTCAAATAAATAAAATCTCTAAAACATAAAAATTTATCTTTTTTTTAAAAGATTTTATTTATTTATTTGACAGAGACTACAAGTAGGCAGAGAGGCAGGCAGAGAGAGGGGGGGAAGCAGGCCCCCCGCTGAGCAGAGAACCCGATGCGGGGCTCGATTCCAGGACCCTGAGATCATGGCCTGAGCCGAAGGCAGAGTAACTCACTGAGCCACCCATGTGCCCCCAAAATATATCTTTTTATCACAAGTATAATATATTTGTTGTAAAAAAAAGTCAAGTAACACAAATATATAATATAGAAGTTGAAAGTTCCCCATAATCTTATCTCCAGAGATAACTACTGTTACCTTTACTAACTACATATTTATATATATTTATGGGTGGTACTACATATAATACTCATTAATATGTATTTTTCATGTTTTTACCCCAATAATATATCTGCAATATTTTTCTACAACTCTTCAAAGCTCTACTTCATGTTTTTGAAAGACCATATTATATGATCATAAACATGGACCTCATTATATTGAGCGTAAACATGTACTAGTGTTCCTACTGGTGGACATTGGGGTTTTTCCTACTGTTTTGCTATCATTGAAAAAAATCTAGGGGCACCTGGGTGGCTCAGCCAGTTTAGCCTCTGACTCTTGATTTCAGCTCAAGTCATATCTCAGGTTCATGAGATGAAGCCCTGCATTGGGCTCACTGCTCAGCATGGAGTATGCTTGTCCCTCTCTCTCTGCTTGTCCCCACTTTCCCCTAAGCTCTAAATAAATAAATAAATAAACAAAATCTTAAAAGTAAAATCTACAAGGAAGACAGAAGGTCTTCCTTCTGTATGACTCCAAAATAATACTAGTCATGACAATAATTAACATTTCACAGAAGCTCACCATGTGCCAAACATTAAGTAAAGCACTTTAAATAGAGTGCTCTTTTTATTCACATTTTTGAGATTATTTTTTAATTTTTTTTTTAAGTAAACTCCATACCCAACATGGGACTCAAACTCACAACGCCCAAACCAAGAGTCATAGGTTCTACCAACTGAGCCAGCCAGGTGCCCCTTCGGTTTTTTTTTTCATATGAAGAAAGGAAGACACAGGAAGTCTCACTGCAAATGGGAAAGCTCAAATTTGAGTCCTGTTTTGATTCTAAATCACAATGCATATATTATCTCTAAAATAAGTGTAAGTGTTCCCTCCCAAGCCCTTTCATTTCACATATACATATTCCACGGGTTTCTTATCCATTCCCTTCACTTCAGAATCTATCTTCTTGAGCTCCTGGACCATTCAGCCTACCAGAAATTGCCAAGTGGATGCACTGTGGGTACCTCAAACTTAACATATCCAGAATCGAAATCATCATCTTCCTCAGACCCTCCAGTCATCCTCCAGGTGATCTCCACTTGTCAGCACTATTTCATTTAGTAGCATTGCCATTCATCCAATGGTCCACACTAGAAACTTCAAAGCCTCCTGTGACTCCTGCCTCCATCACACATCATATCTAATTGGTGCTAAGGTCTTGTTAGAACAGATCATAAATTGCTTTTCAATCCTTCCTCCCCAACTTCCTCCTACTATGGCTTTAAATAATTAAGGTTCCCACCACTACCTCCCCCTTGAACTGTTGTATCTGCCTCCTAACTGATCTCCCTATTTCTAAAATCTCCCTAGGTCCCATCTCTTCTTCCATTGCTGTTAGAGTTAATGTTGTAGAGCCAATAATTGATGATGTCATATCTTGCTTAAATCCTTCCAACTAACTACTAAATACATTCTAAACTCCTTAGCATGGCACAGAAAACATCACATAATCTGACCCTAATTTATCTTTCCAAACTCATCTCCGGCATGTTCTTACTCGTACCTTAAACCACAACCACCCTCAGTCACTTGTGTTTCCTCAGAATATCTCCATGCCCCTGCTTTTGTTCACGCTACCTAAATGCCCTCCTCTGGCTTCTCTGCTACCTGCTGATATTTTACTATTCTTTGAAGACCCAGCAGCCTGCCCCAGTGTGCACAGTTTCCACCCATATTTCTGGTCTCCCAATTTATTACTTGTCCTCTTTATTTACATTTCTATTAATGTTTTACTACAGACTAGTCACCTAGTCATGTGTGTCTCTTTTTCTGAAAGGATTCTATCTGAAACATATCAGTATTTTTAGTGCTTAGGAGGAGCTTGATGTGTAAATAATTAAAACTGAAGTACATTTGTGATTTAAGTAAAAGTTTACTCCCAAATCTGAGATGTTCTTTGCCTTTTTAAGACACTAAAATCTTATTGAGCTTGCAACTATCATTTAACCTTAGAATTAACTCCTACTTCAAGGGGCCATGTCTGCTTTCACTTCTTTGCATAGACTTTAAAAGCCAAGAATTTGGGCTCCTGGCAACAAACGTTCAGTGAATGTTGTCATGGGGTTTCCGGAGGAGGTGGGGTAGAAAGCACAAGAGCACATCGGAAAATGAGCAGAGTTCCAGGACATCTGGGATTGATTATTCCAGCAAGACGCTCGAGCAAAGAGAACAATTTTGGTACTGGTTTTTTTTTACATCTGGACTTTGGCAGCTACTCCTATGGCTTTGCTCAGCAATTGTTGAGGAATGAGATATGGGCTTGTTTCTGTGGAAGAAAAACCTCCCCTGACTCAATTTCTCCTACAGCAGGATCCTTCAAAAGACTTTTCCTCTTTAATGGATTTTCTTGGCAGGTCCCGGTCTCACTGTCATCTACAAAGAGGATCAGTCTCCATGCACCTGAAGAAATTCATACTACCTGGGGTCTGAATTAGATTAGGCCAACCCCTCCTAATTTCTCCTTCTCCTCTGGTTTTTTTCAAACCACAGACAAGAAACAAGGAACAGTGAGAGACTGGAAGGAAGACCTGAGACTACTGAAGAAGTACAGTCACTTCAGCTACTTTGAAGTTTCTCTTGTTAAATACAAGCTGAGTAGAACTTTAGCTCCAGTTTTGAGGGAGAAGGGGTCAGGGGAGGCTGTTTTGCAGACACTGACTGAGCACGTACTCTGCCAGGCACCATCCTATGCAAGTCCTACACATTATTTTATCAAAAATTCACAACAACCAGATGTGGTATATCATTACCTGTATTTTAATGATGGAGAAACCAAGGTTCAAGGAGGTTAAGTGATTCCTGCCAGGCCACATACTTAGTAAGTGGCAGAGGCAGGTTAAGCTGATAGGGATGAATCCACTAATATATACTCCTTACTCATTTCTTACAAAATAAAATAATAATAGTTGCATGATATACAAAAGCTTCTCACTTAAACATTCAGACCTATTACCTCCAGCAGCTCAGAAAGATTATCACCATCATCATCATTATTATTATTCCAACATCCACTGAGAATTTAAGACCTGCCAGGACTTGATCTAAGTATGCTGTATTATATATAAACTTACTCTCAGAAAAGCCACCTTTTGAGCAAGATACTATTATTTTCGTAATAAATAAACAGAGGCCGAGAAAGGCTGAATAACTTCACCCAGGTCGGAGAGCTGAGGTTGGGGCACAAGTTTTAAATCCAAACAGTCTGCCTTCAGACAGTAAGCTACATTGCCTACAAAGAGTACATTCCGGTGTTAGAGTTTCAAAATCCCAGCTCCGCCTCTTCCTGGGCAAATACAGTCCTCAGTTGCTCCTCATGTAAAATGCACTTCTGGAGACTTACCTGCTAACCAGGTGTCTCCATATGTATTCTCAAATGCATCAAAGTCAGAATCCCTATTCCGTAGTAAAAAGAAGTACATTTTTGAACTATGATAGATGTGCATTCAAATCTTAATACACTTACCAGCTAGGTGATTTAAACAAGATACTCAAACTTTCTGACTCTGTTTCTATCACCTGAACATGGGAGATAAAACACCTACCTAACAGGATTATTTGAGGGTTAGAAACACTATATATATTTTATAATGCCAGGGAATTGGAAAGAGTTCTATATTACACCTATTATTTTGTTATGGGGGCACCTGGGTGGCTCAGTCTTAAGCATCTGACTCTTGATTTCAGCTCAGGTCATGATCTCAGGGTTGTGAGATCAAGCCCCAAGTCAGGCTCTATCCTGGGTGCAGAGCCTGCTTGGGATTCTTTCTCTATCTCTGCCCCTTCCCCCTCCTAAAAATATATATATACTATACACATACACACACATATATGAACTTCTGAAAGTTCATTTCTGAACTTTATATATTTAAATATTTATATAACTATATATAACTAATTATTTTCTGAAAGGTCATTTCTGTAATGAACTCTATATATACATATAAATCTCTCTCTCTCTCTCTCTCTCTCTCTCTCTTTCTCTCTCTCTCTCTCTCTCTATATATATATATATATATATAGTAATATATATATAGTTATGGTTCTTGACCAGGAAAATATACTTTCATACCCACTAGCAGGTAGGGGGCAAAGTTCCCATATACCGTCCTCACGTGGGCATTACTAGAGAGGCTAGAGAACCCTCTTCTGGATACTAATAGAGCAGGACACCATCTTCTGTTGGGCCTAGTTGAAGTGTGGCTCTGATTCATGGGTGGGGATAGGATGGATTGACTGTGTTCTCTCTGCTCATCTTGTCCCTCACCAGTCCAGCCTGGTGAGAAATGTATTCATTGTGAGCCACCTCCAGTGAACTACAGTCAGGGTCCTGACTCTTACTCCATAACAATGCCCCTCCTTATTAGAGGGTGCTAAGAGAAAAGCACATGGCCTTTAGAGCCACACTTGCTTAGGCCCAAACCTCTAAGACTAAGTGAATGCAGGCAAGTTCCTTTGCAGAACATTGGGTTCCCTCCTGTCAGATGAGAGCTATCATACTAGGGGTTTGTGAGGATTAAGTACTTCATGACTATGACCTAGCTCAGTTACAGGTGCTTACACCCAACAAATTTTAATTATCTTCCTTCTTTGAAAAGAATAGTTCAAGGTCAACATTTTTCTGAGATGAACAAAAAGCAATGATATGCCGAAGATAAAGAAGGGGGCAAGTCTACACAAAACACTATTTTATTACTAACTCTGGAGATAATTAAATCTCCCCTGCCAAAAAACTTGCCTTATATCAAAGGACCTAGATTTTTTATGTTCATCAAGAAAAAAACAAGTTTAATGTATTCATTTACTTTGTATATGTCAATATTGGATCTGTCACAAGTTGTCAACTGAGACACTACCTTGTGGGATTTGGTTCCAATGCTTAGCATTGAAAGAGATATTATAAATACCAAGTATTATTGCAGCAGACCCCCATAACATTGGTTCCTGAGGCACTACTAGAAATCAACTGGTTATCTCCAAAGGATTTAGCCAAATCCATAGTACAAGTTGGCATTTTGCCTTACTAGCTAGAACAACAAAGGTGATCGCCCCTAACTGAATGAATCGGGCCATGCTACCCACATACCCACACAGATGACCTTGTGGATGACCAGAGCCAGAACTCACCTCTGCAATAGGGTAAGGAGGTCTCTTGTGTCTCTGCTTTTACTGTGCTCACTTCCATATAAGAGGATTTGAATCATCAGACACTGCAGGTAAGTTGAGAAACATAGCAGGTTAAAGAGTATCAGGAGGCAAGCACCTTCATGATAAACCAAACTCAGGAGAGCACTAGTAGAACTGAGATATCACAAGTTTACATTTCAAATTTCTGCACAGCATCTCCTCCTGGTTCTCAACCATGGAGGAAAAGGAGCCTAAATTGAAGGTTGTGCACACTCCCATGCTCTATGTGTATCATTCTACTTCATTGCACCTCCCTCTGCCATATGTGGCTACGGATCACCAAAGGGACAGGGCCAAACCATGGCTGCAGTATGGTTTCCATGAGGATTTTCCAAATAGCTATGACCAAGTGGATGGACATAAATGAAATCTGTGTAGGGTCCTAAATTTGCATTGTATCTTCAAGATGCTGAACATCAGCTAACAAAGAACAGTGGTCCCTGAGAGAGGGCAACAAGTGAGATAAAGCCAACGACTGCCCCCAGATTATTGCTTTGACAGCATTTCCAGGCCATGATGCAGGGAAAGGAACAAAGTGAGGCTCAGCAGACTCCACAAATTGAGGAGAAGGAGCTGGGAGTCCCAAGAGACTTTCAGAACACAGTAAAAGAGAAGAGACCGCTACATAGAAAAAGATCCAGGAATATCTGCAGTGGGTCCCCCTTAAGTATTCAGCAGAGTCCTGATGAGCACATCCATGTGAGAAAACTGCCAACACTAGGGTAACAATCAGCTGAAGGGGCTGGAGGGAACAGGGCTTGGAGCAGTGCTTTCTTCCAACCAGCCAATCTGGAAAGTCTCATTTTTCACGGGCCTTTGGGTGGTATACTCAGAAGTCTTTTGCCTCAGGAATGGGGGATAATTAGTCCTTGGCTAAATGCTGCTCTAGTCTCATCTACTCAATCTTAAAAAGCAAGACCTAAAAGGACCAAACTATAAATTAACTGACTTCTAGAAAAAGTTCAAAAATACTTACAGGAATACAAAAATATCCAGCACGAATAAGGTCAAATATACAATGTCTGGCATCCAAACAAAGATAGCAGGGCATATAAAGAAGCAAGAAAGTGTGATTCACATGAGATAGTACAGTGAGAGAAACCTACCAAAATCAACCCCAAACTGATACAGATGTTAGAATTAGCAGAGAAATATATTAAAACTGTTATTGTAACTTTAATCATGTATTAGAAAAATGAAGTGGGGACATGAAAAACATATTTTTTTAAAAGACCCAAATCAGGGGCGCCTGGGTGGCTCAGCGTTTAAGCAGCTGCCTTTGGCTCAGATCATGATCCGAGGGTCCTGCTGGGATTAAGCCCCATGTTGGGCTCCCTGCTCAGTGGGGAGCCTGCTTCTCCCTCTCCTGCTCCCCCTGTTTGCGTTCCTTCTCTCACTGTGTCTTTATTTGTCAAATAAATAAAATAAAATAAAATAAAATAAAATAAAATAAATATAAAAGACTCTGGTCCAGGCATGGGCACAACAAAAAAGTTTCTGTATGATGTTCTCCCTTAGAACATCTAAGAAAGTGAATTTTTAGTTTACTTAAAAAATAAAAAGGAATAGAGAAGGAAGGAAAAAAAGAAAGAAAGAAAGGGAGGGAGGCAAAGGGAAGCCAGAGGGAGGGGAGGGGCATGAAAATAAACACACACACACACACACACACACACACACACACACACATCACTCCTCACATTGTGCTTAGGGGTCTGGGAGAAAATGTAAAAGGCAGCCAGAATTCACCTTCCTTAACAGCTGAATCGCCTTTCTGAGCTGTCCTTTGGCAAAGCAGATCCTGCCCATGTTGTAAAAAGTTTCGGCCACCTTTTCACTACAGTCACCATAGCTGATGACCTGAGACTTCAGTGCAGCCTTTAGCAGTCTATAAGCCTCCTGGGGAGTTAAAGAAAAGAGTTTTATAATCATCCTGGCAATTCTGAAGGAGTATGCCAGTTCTAGTCCTCCACTCTATGGAGGAGGCATTCTACGCCACACTGATGTGATTCACCAGGATCAGGCTGTTGTGACTGTGACCCATGTGTTTCTGTGAATAATTAACATTCTGAGCTTACATTTAATAATAACAGTTAATTCATGCATGACGATTATATTTGTTTTACAGATGAAGGAATAGACACAAATAAAATCTAAGGCCTGGCTCAAGATTGCACTGCCTCTTGTTGAGTTACCTGTTCAGATTTACCTGTTTTTCCCCATTCTGGACAAGCCATTTGCAGAATTCTTCAATGGTTGTCAGTGTTTCATAATCTGTTGGGCCCAATGTTGTTTGATAGGCATTGATACTCTTTATAAAATATATCTCAACAGCATCTGCCAAAAAAGGAGAACATTGAAGGCAGGCCGCTAGCCTTTACAAGGAGGTAATGCAGCTTTGGCTCAATTAGACATTTCATATTTAAAGTCATTGCCTGTTTTCATTCCAGGTCTCATAAAGACCCTCGAAAAGTCTGATATATAATTTGATGGTATCAGTTGATGTAATTTTATTCTGTTGATGAAGAGTATGGATTTTTCTGTAGGAAAAGAAAGCCATGTCTGAATAGCCTTATCCTAAAACCCCAAATAACTACCATATTAAACTCCCAAAGCAATGAATGACTATATATTTAGCTAAATCAAACTCTGATAGAGAGTATTGTTTACTCGGATTCCTGCTAAGGGAGTGTGTGTGTGTGTGTGTGTGTGTTTGCTTCAAAAGTATTTTAAATAGAGTTGTTATTGTTTAAAAATTTGCTTTTAATGTTGTCTTTTATTCCAAACATAACAGATGTTTATGTAATCAGTCTAGAAAATACAATAGAAGCAAAAAGAAAATGACAATCATCTCCATGCACACTACTCAGAAGCAGGCACTGTTAACATTTTTTGCCACTGTATTAAGATATAATTGGCATACCACACATTCAACCATTGTAAGTACACAGTCTGATGCTGTTTTAGTAAATTTATAGTTACATAATCATGATCAAAATCCAGTTTTCAAAGATACCCATCACTCCCAAAATGTCTCTTCATGGCTGGTTGTAAGCAACGTCTGCTCTCATCTGTCTGGCAATCACTGATCTTTGTTCTATCTCTGTTCTTGCCTCTTCTGGAAATTTCATATATTTGGATTCATACAACATGTACTCTTTTGTGATTCTTTCATGCATCATGCTGTTTTTGAGGTTCATCTATGTTCTGGCGTGAATTAGTACTTTATTCCTCCTTCTGCTGAGTAGATACACATTTTGTTTACCATTCACAAGTTGATAAATATTTGTGGTTGTGTATATACTCTATTATCCACATATCAGTTCCAGTTCTCTTTGTTCTTTTCTGTGGATTTGAGTTAACATGTGCTCCCATTTTCTTTCGGCCTAAGGGCTTCCTTTAGTATTTATTTTAGGCCAAGACTGCTACCAATAAATCTTGTTTATCAGGAAATATTGATCTCACCTTCATTTTCTTTTCTTTTTGTAAAGTATTACTGAGGCAATCTCTACACCCATGTGGGGCTCAAACTCACAACCCCAAGATCAAGAGTCACAAGTTCTTCCGACTGAGCCAGTCAGTGAGACAGAGTGACTGAGTCAGTCAGCCAGTCAGTCTCACCTTCGTTTTCAAAGGGCAGTTTTTCCTGAATATACAATTCTTAGTTGAATTTTATTCCAATATTTTGAATGTTTTTCCATTACTTTCTAGCCTCCATTATTCTGAGGGAAAATCAGCCATTAATCATATCACTGTTTCCCTGAACAGAGCTGTTTTTCCACTACTGCTTTCAAGATTTTCTTTTTGTCATTCAGCAGTTTGACTATGTGCTAGTTGTGATTCTCTCTGTGCTTATCTTACTTGGCATTGAGAATTCTGGATCTGTAGATAACAAACCCGGGAAGCTGGGGGTCATTATTTCTTCAGATAATTTGCTGCCTCATTCTGCCTTCTGAGGCTCCTATTACATGTCTGTTGATACACCAGGTGTTGTCCCACAGATCTCTTATGCTTTGTTCATTTTTCTAAATCAATACTTTTTTTCTCTGCTCTTTGGAGATCATCTCTAGTGCCGTATCTTTGAGCTATCTCATTCTCTCCTCTGCCATCTCAAATCTGATGTTGAGACCATTTAATGAATTTTCATTCAGTTGCTGTATATTACAACTCTAGAATTTCCATTTGGTTGTTTTTTTCCTAAATAGTTTATATTTCTCTGTTGAGACTTCCTATTTTCATTACATTTTCTTTTAATTTTTTGGACAGTTTCCTTTAATCCTTTGAAGATATTTTATAGCTGCTCTTAAGTCTTCGCTAAATCCAACATGTAGCCCACTCAGAGTCAAGACATATTGACTATTCTTTTTCTGGGTGTAAGCCATGGGTTGTTTTCTTTGTATGCTTCTCCTTTGTTGAAAACTGTACATTTTAGACATTATGTAGTAGCAACTACAGATTCTGATATATTTTTGTGAGTTTTTTTGTTTGGTTTGGTTTTAATGAGTTGCCTAGACTTAACTATAGTCTACCTCCTCCTATGGTGTCTGGATGTTAATGTCTTTGCTCAGATGTTTGATTTCTTTAAAGGAGACTTTATTTTTTAAGGCGGTTTTGCATTCACAGAAAAACTGAGTGGCAGGTACAGTGATTTCCCATATGTCCTTGCCCAGATACAGACAGCTGCCAAAACAATTTCTGGGTGTGTCTGTGAAGGGGTTTCTGGAAGAGATGAACAACTATGTACAACTATGTACTATGTACAACTATGTACAACTATGATACAACTATTTATCAGTATTGAGTAAAGATCTGTCCTCACCAAGTTGAAAAAAAAGGGGGGGGGGACAAAGGAAGGTGAATTTTCTTCTTCAGCTGGAAACCCATCTTCTCCTGTCTTCAAATATTGAAGCTCCTGCTTCTTAGGCCTTTGGACTCTGAGACTTACCAGTGTTCCCTTTACTCCTATTGGTTATATTTCTCTGAAGAACCCTGACTAATACAGATTTTGATACCAGGAGCAAGCTCAAAAACAAAGACATTTGTTTGCCAAAGCCATGGCTGAGTACACAATCAGCCAGCAGCAGACAGCAACACTGAGCCCCAGTTTTGGCACCATTACCTAAGGTAATTAGCCAGCTACCTGGTAACAAGCTGATTACACTGAACCATTTTCTTCTTGGTCCTTAAGCAGAAGAGATATCTACTCTGGATATAAATTTGCCTTCCCTGTATGCAATGCTTCTACCAAAACTACCATTCGTAACCCACAAATGCCTCACCCACCATCATGGTATTTTCCACACAGCATTGCTTTGGATCAAGGAACTCACTTCAGGAATGAAGGCTTCTTTGGTCATCCCACCAAAGTAAAAAATCATTACCAGGTGAGGTGGTTGTTAAAGGCAAAGAGAACACAGGATAGGTAGAACAAAAAGGTAGTTACAGCAGTTACAACCAGATGACCACTTAGAGAACTGAGGACTGTAACTGTTGTTTCCTCATTTTGTTATAAAGATGCTTGTGTGTACATATGCCCATTTAAGCAAATATCTTATTTTTCTTCTTTTATTCCCTTTTCATGTAACAGAAGACATAGTGATATTATATCACTATTTAAGTATTGTTCATTTTAATCATAGTTTTCAAGTTATGGAATATCAGAAGAGTAAACATCATTGAAGGACTTTATCTCTTCTGGGAAAGGGTAACTAGTACATATCCAGTAGTACCCAGGGTAGTTATACCATATTAGACAAAATTATATCTCTATTTGAAGATTAAGTATGTTTGAGGAGATGCTTGTAAGGATCAAGCTGACAAGGAGTGGACTTGTCATGTTTCATTTTGTGTAAACTTGACCATGCTAAGGGATCCCCAAATAGCTGATAAAACATTATTTCTGGAGTGCATCTGGGAGGGTGTCTCCAAGAGAAATCAGCATCTGAATCCATAGACTGAGTAAAGAAGATCTGCCCTCACCAGTGTGAGTGGCCATCATTCTATCCATTGAGGGTTCAAACAGAATTTAAAAAGAAACAAAAAAAGGTAGAAGGGTGAAGTCTCTCTCCCTAATCTTGAGCTGGGATGCCTATCTCCTGCCTTTGGACATCACATCCTTGTTTTAAATTCCCAGTCTGATCATTCAAATATCCCTACTATATCTGAGTCTGGTTCTGATGCTTGCTGTGTCTCTTCAAACTGTGTGCTTTTTAGGTTTCTTTTTTGTTTTGGGATGTGTCAGGGTCACCTCCCTGGCTCAGTCAGTAGAGCATGTGACTCTTGATCTTGGGGTCATGAGTTCAATCCCCACATTTAAATAAACTTAAATTTTTTTTAAAGATTTTATTTATTTTTTTGACAGAGAGAGATCACAAGTAGGCAGAAAGGCAGGCAGAGAGAAGTGGGGGCGGGGGAGGAAGCAGGCTCCCTGTTGAGCAGAGAGCCCGATGCGGGGCTCGATCCCAGGACCCTGAGATCATGACCTGAGCTGAAGGCAGAGACTTTAACCCACTGAGCCACCCAGGCACTGCTAAACTTAAAAATTTTTAAGATCAATCAAGCTGTATGTCTTTTTCTTGCCTATTGCACTGGCTAGGACATTCAGTATTATGTTAACTAAAAGAAATGAGAATGAACATCCTTGCCTTGTTCCTGAACTTATGAGCAAAAAACTCACTCTTTCACCAGTAAGCATGATGTTAGCTGTAGGTTTTTTGCACATGCCTTTTATCAGATTGAGAAAGTTCCCCTTCCATCATGAAAGGATGTTGCATTTTGTCACATGCTTCTTCTGCATCAGCTGATAAGATTATGTGCTTTTCATCTTTGGACTGTTAAAATGGTAGAGTACATTCATTCAGGTTTAAATACTGAACCAGCCTGATATTCTCAAGAAAAAAGCTCCCCTTGATCATGGTATATTATTCTTTTTTATACGTTGCTATATATTTTCTTGAGGATTTTTTGCATTTATGTGCATGAAGGTATTGCTTTATAGTTGTGTTTTCATTTTTTCTTGTAGTGTCTTTACCCAGTTTTGGTATTAGGGTACTGTTAGCCTCATTAAATGAGCTGGGAAATGTTCCCTCCTCTTTAATTTTCTGGAAAAGATTTTGTAGGATGGATGTTAATCCTTTAAATGTTAAGTAGAATTACCCAGTGACATCATATGGACATTGATATTTCTTTCTCAGAAAGTTAACTACAAATTCTTTTTTTTTAATTAAGGGCCTATTCGAGTTTTCTGTTCATCTTGGATTATGTTGTTTGTTTTCATTTTATTTGTGTTATTTTGTGACAGACACAAGTTTTAGATCTTTTTATAATTAAAGCTACCAACCTCTTTTCTAGTATAACTTCGTGTGCTCAGACAGTTCCTTTCCAGTTTTTAGTTTTAGAAATTTTGATTCCAGTATTGTGTTTCCTTCTAGATAATTTACATTTTCAGTTTTGATGTTAAAATGGGACCCATTTGGAATTTAGTGAATGATAGGAGGTGAAGATCCAAATCTTCTTTAAAGTTAAAAATTAGTATACAAGAAAATAATAAGGCAGCCTTAGAATCTCCCAACTCCAGAAGCATAAAATTTTCTTATTGGAACAAAATTTTTACTCATCAATGTTTACTCAATATTCAAATAGAGATTAATGTGTTTTAACCACAAAGACTATTTTTAAAAAATTCAAACATATAGATGGAGTACAAATACTGTTAGTATACACAAGAAAATTTTTTAAAGAAGGAAGATGATTAGCTAGAAAACACAGAATCAGAAAGTCTTCAATGAACATATATGTTAAAGAAAAGAATAACCAAAATATCAAATAACTTCTGAAAATTGAACAAAATTGTTTAATGTCATGGGGAAATATAAGAATAGAAAAAAGTAGGATGAAAAACTTTTCCTATAATTGTTTCTTTTTCATACACAACTGGAAAATAATGTACACCTAAATGGATTCCTTTGATAAGCAGAGAAAATCAACATTTTTAAATGTTCTTCACATATTCTTCAGAAATCCCAAATTCCTCCTGATGGGCCACTGAATCCATTAGCATCATTAATCTGACCCAGTCATCTCATCTGAGCAGGGCTGCAGTCCTTCCTCACCAGTTCTTTTGTGTCTTTCCCAAAGCTACGAACTTTCCACAGGATGACCTTGCCTGAGAAAGGACTACTGCCAATGGGTGAATTCATGCCTTAGTTTTCCTCCAGAACCCCCAGTACCTCACTTTTGAATATAGGTCATGAAAATTCTAGCTGCTACAAATATTCTCTCTTGTCAGCCAGAGGAAAAGAGTCAAGGAGGTTGAGAATGGAGGAGGAGGGGAGAAGGAGCCCATGTTTTTGTCTTTTATCACTGGATTTCCTCATCAACCGATATGCCACAGGTCATATTCATAGCATGTATGATCTCTCTACTCCTTATGCAGGTGAATTCTGCTGAGATTCTAAGGGAGTAAAGGAAATAGAAATCAGATGATTTTATTGGTTTTGATGTTCCAACTAATTTGTGGAGATATTGTGCCTAAATCCATGTGTAAATGATTTCATACAAAATGCATCCAGTCTAATTTTTCCACTACAGTCATGAATAGCTGATTATAACCTGTCAATATTGATAGATAGACCATTGCCAGTGTGCTTCCCTCCCAAGGGAAATGATGATAACTGCAAACTACCCCCTCCACCTACCCCTGTGTTGGGCCTCTCCAGACATGGCGTGAGCCTTGGCTAGTAATGCACTGGCCTCTGCAGTTTGGGGGCTGGCTTCAGTGAACAGAGAAACACAGATAGAATAGGCCTGGAATAGAGAAAATCATGATCAAGTAAGTACCCAAACAACAGTGTTTTACTGAGGATTTTCTAATAGCTCTCATGAAATTGCTAGTTGAGAGCTGCATGTACCCAATCATGGAGTTACAAGAGAGATGAGTTTGAATCCCAGTTACTTCCTCACTGTGAGCTGTGAGTCTTGAACAAGTAACTTCCCCTTCACACGTAGAAGAAATATACAGCTTCCATCAACTAGGGTTTGGAAAAGATTAAATGAGATAGCACATGCAAAGCGCTGGGCGTACATAGTACCATCACATGGTAAGTCCTCGATAAACATTAGCTATTATTATTTCTTATTAAGTTTCATAGCAAAATTACAATCACAACTTTAGCTCAGCCTCTCAAAGGCTCGTTATCAAAGGAAGTGCAGGGGAGTTGAACATGGATCAGAAAGCCATCCTGCCTGGGTTCCTATCACACTTCAGCCACTTATGACATTGGGCAAGTCACTAACGTCTTCAAATATAAAATAGGAATTTCGGAAATGACTCTTGCAAAAAGTTGCTGAAAAGATTAAATGAATTAATATATGTGAAGTGTTTAGAATACCACCTGGAATGTCATAAGCATGAGAGAAGTGGCGATTTTATTACTATTATCATTCATACTAAAACGGAAGGAGAAAGAAGAGAGAAACCATCTGGTCCGCTTCCACCAGCAAGACAAAAACCACCCAAGCTTCACAGTTCACAGGGTGAACACCACAAGGTATTTCAGGAGCTCCAGCGATTATCAGACAACACTATGGAGCTAAGACAGTTCAGAGCAGTTAAGAGTATAGGCTCTGAGGGCTCAGATTTCCTAAGTTCAAATCCCTACTCTCCTACTTGTTAGCCACACAACTTCAGCTGAATTAGCTATGACTCTTTCTGCTTCAGTTTCCTCACCCATAAAAAAGATAAAAATAATAATAGTGCCTCCACAGCACGGGGTTACTGCATGGACTAAACAGCTACACCCTCAAGTGCACATAGTAAAGGCTTTCCATAGGTGTTAACTATTACTTTTCGCTGGGAAACACTGATTATACGTTGTTTTGTCTATTCTGATCTGACCAATGCTTACAGAGCTGCATTCCCTAACATTTCTCCAGCGTATGATACTAGTAACTTTGGATTGTGGGATTACCTGCAATGCCTTTGCTACAATGTCAGCCTGTTTTCATATATTCCATTGAATTGTATTGGACGTGTTCTATGATACAGAAAATCAGATATTTTGATCCACTTTTGACTTTGGGAGATACCTGAAGCCACAGGCCAGATTCTCATTTGAGGAGAGAAAAGGTGAGTGCAACAAGCAGTTTCAAGGCAAGTTTCAAGTACATGATAGGTAAAAATGCCTTACACTGTTTTCATTATAATATATTCAACATTCCTTCCGGTTCTGTTTTGTTTTCCCCTGGGCATTTGTCAAATTAGTGATCTCCAAGTGAAAAACCTTTTTGTCAGTTTAAGTTTAGACTTGTTGATACAAACAGCTAGACTAGCCTAGAGGACAAATGACACCATTACACCAAAATATCACGATTTTTTTCATTTAAAAAAAAGCCCTTTGTGTTTGCTAAAGACTTAAGTTTGGTTGCCCCTATGGCTTTTTTCCCTGGAGCAGACTCACTTGGTTATCTGTTCCTAGTACCCACAGAATTGAGGGGAGGCCTGGGATGGGAAATCTGGTCTCAGATCGGGTCAAAGAGCAGATACACCCAACCTTGAGTCAGTGTTCTCTGACCCTGTTGTTTAAGGTTGAGGAAGGGCTCTTGTGGATCCGGCAGGAAATCCATCCCACCCCTTTGTTCTTCTGAGAAGCCCAAGCTTCCCTGGCCCTGAGATTAGGGCCTGGGGCCAAACACAGCCTCTAGGTTGGGGGTCCAGCCAACTTACTAACCTGCTGCAAGTACTGGATGGCCCGATCATGATTCCTCCTCAGCTGCTCAATCTGAGCGATTTCCTCATATAGACTGACCAGATCCAATGTCCTATCACCCTCAGCAGCAATAACATTGCCAATTGCCTTTTCAAAGTATGCCAGAGCGAGGTTCAATCTGTGGATGGCCAAGGAGGCCCTATAAGAGGGACAAAGATCAAAGTCAGAAAGTTGTCCAGACACAAAAGGAACTGATTCTAAGAACAAAACAATTTGGCCTTCATAGGCCAATCATATCAGTGGCTAGCTAAAAATCCAGTCTTGCAGAAACAAACTCCTATTAACCTGCATTTCACCAACCAGATTCCACTGACTACCATTCGCTTCCATTCATATAGCATGCTGTAGTCTAATTTTATAAAAAAAAAAAACAAATGGAAAAAATGGCTTCCAGCAATTCACAAAGGTGGGATAATTTACTCATAAACACAGATTTTCTAGAATCAAAATAAAATTTTATTACTTCTGGCTCCCTCTCTTTCAAACCAATGCAAAATTAATGCTTTGTCTTGTTTGATTTAGTTTAGTTTAGTCCTCCTCAGTTAAAAATGAGAAAGGAAAGAGAAAACAACATAAATATCCCTTCCAAAAGGTAGTGGTTAAATAAATTATGACATGTGATACAATAAAATACTTCAGACTTTAAAAATCATGCCTCTTTTTTAGACTAAGTAATATGGGCAAAAATTAAGCGTGCTAAGTTAAAAAAAAAGTGATATGACTATACTAGAAATTGACCTTGATATATCTTTCTATCTATATACCTATCTTTAACTAAAATGTATATCTATCTATATCTATATCTAACTAAAATGCCCATAGTAGTTATGTTTAGGGGGTGAAAATAAAACTAACTTTTATTTTCTTCTTCATAACTGTATTTTCAAAGCTTCCAAAACAAAATAGAATTTTTTAAAATGAGAATAAAATAGCATTCCATTCAGGTTTATCCCTCTAGACACAGTAAGATACAAGGAGAACATGGTAGTTCAAAGCTGTTTCTCACAAGTTATTGGCTTAACAGTCAAACTCCAATAGCCTATATTTTCTTCCAAATAAAACAAGGGTTGAGGTCTATCCCGATGGGGCTTTTTCCGTAGACCTACATCGTTGGAAACACATCATAGAGTATTTGTGTGGTTTCCTTTATTCACAGAACTATGTGTTAGATCTGTGGGAAAGAACTACAAGACACTTACCCTTATCTGCTAAAACTCTGACCTAATAGTCATATTTTTTCAATCTTAGGTATTGGTGTATCCCAACAATCTGTACAGTTCTAGGGTGATAGTTTAGGGGTGAATATGATTTGAACTCATTCACATTTAGAGGGTGTTTGAAATTGAGAACCAGGCAGATCCACACTCAGACCCTAAACAGGGCCCTGAAGTAAAGACATTGGATACCAAAGATTACAGGTGGGGAGTTCTTAAAGTATGTCCGTATTCAAATGGAGATGCAAGAAACCCAGCTGAAAGAACTCTGGAGTGACAGTGACAACTGTGGATTGATCAAGTTCTTTTAAAAAGGGCCGTTTTGAAGATTATGATTCTAACTTTGGAGGAACTATGGTGATGAGCAGTGACTGGCAGTGGAAGGAATCACATGTAAAAACTCCTTAAATAAAAATTTATTGGCTTTAAAAAAAAAAACAAATAAAACAAGGCTAAGAATACCCAAATTACATGGTTGTTGTGAAGATTAGGTTAAAATTTATACATGAAATCACTTAACACATAGCGGATACACAATCAATATTCCTCCCCCTCACCTCTTACTTCCATCTTTGTATTTCCAAATTGAAAAAAGAATCTGTGTGTATAAAATTATTTTAGATAAGGCATTCTGCAATTTACAATTTAATCATCAAAAGAGTACTGGCCTGTTATCTGATAATTCTTTACCAAAATATTTGATGAATCAGACCACTATCTCTTGACCATAAGAGCATAAGTTACAGAATGAAAACGCCTCTCGCCAAGTTGTAAGGAGATATTAGCCAAGATGTCTGGCCTGTATAGTCACACTTTATTTTCCCTACCTTTAAAATGAGAAAAGGGATTTACTACATATTTGTTCACTCTAAAACATAATTAGATGCGGTACAGAAGGTAAGCTATGGATTCATATGCCCCATCTACATGCCATCTCCTCTATTTACTCTTTCTGTGCCTTAATTTTCTTATCTGTGAAATGAAAATAAAAATATCTACCTCATAGGCTTATAGTAGAGGATTGAAGTAAATAAATTATGTGAAGCACTTAGACTAGTGTCTTGGATACAGTTATACCTAGTAAATGTTCCAACACTTAGAACAGCGCAAGTACAAAATAGATGCTAGGTAAATATCGCAGAATGAATGAATGAACTATGCACTAGAATTTACTCTGAAAAAGGAACACGGCTATCTTTCCCATGAAGCACAAAAACCTTAGCCACTGACCCATGTGATAGCAGCAGACATTCACTACACTCTAATTTATGGCCTTGTGGACTTACATCCCTTGTTAGATTAGCTCTGGGCATTCCAACACCTCCCCTCCATTTCCCATTTGATTTCTAGATTCATGGTTAGAGCAGGCAGACGTGACTCATGTATTTCACTTACTTAACCTTTAGTTACCTTCCCTACCACGCCAAGTGCTTACAGTTTTGGAAACAGATTGCTTTCAAGGGTGTGAAGATATTTTTGAAATCTAGGGAATAGTAAGCCTTTTAGTCTTTTCTTCTGATAATCTGATGGGCCCACTCTCATATGTAAATATCATGATTCTCTCTGAGGATACCTAACTCAGCTGCAAAACAGCTAAGTCTGGTTCTGACTTAAACAAATCCCATGTACTTGATTTCCATATGGAACAGAACTTTCCTTAAAAATGCACATGCTGTGCCTAGCTTCCGTGGGCCTCCAATAAACAGCCTTCATGAAGTGTTCCTTCCTCGTCTTTTAAGATATCATACTTAATGACAAATGTGGGTGGCAATTCAGAAAAAGATACAATTTGACAATAAGTGTGAGAGGCAGCATAAGGGCTAGGAGTCCCTCAGTTCAGACCATGGGTCCAACACTTAAAGCTCATCACCGTGGATGGTATGTTTGCTCTCAGCCTGGCTTTCCCTGCCCTCTGTCTACTGAGATCGTGACTGTGCCGGATGGGACCTCAGTGGTGTTTTAGGATTAAAGGGCACTGCCCGCAAAGCTCGGATCGTGGGGTGTACTTTTGAGAAACACAAGCCTCTTTTACCATCATGTGAGGCTCTGGGGTTTTTTTCATCCTGAGTATTTTTCTCCCATTCTGTAGAGAACACACGGAACCATCATGCAGTTCCAGGCCTCCTTCACAAAGCCCAAGTATCTCAAAGCCCAGATCTTACCTGCCCAAAGCAATGGTCAGGTCTTTCTCCGAGACTTGGGATTTGCGAACACCTCCCTTAAATAATTCTTTCAGCTCCTCCATGTTTCTCTCTGCCTTCTGCAGGTTGAGATAAGCCTCTCTGCCAGTGACACAGTCAAGGAAATGGCCAGGCACACCAGCTCCCCCACTGCCAGGGACAGCAGGTGATAAGCAAATAAAAGGGCCCTTTGGGAAAACAAAGCAGAATTTGAAAATGGGCACTTTACTGTGTTCTTTATTTCCCTTATGTGTATGTCGTCAAGAATTCTTTAGAAAACAAACAGAGCCCCAGGTTTCCCCTGCTGTAGCCTGAATCCAGCGCTGGGGTGGGTGGTGAGCATGGGAGGTGTGAACAGAAACTGCACCCTTGGCTATGTTTCCTGTGCAGGCGTCCACCGCAGGCAAGAGCCACGCAGTTTTCCCGCGTTGGTTCCTATGAATGATAAAAGAGAGGAACGAAGTCTGCTGAAAGGGACTTTCTGGATCATTTAGAAAGTCCAAGCAAAGCAGGTTTTTGGCAAGAAGCAAACAGCAGGAAATCCCCTCAATTCCCAAACATCCTTCTATTTCCTGCATTTTCAATAGCCCCTTCTAAGGGCATAACAGAGGAAGGCCAGAGATCAGTTTTTGCAAGCTGAGTATCAAGACCAAAAGAGTAGAGAGACAGGGATGTGTAAAAAGGAGAGGCCAGGGACACACGGTCTCAAAGACGACTCATGATTAATTTTTTTTTAATAAGGAATGTTTTATAAATGTGTGTGGCACCCCCCCACAGAGGCCACGCTCATCTCTGTACCGCTCCAACTGTGGTTTACATGAACATGAAATGCCCTTAACAGTTCTCAAGGAGAGATGGTACCAAAAGGCTGTCAAAAATCACAAGCTTTTGGCAGAGTAATAGTTTTGCCCTGGGATATAGAGAGCTTTTTTTTTTTTTTGGCTATTTTGCTTGGCCTCCAGCTTCACGGGTAGTATTCTTGACAGCATTTCAGAAAAACAAAAATGATCAAGAGTCCATTAAATCAGAGGTTTCTGGCGCATGTTACAATCACCTGGGGGACTTTTTAAAAATTTCAATAAACGGATGCACCCCAGACCTCCTAAGTCACAACCTCTGGGGTGCGACCAAACAGCAATACTTTTTAAAGCTCCTCAGGGGATCCAGGGGATTGCATGACCCGCAGTGCTGTAAATTACCACCCATTCTCCCTCTTCCTGACATTCCTCCCACCACCATCGCCTGCGTCTTCACTGCCAACACTGATCCTCTTGGTGCTCAATGAAAGGTAGGACAGATGCTGAAAACTTTTCACCTGGCTAGGGGATGTGTCACCAGTGAGATCCCTCCCATGGCTCAACTCCAAGTTCACATGAACAGACAGAGGAGGGACATCCCTACCTATCTGGATGGAGATGAGAGGCTAGCGAGGGAGGCGGCAGCTGGCTGTTGGGACAGAGCCATGGAGCCTGGTTCGATCTCCCCGACTCCTGTGTGAGACAGCCCGTCTGGCAGGCGCAGGAGGCACCAGGCCTCGATCACCAGACCCCCACTAGTAAAGGAAGGATATCGGTTCTGCAGGAGCCAGGCCACCCCCAGGGTGTAGTACAGCATGACCAGAGCGTCCAGGATCTCCTTCTTCTCCTTGTTTGAGGTCGTGCTGTCCTTCCAGGTCAGCAGCGTGTTCTTGGCGGACTCAGCGTGTTTCTTGGCCTGAGCTGGGAGGCCTGGGGGAGTTGGAGGGTGGGTGGCAAGACGAAAAACATGAAAAAGGCATGTTTCAGTCAAAGACCTTTCTGGGAAGAAATAGGTGGGTAGTGTGGTTGGCATATGGTCCAGAGTACTCGTTTCCAGAGCTGGCGGTGCATCAGAATCATCTGGAATACTGGTAGAGAATATAGATTCCTGGGTCCCACCCCAGACCTACTGAGTTGGAATCTTTAGAGAAAGGAAGTCCAGGAATCTATATTTTTAATTAATTCCACACGTGCTTCTTAAGCAGCCATCACAGCATGAATCTGTGGGCCTCTGTTTGGAAATCACTGATCGAGACAGGAGTAGAAGCTGAGTGTCCTGTTCCCAGTTCTGCCCCTAATGCCATGTGACCTTTTCAACCCACAAAGCTTCTCCATCCTCCAAATGTAAAATGACAGTAATTATAGAAGCTGCTCCTTTACCAAATACCTGGAGATGGTCCAGAAACAAACTAGGTTATGCCACAGAGTGTTTGCTATGCTTTGAGCTTTCTGGAAAAGGCATTCTAAAAATACAAGGGCTTATGAATACAATTACTTCCATCTGGGGATTTTTTTGAATCCAAGATGAGGCTGGTTATACTAATTGGTCACACACATACACGCACACGCACAGAATCCAATTCCTGAATGCAGTGAGGCCTCTTGCTAAGAAGACAAAGGGAATGCCAAACTCCAGCCAGACAGAACTTTCAGTATGCTTCCCCTTGTTTCCTTACTAGAGGCTGGAGTTTCTGGGCACCCACTGGAATTGCTGTTTGTCCAGTTGGCTGACAGAGGTAGACTTGACAACACTCAATTTCTAGACCTCATTCTTCATCTTCCAACTTAGCTTATGTCCAGGGATCCCTGATGGGACAAGAGAAAGCCTGGAGAAAAGAGGAAGGTCAGCCGAGAGCTCATGATCCTAGGAGTTCTCCACTCCACTGCAGACAGGCATGGCTGGTGTTCCCATTCAGCTCTCCTCTCTGCAGGCTAGTAAACATGTTCAGTCCTATCAGGGAGACCCACTGTGCCCCTAATTCCCACTTCACACTCCCAGCCCTCAGTCTGTTCTTCCTTCAGCCGTTGGAGCCTGGTTTCTCAGTGCAGGTATGGTCAATGGCCATCAAGATGACTTGAAGTCTTCAGGCCTGCAGCCCTCATACATTACAGATGTGCAGGAGCTCCTTAACGAGCTGCCACAAGGGCCGGGGTGGGGAGGGGGAGGTGGAAGGAAGAATAGAGCTTCCCTGGGAGAGGCCTACAAATGACCTGAAAGCCAGGAAGTCACTGTAGAACACTCAGACATGCCTGTCCATAGGTCTTAACTCAAGAGAAAAATGCAGGTCTGTGGCAAAAGAGAGGGCTGTGCCCCAAGTTACCAGGTAACAGCAGCCCTCAGACTGCCCTGCACATCAAAAACACCCTTCTAAAATGCCGATTCCTGGGCCTTGCTTCCCGCTGTGATTCACGGGTTCTGAGGTGAGAACGGAGGATTCACATTCCTAACCACCATTCTAGGGGATGACGTGATGCGGGCTGTCTAAGGACCACATGTGGAGAAGCATTCGGTAAAATCTTTATACAAGAGGAAGGTCTCATCTTATTTTTGAAGAGCAGGTAGTTTGACTGATGGAGAAGGATGAGGAAGGATGCCCACTTGGGGTAATCAGTCTGAGGCCATAAAGACAGAATAAGCAAAAACCCTGTGTGGCATGCGCACACACACACATACACACTGGTGGGATGGAGCGGGGTTTGTAGGAGTGTCAAGGCATAAGGAGACCAGCCTGACTGAAGGAGAGGTTTACATGTAAAGACGCATAAAGTTAGAATTGGATGGGTCAAATGGAGTCTTGGGGGTGCCTGGGTGGCTTGGTCAGTTAAACGTCTGCCTTCAATTCAGGTCATGATCTTGGGGTTCTGGGATGCAGCCCTGTGCAGGGCTCCCTGCTCAGCAGGGAGGAACTGCTTTTCCTTCTCCCTCTGCCGCCCCCGCCGACTCCCAGCTCATGCTCTCTTTCTCTCTCTCAAATGAATAAATAAAATCTTTAAAAATAAAATAAGATGGAGTCCTGGATACCAAAGGAGGAGGTTGGATTTATAGGTCTTGAGGAAGGGAGCAGCAACTGAAGTTGCCAAGGACATCAGACCAAGAAAATAAGACAGGAAACTGAGAAATCTGACTTTTTAGCCAATAGGCTATTTCCTACAACTAGGTGGGTCCTGGGAGTGTGTCAGAAAGAAGTGCAGGAGTCCAATCTAGATGCTCCCCTCAGTCTGTAGGAAGGAGAAAAGTGAAACTGGTTGAGCCACTGAAAATCACCCCTGCCTGAGTCAGCACAATTTTGCTTCTGGGCTCCTGAGTGGAAAACAAATGAGAAAGCTGTCCTGAGGCTTTGCCAGTCTGCCTACCATGTACCCCCCAAGTGCCCAGTGCTGGGCTGGGAGACCCCCCAGCGGAACACTTCTACCCTAAGCTCAGCAGCTAATGAATTATAGGGTTCCTTGTCTCTGCTTTATCACGCCCCACACTTTGGTCCTTCCGGTGAAAAAGCTGAGCTGGTGACCCCTGGGCTTAAGCAAACTGAACTAGGCTCTCGACTAAAAATGGCTCATTAAACTTCAAAGTCAGCCCTAAGGGAAAAAAGTCATTCCACTAACGCTCCCAGAATCCACTCTTGTCTTCAAAGTGGGGGCAAGTAGCCCCTTACAGCACGCAAGATGCCGGAATGGTGTAGGAAAGAAAAGACAAACATTTCAATTTTTATCTTCTATTTTCATGAATAGTTATAATATTACATAATAGATTAGTACCACTGACATAATTTATAATAAATGCACATTTATGGAGTTTGCTCAAATTATCTGAAGTGACGAGGGAGCTAATTCTCAAGGGTTTAGAGATCACTGCTCTGGACAATGTTTCCCAACCTTTACAAGTATGAAAGAGCTCTTTTTTATGTTTCAAAAAACTCCTTACTTTGTGATATTTTTATGGCATTTCCTACATGAGAAAACTCATGAGGACGAAAGTAGTGTGAATCAATATCAATAATCATTTGAAATAGATTTGCAAGAACATGCTCTTCTCATGTAAGGATAACACTGCAAATATGTATACACACGAGTCTCACGCTAACTGTCTCTAGAAGAAGCTCATAGATCTGTGCTCTCATTCCCTAACTCCGAGTCCCACTTCCCCAGCTCCAGTGTCAACTTGGAGAGACCAAGTCATTTCCCTTGACTTGCCCTTCTCCCAAGCCAAGGACACCTTCTCCTAGCACCAAGAGTACACAAGCGCAGAGGTCAAAATCAGGCCCTAGTCTGGATGTCTGGAGCCTGAGGTTCAGAAATGACAGGGCTGAACTGGAAACTGGGCCCTGGTATCATCCACCAAACATATCAAATCATTTTGCTTTAGTTTGAGATATGATCCCACCACTGACATCTGTCGCTCTGACTCAGGCCGGAAAGAATCTGCTCGGAGATACCCACCCAGTCTTTGGAGATGCTGCTGTCACCTTTGATCGTCAACTATATTTAAGAAGTTCACATAGACAGCGATTAAAAGCAGGGCCTAGAGCCTGATTTCCCAGATACCAATCTTGCCTTAGCTGCTTCCTACCTGTGGCCTTGAGCAAGTTACTTCATCTATCCGTGCTACCGTTTAGTCGCCAGTACAATGGTAATGAAAATACTTTCTTCCCTGTAGGTTGTTGGTAAGGATTAATTTAATTAATTCATGAAAATTAATTTGTGAGAATTCAGGCACACAGGAATGAAATGAGTTTGAGTAAATATCAGCCATCACGATCATTATCATCATTATTACTACTGCTACTACCACCACTAGGGTCCATTTTCTTAAGCAATTTATTATATTTGCCCTGACTCCAGACCTTTGTCATCGAGCTGCTTACAGAATCTCCACAAAAGGCTGAGTTCTCAAATACAACCTCCTTGCTGGCAAGCATGAATGGTTTCCTGCCGGTCAGATCACCTAGGTCTAATCATTCCCTGTTATTCCTGCACCAATTTTGTCCTTTTCAACCAAGTGGACAGAGAACATAGGATTCTTACGCTTTTGCAACACTTAGAATAGAGCCCAGGATCCCTAGAAAGTTCCCAGTAATAACAGGCTGACTCATTTATTGCTTCATTAATAATAAGCCACAGACCAGGAGACTGCTAGTCCGTGTCACTATTCTGTTCTTCCTGGACTCTTGGACAACAGTTCAGCACAAGGTGACAAAACACCCTATTTTTTCTGTAGCTGCCCTTGCTCAGCCACTGAAGCACTGGGCTCATTCGGGCCACCACCACCGTGTCCCACTTCCGGTGCCTTCCTCTAGTTCGCCAACCAGCAAGCAGACTTTACGCCCAGCTTTGCAAAGGCCCCGTGTTCTCTTGTGTTATTGACTCCTGAACCCCGTTCCAACAATTGCTCTATTTCTTAAAACTGCCAAACTTTCTCTTGAAAGGGCTCCTTCTTCACTCCTGAAACTGTCTCAGTCTCTCTGTCTTCTAAAATTATCTTCACATGACTTTTCTGTCTTCACTAGTGACCCTATTTTCCCTCATTCTTTTCAATACATAGTAAGTAGCACACGTAGTCTGGCCTCCTGGCCTCAGCTCTCTTCCTTCACGCCTGGGATCAGGCTTCTGCTCCCTCCACTCCGCACAAACGCTTCCGCTGAGGCCCCCAGAGACCTCCTACTAAATACACTCAGTCACAGTTTCTCAGTCAGATGCCCTGACCTGTTTGGCTTCTCCTCTTGGCTCCAACGACACTACACCCACTCAGTTCTCCTTTCTGAACCTTCTCTCATTGCTTCTTTGCTAACTCTTTCCGAGGGTTCTTTGTTCCCTTCTCCAAGGGTCTGTCTTTCTGTTTCTTCCTTTTCTCCTCTCTTTCCCTCTCAGAAGTTCTAACAATCCCTAGCATGTCCACCTTAGCCTCCACGCTTGTAATTTTCCATTTTCCCTCCCCAGTTCTGCTCTCAAATATTCCTCCATGCTTGTGACACTCCTCCTAGTCCCAAAGTTCTAGTCCCAAATTTCCAAGCACAGAGTAAAAACGTGCTAGTGGATTTCTCTATTGCAATTCAAAATCACCAAAACCCGCACCTGCCATTCCTCTCCCCCGTGCCCTCCCACCTTCCTGACCAGTGTCTCTATGGCACCCGCAGGGGCCTGACCTTCATGGTCATTGTTGGTCCTCACTTCTCCTCAACCTCAAATCGAACATCAGGTCCTGCCAATTCTTCCTTCACAGTCTTTTTTATAAAACGTTATTTGTAAATAGGTAATACATTTCCATGGTTCAAAACTTAAAATTATATAAGGTCAATGTTGAAAGGTGTCCTCTCTTGTTCCCTTTCACTGAAAGGCCCCACTAGGTAACTGGTTTTTGCTTCTGTCTTATGTATCCTTCAGTGTTTCTTTATGTCAATATAAACATAGATTCTCTCCCCTTCTTTCTTACATAAAATAAGGCATATTAAACCCCACACTGTGTTGTACATTCTCTTTTGCCTGACGATGCATTCCGGAGGTTTCCCCCTCCGTATATGGCGCTTTCCCATGCCCTTGTTAAAGCTGCATAAAATCTGCTGTGGGTTATTAGTCCTCTGGTGATGGGGACAGTGGTCATAAACAATGCTGCAAAGAATGATTTTATCCTGGTTATTTTGTAAGTGTGTACTTAAGAAAAACCCCCAGAAAGATAAAGGATGAACGTATCTGTCCTTCGGAGATGCTTAAATCCTGAGCTTCGGAGCGCCTGGGTGGCTCAGTGGGTTAAAGCCTCTGCCTTCAGCTCAGGTCGTGATCCCAGAGTCCTGGGATCGAGCCCCACATCGGGCTCTCTGCTTAGCAGGGAGCCTGCTTCTCTCTCTCTCTCTCTCTCTGCCTGCTTCTCTGCCTACTTGTGATCTCTGTCTGTTAAATAAATAAAAAAAATCTTAAAAAAAAAATTAAATCCTGAGCTTCTCACTCATTCCATTTGTCACCAGCCGTGTTACATCTAGATCACCAGATAGCTTCCCTTCCGGCTATAGTTGCAAATTAACCTTTCTGAAAGCACCCTTGGATATACTCATCTGTCTGCTGGAAAATCTCCAGTCAACCTCCTTGCCTACCAAATAAATCACAAACTGCTTAGCTTGTATGTAAAGACCCACCATGGTCTGCCAACCTACCCTCCTTTCCGGGTTCCTCTTAAGAGTCCTGCCCTTGGCCAGACAGCCCACCCATTGCTTTCTAGATACGCATTGTACTCTCATCCCTCCAGGCCTTGTTCTTCACCAGAGGTGCTCACCCCTTCTGTCTACCCAAACCCTGCTCCTTCTTTAAAGGCCTTCTTGAATGGCACTTCCCTCCTGAGTCTATCACTTGCCACCTCAGCCAGAAAAAATTCCACCCAACTTCCGAAATGCCCTGTATTTAAATCAATCACATGGCATTTGCCGCATGGTGCCTTCTGTCTGTATGTAGTTCATCTCCCACCCGAGGCTGTGACTTCTCTGAAGGCAAAGACTGTGCCTCTGTACGCTGTATTTCCCAAAGTCCCTCAGTAAAACTCACTGGAAGACTGTTTATTGAGAGAAAGCAGCCTTTTGGCTTGACTCCCACTCCCCAGGGGTGGCAGAGGCTCACAAGGAAATGAGGCAAGAAGGTCTGGTGGCCACAAAACACACATATGCACGAGGCGGCAGCAACACGCACAGGCGTACCCATCCGCCTACGCGTACCCATCCGCCTACGCAGAAGGCCGGCTCCTAAGTTCTGCCCGTTTTAAAGCAGCTGAGGATCAATGACAAAAAAATTAAGTGGAATTCGGCAAGCACTTCATCCCTCGTGGAGGTTTGGATTTTTCAAAGCTTGGGTTGTTTTATTCTATGGACCAAAGACTTTAAAAAAAACTTACAGGGAAAGACTGGATAAGTCTTCTAACTGAAATACGAGGTTTCCCTTACCTGTGAAGCATAAGGAATAACACGGAGGACATTGGGAGATGGAGAGAAGTGAGTTGGGGGAAATTGGAGGGAGAGACAAACCACGAGAGACTATGGACTCTGATAAACAAACTGAGGGTTTTAGAGGGGAGGGGAGTGGGGGGATGGGTGAGCCTGGTGGTGGGTATTAAGGAGGGCACGATTGCTTGGAGGATTAGGTGTTATACATAAACAATGAATCTTGGAACACTACATCAAAAACTAATGATGTACTGTATGGTGACTAACCTAATACAATAAAAACTGAAAATAAAAACAACAGAGAAATCCTAAAAAAAAAAAAAAATCAAATAAATAAAGAGGTTATTCTCAAGAAAAGGTCATGATCATCATCTATTCTCGAAAAACTCTACGTTAGGTTTCAGAAAGTCTAGAATCAGGGGCACCTGGCTGGCTCAGTTATTAAGCATCTGCCTTCAGCTGAGGTCATGGTCCCAGAGCCTAGTGATCGAGCCCCACATCGGGCTCCCTGCTCAATGCGGAGCCTGCTTCTCCCTCTCCTTAGGCCATTCCTCTGGCTTGTGCTCTCTCTCTCTCTCTCTCTACCTCTCTGTCAAATAAATAAATAAAAATCTTTAAAAAAATAAAGTTACTTCACTTCCTCAAAAAAAAATTTATTTCACAAGAATCCAGGGGTATTGTGGGGTGCCTGGGTGGCTCAGTTGGTTAAACGACTGCCTTCAGCTCAGATCATGATCCTGGAGTCCCAGGATCAAGTCCCCCATCGGGCTCCCAGCTCCATGGGGAGTCTGCTTCTCCTTCTGACCTCTCCCCTTTCATGCTCTCTCGCTCTCAAATAAATAAATTTCTTAAAAAAAAAAAAAAAAGAAAAGAAAAACAAGAATCCAGGGGTATCTCTTTGTACAAAACTTTAAATATGAGAAAAAAAACTAAAAAAAAAACCAAAAAACACAGTGGGTCACCTGAGTGGCTTAGAGTCCTGGGATCAAGCCCACAGCTCCCTGCTCAGTGGGGAGCCTGCTTCTCCCTCTCTCTCTGCCTGCTGCTCCCCCTACTTGTGTTCTCTCTCTGTGTCAAATAAAGTAAAATCTTTAAAAAACAAAACAAAACAAAAAAACCTTCGTACTCTATATTACTCGTACAGCAATGTCTGTATCATAAAAAAGAAAGAAAGAAAGTCTGGATCCAAGGGGGATACCGTTCTATTATGTAGGTGGTGCTGTCTCATGAGGACGTTGTTTCTCCCATCTAGAAAAAACAAATCTTCCTGTAAAAGGAAAACTTTTTTCCCCCTCCAACATACCACCCAAATGTGGTTCTCCATTTGTGTGGCAGGAACAACTGTGACTCAGGGAGAAGAGGATGGTGTTCTCATCATCTTCTGTGCTATGACCTGATCGCCTATCTTGATCCAACTTGGAATCTAATTGGAAAAGTAAAACTCGGAGTCCGGGTGTGATTGTTCATGGAATGGACTGATTTCAGAAGATGAGGGCCAACCTACCATGCCACTTCCTTCCACAGACCTACCATAATCATCTCTCCAAACACAGGGAGGCAGCCTCTGGCCCGGCCCAGGTTCAGGCAGATGTCCCCCTCAAACAGTGGTGGTGCCCTCCTCTCCAGTTCAAGCTGCCATCACTGCAAGGCTCAAGTTAAGCAAAAATCCCCTAGACAGTCTCGCTGAATCTGGGCTCTCCGGGGGCCGAAGGAGTATACTTGTCTGTGCCAAATCAAGTAGCCATGATTTGCCAACTGCCAAACCCACGGGTCTCCCTTCAGCCTTCACGTCATCTGACCTCTCTCTGAAACTGCTGGAATCACATTGCACTTCTTTTTGAAATCCTTTCTCTCCCCTTGGCTGTCCTGACACAGCCCCTCCCGATTCTCCTATTTCCTTTGCTGGCTCTGCTTCCACGGGCTGCCTGATGCTCTCATTCTCCCCTCTTCCCTCCTCTGCCCTCTTTCCCTCTCTTTCTACTTTTTCTGATCAAGAGCATCTACTGCTGTAGCCTCAGCTTGCCCTGTGTATGTAGATCCTCCCAAACCAGCCGCCTTCCCGAGCTCGGGCTCCACTTCCCACCTGGCTGCTGAGTATCTCACTGTGACGCTCGTGGCCACCTCCCACAGGCAATGATCCGGCCTGTCTTCTGAGCCAAACTCAGCAGCTTCTCCTCCCTTCCCCCATCAGCCTGCTCTTCCTCTTAGTTCCCTATTTCAGCTACCCTTCCAGGTCATGCCCTATTCAATTCAGCCCTTCCCTCAGCTTCTCACTCCGTACTCTACTACAGGTCACCAGTTCTGTGTGTCATTTCTGCCACATTCCAACCGCCATGGCCAATGCCCTCAGTGTCTCTTGTCTGACAGGATAATGGCCTGAGTGCTCGGCACCTTTAGTCTTTCTATCAGTCCGACCCGTCCTCCTGAGTTTCTCACTTCACAACATCAGAGTACGTCACCACCTCACTCAAAACCTTCTAATAACTCCCGAAATTCCTTGATACCTGGGCCCAGATTAACCTTCCAATCCTATTACCAGGCAAGACCAGTCTGTCCTGAGGTGCCTTCTGTCCAACCCTAACCTCACGGGTCCAAAGGGAAACTATAGTGTTCTGTGAGGAGTCTCACAGAGGCCCTCTCAGCTCCCAGTCCTCAGATCAATACATGTGGAGGCCCAGCACAGGGTTCTCTACCATTCCCCTTGAAATCTACTTGGTAAACTCATCTTCATGCTTCAAAGACAAGACAAATGTTACTGTCTCTCTGCAGCCTTCCCTGACAGTGGCAGAACCCCTGATCTGCCTCATTTGTTTCCCCAGAACTGTGTTCCTGCCTCTATGATCATCTGTCCCTGCCTACTACAGGATCCCCGTGTCTCCAGAGGGCAGGGACTAGCAGTGCTCACTCACACATCATGAGTGTCCAGCACAGTGCCACCAGACTTCTCACAGGAGCTCTCGAAGTGCTCCAATGGCACAAAGCTAAATTTGTACTCTGATGAAAGCAGCAAGTTTGAAACAGAGAAATTCCAAATGGAGAATAAGGTAGCTCCATTCAAAGGTTTTCTTTTGCTGAAGGCCTTCCTGACGTCCCTTAAGTCTCACAGACAAGTGGTTGCCTGTTCTGCCAGGAAGCGAGGACTCCGTCCTCCCCTTAGCCATGTCAGCCTTCTCTCAGAACACAACAGATGTGTTCTTAAGGCCTGAAAGAGCCCTGCTGTGACCTCACTGTGGCCCACTGCTTCACCGTCCCCAATGTCAGCTACTCATGGGCTTGCCACATCAATGGCCAAATGAATCTAAAATTTCATCAGAAACATGAGCTCAAAAGGTCCCAAGGAGCCCTAAGCAAAAACACACATTCTGAAGTTAACAGAATTAATTAATAATAAATTGAATTCCATTTTAACTTTTTCAAAAGCTCCAATTTCGGATATCTAGGCTCCTGATGGCCTAGGTACACTGGTTCCCTTCCCCTGTAGCCCTCAAAACCATCTCAAGCCCTTAAATCACTTCATTGTTAGGTAAGCTAGTCCCCATCTGAAGACCCAGGTCCAAGGGATACTTGAAAAAGTCCCAGGCCAGTGGCTCAGTTCTGTCAAGCAGTGACATCTGCTGATCCATACTGTGTACCAGAGACTGTGTTCGGCTATCGGGAAGACCTAGTCCCTGCTCTCAGGGAGCTTCTGTTTCAGAGACACAGACATGTAAACAGAGCAGATATGAATGTGAACAAAGAGATCTGTGGTAGGAGTGTATGCAGTCCGTGCGGGATGGCACGGCTGGCCACGGGGCACAAAGCCCTGTGCTGACCCTGTCCTTGGCTCCAAAACATGTTCATGCCTCTGTCAGTCTGAACAAGTATTTATGGAGCCTCTACTGCCAAGTTCCTGCCCTCGTGGATCTTACACTTGGGTTTGTTTTAGCAAATGCATCCCCATCTTGTTCTTCCATACAGAGTACCTTCCAGAAAGCACCATTTCTCTAGGATGAGGGCTTGCTCTTTTCCTCAGCCAGACCTTCCAGGAACTTGAGTTCTGTCCACGGAATTCAGGTCCTGCTACTGGGGCACTCGCCCTGATGCTGAGTGTCCATACCTGCCTGTCCTTCCCCTGTGGACTTGTGGCTGGAACTTCTGATATCGTCCCTAGCCCACTGTGTCTCTGTGGCCTTATGTGTACACTATGGACAACAACATTATCTTCCTCCATGGGATATTATAAGGACTAAATGAGACTGGCTTGGAACAGGCTAAGTACTCAATAAATTAGCTATCATCATTACCTTTATTTCTAAGATGCCACACTGCCTGCCTCATCCATGGACTTTCCCGCCTTTTGCTGAGGTGTGAGTTGGGGGCAGGAAGGGCCCTCCCCCGCATCCCCTGCTCCTGCTATCCCCACCCCACCATGCTTGTAGGTTGGGTAGTTTGGCTCCCGAGGGCTGGTCCACCACACCCAGCGGGGGGAGCCACAAACCTCTCAGTGTCAGGTAGCCATAAGCCAGGCTGGCCACGGCCTGTGCACATTTCCAGTGTTCTTCCCCAAAAATAATCCGAGAAAGGATGACACAGCGTATCAGCTCCTTGTTTGCTTGGGTATTCTGCAGAGAGCAAAGACGTCATTATGCTTTTTGGAAAGGAGGGAAAGCTCTAGCTCAGGCTCTTCTCACGGGAATATAGGACTGAATTCACCTTTTATCATTTTCTCTTCTTTCCCCTTCCCATTCCGTGACCCATCCAGCAAGGCCTGGTGGCTGTCCCTTATTCCCAGGCCCTCACACTAAGCTCTGCTCCTTGCTTCTGCCATGAGTACGTGGTTCAAAGCGCCCTACCTTCCACAGGCCTGACCAAAACAGCTGTTCCTAACTGCTCCCACTCTTGCCCCTCCCCCTGTCTACTCAACCTCATAGCCACAGGGACTTCTTTTAACCTTTTACTGTGAAAAACTTTAGCAATATACAAAAATAGCATAAAGAAGGGTTCACTTAGTTTCATGAAGTATCCACTCATGGTCAATTTTGTTTCCTATCTACCCTCCTCATCTACCCACCATCTCTATTATTTTGAAGTAAAATCAGATATTAAATCATTTCATATCCCATAAGTGTCTCCCAAAGACATGGACTTAGGCTTATAACTGGAAAACCACTCTCACCAAATACTAACAATAATTCTGTAATGTTCAGTATCTAGTCTCATAAGTCTAATAATTACCTTTTTTTTTTTTTTTTTTTACAGTCTGCCTGTCCATACACTGATATCAGTCTCCTGAATCTTTTTCCATCTGTAGGTTCTGCCTCCATCTCGTCATTATGCAAACTGGCCGAGGACTTGTCAAGCCTTAAAAACGCTCAGTTGTCCTCTATGGCAGATGGTACTTCTCTGTTTCTAAAAGCAAACGTTCCAGCCTGGCTCTGTGAAATATGAATGGGTACAGGCCAAGACGACTGTCTTCTCAAGGCCTCTGGACGATTTACAGAGGTACATTTATAGATCTACCCAAGAGGGGTATCAGATTCTATCATCTGCCTGTGAGGTATCTCCTAGCCTTTCCCAAAGCCATCTACACACCTCTTCTCCACACCTGACGTTAAGCTCATTTTCCCCTGGCCAGGAAGTCAGTGTATGAATTCCTCAGTGGATGAATCACGCTCCGGGAGCGTGTTGGTGCCTGTGTTCTAATAATGACGGCCACCGTCATCCTGTCTCAGGCTCCTGGATTTTGAACATTCTGATCTTGTTCTTCTGTACAGAGTTAAGAGCACTTGCCCTGAGGTCCAAGTTACCAAGTCTCTGCCTCACTCTGAGAAATGCACCCCTGGACTCTGACCTCTGATGCTACATCCCCTTTCTGGTGGTTTAGTTTGCTTATGAGTCCACTGAACCCCTGGCATCTGAGTCTGGGCCTCAGTTTGGCTGCCCTTGTTTTCAGTCTCCTGCCTCACTATCCTGGCCTTCCTGTTACCCAAGAAATCTCATTCTGAAACCTCTCAGGAGAAATTTTTTTTTAAAAAGTTTTTTTAATTAAAGGTAATCAAGGGGTGCCTGGGTGGCTCAGGCACATTGGGCGTCTGCCTTCGGCTCAGGTCATGATCCCCTGGTCCTGGGATCAAACCCCATGTCAGGCTCCCCGGTCAGCGGGAAGCCTGCTTCCCCCTCACCCACTCCTCCTGCTTGTGTTCTCTTTCTCACTGTCTCTCTCTCTGTCCGAAAAACAAATAAAATCTTTTTTAAAAAATGAAAGGTAATCAAACATCAACACAAAAAACAAAACATACATTTTCAGTTTAAAGCCAGGAGCACAAACCCTCCATGGAAGAAAGCAGAGCCAACCAGGTGCGGAACCCAAGGGCAGGGCGGCTCCCCCACTATGCTCTGCCTTGTTCCCTTCCACTTACAAAGAAATACAACAACTTCCCCTACTTTGAGTCCTTCAATGTCCACTGAAGGCAGAGCTTCTGTCTTCATGGACATATTTTTAAAAGGAAACTAAAACCTCGTGGGGTTTATGTTTTACCATCTTTTTCTTAATCAGCTGAGCTATTTTCTTCTGGGATTGGGCTAATTTCTCTTTAGGAAGAGACATGCAGCCTATGGTGTTCTCCTTGGCTGTAGTGTCTTCTTCACTCTCTCCAGACCCGCTAGAGGAACACAATTCGTCTCTTTGCTGGTATGCTGGGATCTTGGCTTGCTGGGACCTGTAGATACCAGAGAGAGATGCGGATTCAGATTTGACCTCTGAGTATCTCAAAGCAGGGGGGTAGGGATATGTGCTCTAACAGAAACTTGAAGGAATAAAGTCTGGAGATAAGTTCACATTCCCCCTTGAAGCCCAGAATCAGGACAGCAATGTGTGATTTAGATGAAACAGATCTGTTAAACCACCCACTTCCATCAGAGTCCCAGCCCTGCTACTTATTAACCACATGACCCTAAGCAAGTTATTTGTTTCTTTGTAAAATAAGGTCAATCAGAGGAGGTGACTGGATTAAATCAGATGATACTCATAAATCACTTAGCTATTTGGTAAGTACTATTTTAATATTAGCTACTTTTATTTTATTAGCTCCATGACTGGGTTTCTTCTTCTACAAAACAAAGGTATTGAATTGGAAGATCTCAAAGATCTTTTACATTCTAAAATTCTGATCCAATCCAGGAAAGAAAATCAATATAATGAAATAATGGGAAGGGAATTAATAGTTTGAGGCTAGACTTCACTGTCCTCTTTCATGTTTCTTATAAGTAGTGGCTAACTAAAGAGGATATGGTCCCAACAAGGAGAGGGGAGGGAACCCCACAGGTCAAGAATAGATTCCAAAGCAAATGGCCTTCCCAATTGTATTAGAAATAAATGCGTTGAAAAAGAGCTGAGTGGCTGAAAATCTACCCCCCACACACACTTGTTTCCCTCCCTCCTACCTCTCTCCTTCCCTCCCACCCCCTCATTCCCCTCCCCTCTCTCCTTCCTGCCCCCTCTCCTGTCTCACATACACAATGTAGATCTCTAACTTTGATGCTGAACATGATTATGAACGGGTAATTGGAAATGGTAAAGATAAAAGTCAAAGGAGGTAATCTTACACAAAAAAAGGCATAACCATGTCTTAACATCGCCAGAAAAATCAAAGTGATCCAGAAAAAATAGAATTCTGAAATCTTAAGAGTGGCAACAGAATGTTTAATTAATTATAAACAAGTCTTCCAAAGGAATCACCTTTGTATACACAATTTTAAAAGTTATACGACTTTTAAAAGTTCAACCACTACATAGTTTTAAGAACAATATTTATTTCCCTTTTCCACTGATTAGATAAGTAATAGATGTTTACTGTAGAAAGAAAAAAAAGAAGCAGAAAAACAAATGTCAAGTGTAATCTTTTACGCTAGGTTTGAAAAATGACATGTTAATATCCATTCAGAGTTCCTGTTCTAAATAACCTACCCAGAGGCACATGAGCAAACTGGGTCACATGGAAGGGAAGCAACACTTCTCCAGGCCCAGAAAACTTCTGCCCACAAACAGAAGTGTGCTTTCAGAAGACATGCAAACTCAGTGGAAAAGCCAGAGAACATGGCTGATGCAAGGCGATCAGAAGGTGGGTGCTAAGCTTGCCTCCTTTCCACCTGGCGAATTCCATGCTCCCAACTCAGATGTCACCTCTGCTGGAGTCCCGTACTAGAGTAGCAAAGTAGAGACACCCTTTAAAGGACTTGCAAAAATTTCCTCCAAACTTCTACTACAGTGCAAATCACGTTATAGTCACATGTTCAAAATTCATTCGTTTTGTTTCTGAGTCATCTTTGACTCAGCAAAATAATCTCTACCAGGGCTGGGGCTAAATCTCATTTGTTCCTGAAACCCTGATATCTGCCTTACCATAAAGATAAATAATGGCTCATTAAATGCACAAATGAATGAAAAAAGAAAACACAGTCTTTAGAACACTTGAAAAATACTGAAGATAGAGGGAATCTGTGGCAACAGATCCTGAGTCAAGAAAACTAACAGAAACTTGAGTCCCTCAATAGAAGATTTTGCCTAGGCTGCATATTTCATAGACCTGAAACAGAAGTTCAATCTCCTGGGATCACCAAGGACTGCCAATCATGGATCTTAAAAATTATAAGCCCTAAATATTTTAAGTTCAGGCTTCGATAAATTAAGCTGACACCAAAAGCAGGAGCTTCAACAGCAGCAACCTCAAAAGAAGGAGAAACACTGAGGTCTTGACTACTGACTTGAGAATGCAAAGCCCTAAACTAGCTTTGAACATCTTGTCATGAAAGATAAGAAAGGTAACTGGAGAATACTGACCAGTCAGATCACGTGAAAGATAAAATAATAGTCAGAATAAAAAGAATAGGCAGGTTGAATGAAAGGTATGCCACTTCTTAACTTCAATTTTTAAAGTTATACAACTTTTGGGCGCCTGGGTGGCTCAGTGGGTTAAGCCGCTGCCTTCGGCTCAGGTCATGATCTCAGGGTCCTGGGATCGAGTCCCGCATCGGGCTCTCTGCTCAGCGGGGAGCCTGCTTCCCTTCCTCTCTCTCTGCCTGCCTCTCTGCCTACTTGTGATCTCTGTCTGTCAAATAAATAAATAAAATCTTTAAAAAAAATAAAGTTATACAACTTTTAACCTCAGGATATTTTATGAGGTGGTACAAAATTACTAAAATGTTAACCACTAGTCACATGTGGCTATTATGCACATGAAATGTGGCTAATCTGAAATGAGATATGCTATAAGTATAAAATACACACTGAATTTCAAAGACTTAGAGGAAGAAAAAAATAAAAAATATTTCACTACTTATTTTATAAAATATTACAGATAGTTTAAGATAAATATAGTATTAAAATTCAATCTACCTATTTCTTTTTTATTTTTTACTATGGCTCCTGGAAAACTTAAATACATATGTGGCTCGCATTTGTGACTTGCATTATATTTCTATTTGATAACACTGGCATAGATCAATCGTTCTCAACCAAGGGTGATATTGCCCCCAGGGGACATTTGGCAATGTCTGGAGACCTCTTAGTTTGTCATTACTGGGACAGAGCTACTGGCATCTACTGGGTAGAGACCAGAAATGCTGCTAAACATCCTACAATACATACATCAGCTTTCTACAACAAAGAGTTAGCCAACCGAAAATGTCAACAGTGCCAAAGTTGGTATAGAAAAAACCCGGGTATAGAAAAATGGTTAAAGAATTGACTCTGTAATCCGGGTACGCAGTCTGAATCACTAGCTGTGGGATTTGGGGTCAATTACTTAACCTTTTTCTGATTCATACTCCTTATTTGCAAAATTATAATAGTATAATAGTACTACCGGTACAGAGATATTGGGGCAATTAGATGACTTAATAAATGTCAATACTTTGAACAGTGCCGGGCACATAGTATTTACTCAGTAAGTAAGTAATATCTATTATGTGAAAGTTTTAGTTTATTATCACCTCTTTATTTCATGAAGCAATTTTAATTTCCTCATTATCTTTATTGTAGTTAATTCTCCATGACTTCATCAATCTTGTTATAATTAACCTATCTATAAAAAATAAAATTTCCCTTCGGTTGGGAAAAAACAATTATGTTCCTTCTTGCATGGCTTGCATAAGTACAAATGGATCACATAATTGTTAATTAAACCACACCACAGAAGCTCAAATTCCTCTTCAATATAATATGCATGCAAAGCTCCGTAGCCCAGGTTTGCCATAAGTGGGAGGTCCTAGTATTCTAGGCCAGTAACTGTGGGTGATGTCAAGCTTCTGTGGTACTTACAGGTGGAAGCAGAAGTCCCAGTCGGTGTCATTGCTGACAGTTGGAATGCGGATGGGGCTGGCTTTCATCTTCTTACTGCCAAGAACTACAAGTCAGAGTGGCTTTAGGGAAAAAAAGACTTAGAAGTCTATTTTCTCTCTGTAGGAGGCTATTAACATTAAATTGAAACTGCCCAAATATATAACCCATCTGAAATAAATAAACAGACTTCCCACACTCATGTACAGAGATACCTAGAAGGCAGAAATTAAAGGCATTTGTCATATTAAAACTCTGAATTAAATTTCTTTCTCCTAATTTCTATTCCTGTACATCCAAAATCCTTGACTTTTTTTTTTTTTTAACCCCCTGAAAGCCACTATATTTAGAACTCCCAATTCATCAAGACTGTGTTCTCCTGGGACATCTGGGTGGCTCAGTGGGTTAAAGCCTCTGCCTTTGGCTCAGATGATCTCGGGGTCCTGGGATGGAGACCCGCACCGGGCTCTCTGCTTAGCGGGGAGCCTGCTTCCTCCTCTCTCTCTGCCTGCCTCTCTGCCTACTTGTGATCTGTCTGCCATATGAATAAATGACATCTTTAGGGGGGAAAAAAAAAGACTATGTTCTCCTACTTAAGTCAGATATTGTTTCTGCCGGATGGAACCAAGCAAAGCAACTAGTTCAAAGCATCAAATGAACCATAGCCAGTGTATCAGTAAATTCTCCCTGTCCCTAGGGCCATCCCACTATTAATAAGAAGTCCTAGTTAAGGAACACACATGCGTCTATTTGGGTATTGTCCATAGCTGATGGGGGAAATGACTGAAACCTCAGGACAAAAATCTTATTTATAATTATTTGCAAAATTCAGTTCTCACAGCTCTCCCTATCACTTAAATCAAATCTAAACCGAATGCATAGTTATGTACTGACCATCAACACCCACCAAGTCGCTCTTCATTTCACCCTGCAGAATCATTTCCACCTGAGCTCTCAGTAGCTCTTACACAGGCTCCAGAACATCCACAATCCAAACACCAGAAGATTAATTTCTCTTTCTAATCTCTACTTTAAAAACTATGGCCAGGGGCGCCTGAGTGGCTCAGTGAGTTAAGCCTCTGCCTTTGGCTCAGGTCATGATCTCAGGGTCCTGGGATCCAGCCCTATATGGGGCTCTCTGCTTAGCGGGGAGCCTGCTTCTCCCTCCCCTCTGCCTGCCTCTCTGCCTACCTGTGATCTCTCTCTTTGTCAAATAAATAAATAAAATCTTAAAACAAAAAACAAAAAACAAAACAAAACAAAAAAACTATGGCCAGGGCGAGGAGTTTTGCGTTCTCAACCTCCTAAATTCTGTTCTGTGACATGCCATATGGCCCTGAATAAATTATAACACCAAACTTTGGCCCCTCTCTCAAATGCAAATCGCTTCCTTCTTCCTTTCCCCGCAACTTCGTAAACCCAGACGCCACATTCTGAGCCCCAGGCGAGCATCCCGAGTCTTCTTTCTTGCGGGTGGTGCCCCCTTCACAGAGGCTCCAACTGGAAACGCACCCGCGGGGAGAAGTGAGGCAGCGGCTGGGCTGCCCCGCCGGCCGAGGGCAGAGAAGCCACGCCCCGGAACTAGCCTTTCCGGATCCCTCTGCCGAGAGCTCGGCTTCCTTGCGCGGCGTCCGTGTCCTGGCTTCAGCGGACTTCGTTTAGGGCGCCGCCGCACAGGTGCGTGGCGGAAGCGAGGCTCTCTGCGCGGTAGGCCTGGCGCGCCGGCAGCCCAGGTTCAGGCTTGGGAGATAATGGGGTTGCCATGGGAACGGAACGCCGCCGGCAGACTCGGGAGCGTCGGTGCCAGTAGCCATGGCGACGCGGGGCACTTCCGGTCCGGAAAATCTCGGGCCGCTCCCGGGCGCTTTGGGACCATCCCGGGCGCTTACGCCGCACCCTAGGCTTTCCGGTCTCCGCGGGCGGCACGCTCGCACAGTGGAGCTCGTCGCCAAGTTTCCCTTTGCTCCGGTTGCGTCGTCCGCTGCTGTTTTTCTGAAAGGGTCTTTAGCTTTCAGGCACGAAGATATAGGAAGAGGAGCGAAATCCCGTCTCAGGATAGAAGAGGGCGCAGGGCTCCACGACCCCACTTACGTAAAGCTGCGGCGTACGGGACTAAATGGGCGCCCCTTTCGGCGCCCCTTCGCGCACCGTGCATCCCCGAAGTCCCCCAGGTGTTCTGGCTCTCCGGACTGGAGAGGAAAGGCCCCGAGGTAACTGTTGATGGTGTCAGCACCGTCTGTGTTGCCTCTCCCGGTAAGTTCTGAGCTACGCTTGATCAGGAAAGTGGGAGTGCAAGAAATGAATAGTTTGAGCAATGGGCCACTAATTCAGCTACTGATTAGCAGTTCCAACAATATTCTCGGGGGGTGGGGCACATTGGGCAAGCACCACATAGCCCTAATTTTTGCAGCATGTATTCTTAGACCATTCCTCTTCAGGAGCCTGAAGTGCACAATGATGATAATTCAGATTTGACGGGTGCAGGGCAGTTGGGGCCAGTACCCAAACCAACAGTACCACTTCTGCGGCCTGGTGCCCAAGGGTGAACAGTGAACGAGGGCCCTATGACAAGTCAAGTTGAAGATGGTATGCCCTTGTTAAAAGAAAAGAAAAAAAAAAAAGGCAGGCTCGGTAGAAAGAAGAAAAATATTTGCTAAGAACTTGAAAGGTGGTGTTTACATCTGTTTGTTCTTTCCAGTTCCAGGTTGAAGTTTAATTGCTGTTGATCCAAGACTGCCAAGATAGATTTTCTGCAGTTAGGTTGGAAGTGCTATTTAAATGAGTTTGTTTAAATATCTCTCAAGTGAAACCTGAAGGGCATTGTAACTTATGGTTTAAATCTGTACCCTCAAGATCCTGCACCAAAATTTTAGAAAGATCCCACCCCCTTTATTCTGTTTCCTAAGAGAACTCCCAGCATGGAACAAAGGTGAGAGCCATGAGCTCCACTTCAAGATTGCAGGGCTCTGGTTTTGACTCCATGTGGCCTGGGCCAAATCATAGCTCTGGAGTCTGTTTTCTTGCCCAGACAATGAGAGTATTTGTTAGCACTTGCTTTCCACAACCCCTCCCAGTCCCCAGGATTCTGTGCGGCAAACCGCAGATTTTTGTGAGTATGAACGTATTTAACACATATGGGGATAAAAAGGAAGAACTGGTTTCCTGTTCCCTAACACCGATTCTCCCTTATCCTTGTTAAGTTGGTCTTCATCACCCTGAAAAGTTTTAATGTTCTCATTTTATGAATTGGCTGGGAGGTTTTTTTCTAAGTATATGAAATGTAACTTCTGGTTCCTGAACACCAGCTTCTGCCCATCACTGCGAAGTGAGGTAACAGGACAATCCCTGAATTCCCATTCTAAAAATGACAGTCTGGTTTCAACTCCATTTAATTAGCTTTGACCTTGGGGCGCCTAGGTGGCTCAGTTGGCATTTGCCTTTGACTCAAAGTCCAGGGTTCGAGCCCCACTTCAGGCTCCCTGCTCAGCAGGAAGTCGTCTTCTCCCTCTGACCCTCCTCCCTCTCATGCTCGCTCCCTCTCTCAAATAAATAAATAAAATCTTTTAAAAATAATAATAATTAGCTTTGACCAGAAGCAATTCACCTGTAAAATTAGAGGTCAAATTAAAAAAAAAAAAATGTTAAACTCTTAGAGTTCCAAACCTGTGTGCTGTTTTTTTTTCCTTGCCTTGCCATCTTCACCCTTATATATAAGGTTTATATAAATATAAACCTTAGTTACAGGTAAATGTGCTCTAGGTTTGTTCAGTAACTCTGGAATGGGATGCTGGTAATCTGGGTGGACATTGCCTTTATAGTGTGTTCCCTCACAGTCCCTCACTTGATCCTGAGGTAGAAGAGGCAAGCACTGCTGTTGCAGAATCGCGTAGGAGAAGCATGCGTACAGGGTACTTCTAGATTCTTCCATCCCCAAATAAACTGTGATTAACTCCAAATTATTTTAACTGCAAGAACTGTGAAACTTAACGACAAGGAAACCAAATAAACTTTACTTTGGACTATCTAATTTCTTAAAACACATTTTCTGTCCTCTTAAGACAAGGTTGACACCTTACTTCTGAGTTCCCGTACTACGCCCTCCGCAATCTCATCTTGATGGTCACAATTATATTGGCATTCTCTGAGTTTTTCTTTTTTTAATATTTATTTGACAGAGACAGTGAGAGAGGGAACACAAGCAAGGGGAGCGAGAGAGGAAGAAGCAGGTTTCCCGCTGGGCAGGAAGCCCAATGCTGCGGGGCTTGATCCCAGGACCCAGGGATCATGACCTGAGCTGGAGGCAGATGCTTAACGACTGAGCCACCCAGGTGCCTTCTCTGTGAGTTTCCCACACTCCCCATGCATCTGTCCTTCCACCCCGGAAAAAATGCATGTTGAAGAAGACCTGCTACGTGCCCAGTACTGTTCTAAGTGTTAGGGAAGCAATAGTGAACAGACAGACAAAGATTTTGCTCTTCTGGAGCTTCTAGGTGAAGAAAAACAGGACTACTAGTAAATAGTCTGATATCTCTCCAAGTTAGAAAAAGGCATAGAGCTTGGGAAATAGGCAACAACTTTGTGTGAATTAGAAAAAAAAAGTGACCCTCTTCCTCTATCCAGACCCAGTCCCCTCCTAAGCAGTAAAGCTATGGGAACAGAAGGTGGGCTAGGTTTTAGGACTCCCTTTTAGGACTTTCTCAGCTGGGTAAACCACCTTACATGGAAGTAATAAATTATATGGAGAAAAACAAAGCCAGATAAAGGATCTAGAAAGTATAGGGTATGCTAGCTTCTACAGTGTAGTTAAGGAAGGCTTCTCTGACAAGTTGGTATTGAGTAAATAAAAGGAGCAACCAATACAAATGTCAGGTTTAAGAGCATTCTAAGATAATAGCAAGTACAAAGGCTCTGAGAAAGGAGCAAGTTTGGTGGGTTCAAGGAAGAGCAAAAGGGGCAATTAAGAATGAGAAGGAGACAGAAGAATGGGTCAGCAAAAGAGCAAAGTGTGCAGGGCTCTATAGGCAATCCCTTCCTCTAAATATTCATCCACCCACCCATGAATACTGAATACCTACTGGGTGGTGGGCCATGTCTGATCAGTTGTGAACTCCTTGTAGGCGGTAGTGGTTATGATTTACCCTTGAGCTTTTAGCATTCAGCACAGTGTCTGGCTTATTATTAATGTTCACTAACACTTAAGAAACTTGCAACCATCTTCAGGAACGCTCCAGTAGCAGAGAGTCTGGCCCCTTAGTGTGTCTATCAGTTTCCTATTGCTGCCGTAACCAATGACCACAAACTTCGTGGCTTAAAACAACACAAGTTTATTATGTCCTAGTTCTGGAGGTCGGAAGTCTGCGATGGCTGTCTCTGGGCCAGAGACAAGATGTGGGCAAGGTTGATTCTTTCTAGAGGCTTTCAGGGTGGGGAGGGGGTTGTTCTCTTGCCTTTTCTGGCTTCTAGACCACCTGCGTTCTTGCTTTGTGGCCTCATTTTCCATCTTCAGATCTAGCAGTGTGGCATCTTTAAGTCTCTTGACTCTTGACTCCTCTTGCTTTACACTGTTAACACCGCCTCTCAGTGTATTTAACCTGACTTGATTTGCTTAGGTTTAAAAACATCCGGAAGTGACGTAGGGAGCACTTCCTACCTATCCTTCTCCTGTTCAGAAGCTCCCATTATTTGGCGGGGTCTCGCTCCTTTCTCTCCCATACACATTCCCATTTGTAATCCAGTACATCCCCTCTTAGGACTTGAATATCCTGTTTATTCCCATCTGGGGGCTTGGTTTATAATGAACGTGCAGGAGTATCTTCCCTCCACTCACCTCTTTCTCTTGGGGACTAACTCTTCAGAGGAGCCTCTCCATCTGCTGGAACCCGCATCGATTGCTCTCTCAACCCAGGGGCTCCAGTGGCCTACTTCCTGCAACCATTACCGTTGAGCTCCTATCCTTGGACTGTTTCACAGATAGGCAACTCTCATGCTTGAGTTCTTGGCCCTGAGCGGAGCATAAATTGCTCCTCTGAATGCCTTGGTCTGTTGCTTTGCCCAGCAACCCCCTCTTTGCCTTGCAGTTGACCTTTTAACTTTGCTCACAAAGCAGCACCCCAGTCTTTGCTGGAGAGTTTGTGCTGCTGTCAGCACCCCGCATTCCAGCTCTGCCACGTTGCGCGGGGTTGTGCTGACATGTTCTGCGAGCATTTCCCCCACACACAGCATGTCATGTGTTTATCTGAAGATGGGTGGGTTTAATTATTAAAGGCTTTGCAGTCTGTCTTCAAGTTTATGTAAGGAAAACAAATAGATGAGTCTTACTCCACCAATGTGAAGAAAAAGGCCAGTCTTTCTCACACGCTGTGATGACGCAGGCACTTTTTTCCCCTTTTTTTCTTTGCATTCTTGTACCACATGATGGATATTATTGCAGAATTAGGTGTGTGTGCCGACGGAGAACAACCAGAATCTCTCCAAGATAATTTAAGGTTTTTGTTTGTTTGTTTGTTTTACATAAGCTCTCCCCGCAACATGGGGCTTGAACTCACCACCCCGAAGAGCCACATGCTGTACCAACTGAGCCAGCCAGGGACCCCTTAAGTATCTTTTGAAGTATGGTCCAGAAGAGTGTATAAAGTATGCTTCTATATTTAAAGGGCAACGCTAAATACATGCCTACAGATACAGACAGACATGCAATGTCTCAGGTGATCCAAGAAACGGAACAGCTGTTGCCTCTGGAGAGGTGAACCAAGGATTGGGAGAAGAAAGATTTATTTTCAGTGTATTTCTGTTGACATCTAGTCATCAAGCCTTGGGAGTTTCTTTTCCTACCCCAGCTTCGGTATGAAGCATTTCTTTCTATTTAAGAAGACTGGTTTGGGGGTGCCTGGGCAGTTCAGTCGGTTAAGTGGCTGCCTTCGGCTCAGGTCATGATCTGGGGGTCCTGGGATCAAGCTCCCTGCTCAGCGAGGAGCCTGCTTCTCCCTGTCCCTCTGCCCGCATCTCCCTTTGCTTGTGCTTTCCCTCTGTCAAATAAATTAAAAAAAAAAAAAAAAAAGACTAGTTTGGGTGTAGCTTGGTTAAGTGCCCAGCTGAGTTGTGGTGTTTCTCCAAGAAATCATCTGAGTTGAACAGCTGGCCTCTGTTGAAGTAAGTTCTCACGGGGTGCATGCACTTGGTACACATAAAATAGTTAATAACTTCATGTGCCATTGGCATTGTTTTCATGGATTTCTTTTGTCTTTCCGTGGTTGGGGGGGGCATTCAAGGTCCAATTAAGCATGTACGGTGTGTAGTGACGAGAGCTGAAGTCGGTGTGGGAGAACCGTGTTGTGAGTGAAGGGAGATGGCCCGTTGTATTATGATGAAGAATGTTAGCTACTTAAATAATTGCACCCATTTCATTGTCATTTGGGTTTTTTTTTTTTTTTAGATATATTTATCCATTTTTAGAGTGGGGGAGGGACAGTGGGAGAAAATCTCTCAAGCAGACTGCCCGCTGAGCAAAGAGTCCAATGTAGGGCTCCATCCCACAACCCATGAGATCATGAACTGAGCCAAAACCAGGAGTCAGACGCTCAATGGACTGAGTCACCCAGACGCCCCATCATTTGCTGTTTTAATTATGACTCAACCTGTGAGAATTCACCCTCAAGAGTTCTTTAAGGAATGAATTATCCTTGTAATGTGATAGTTGATAGAAGGTATTTGGCTTATTTTTTTTTTTTAGCATGTGCGTGTATTGCCTTTTCCAAAAAGGAAAAGGAAAGAAGAGAAAAAAACAATCTAGCAGAAGCTTTTGAATGGTTACAAAGACTGCAGACACCCGAGAGGCAGTTTTGAACTGAAGAGCCATGAGACAGCTGTGCACTAGGGGCTGAGCTTGGGGCCGAGGTGCTAATCACCGGACCTAAAATAAGGGTCCTCCTGGGTTATCTGGGTGGGCGCCATGTAATCAGAGGGGTCGTCTAAAGTGGATGGGGGAGTCCAAGTCCGAGATTAAAGATGCTATGCCACAGCAAGGAGGTGACAGAGGACCACTGCCTGCCACTGCGTGTGACTTGGGCAAAAAACACCATCACACCCCAGCGCTACTGACCCACTCCTCGGGAGCCCCATACATATGCTCATGAATGTACCAAAACTCAACAACAGAGATGCAAAATGAAACAAAGTTTATTTTCTGCAATACCTTCTGTAAATTACAAAGGCAAAAATGCTAAACTACAGCATATAGCTTTTCAGTATTTAACCGGAGTACTTATAATAAATATGCATCCTGAAACAAGATGAAAGGCTACACTTTGTCAGGCATCCTACAAAATGTCTCAAGTTTTATACTCTGCAGCATTTCTGCACGGGGGCAGGAGTGGGGAGGGCTGCTTGTATTAAGGGCTGTGACAAAAAGTCCTTTTCACATTTCTTTGGAGCATTTTCGAAACGGCTGAACTATAAACAACTTTAGAAAAGTAACACCAAGCTTGAAAGCCATTTCTGCTTTGCTGTCCTTGGTCCTCGTCCAATAGAGATGAACACATCCTCCCAAACAGCCAAGCACCCTGTGCGCCCAGGCGGCCCTACGGTGCGTGGAGCACTGTCAGGCCAGGCCTCTGCCCCTTCAGTTACACACTTCGGAGCGGTCTGTGCTTGGCCGACATCCCTCCTTAACAAAAATGCCATAAGGAGCTGCAGGCAAGTTCAAACACTTTTAACCTGAAAGTAAAGTGAACAGAAATAACCCCCCCCCCCCCACACACACACAACATTTGCTCTGCACCATCATGTGTACCGTATGGGGATTCTCAGTTTCAACACTGGAAAAGAGATCGGTACTAACGGTCCCTCCCGAGATCGTTTATGGGCGCTGGTAATGCTGGGGCATTCAAAGATACGGGGTAAAAGGGAGGGTTTACCGTATTCAGAAATGTGCTACAGTTCTAAGGACACAATGGCAGAAAGTCTAGGGATACCGGTGGCAGCTCACGTAGAGTTTGGAATAGGAATAAATACATAACCACCCCTGGCTATAGCGGAAAACTCTGAAGAAAGAGGCTTTAAAAAAAGTTGCAAGCATGGTTACCTAAAAATACTTTGTTAATAGAGTCTAACAGATTTTGCTTATTTGGGGGTTTAGCTATGAAAACATCTTTAAGAGCCAATAAAAATATTGTAAAGAAAAAAACAACACTTTTAAAAAATTGAGGTTAAGAACCATGAGGCATTTCCTTTGTCTGTAAACACGCAGTTTACTGTCCCTTGTTGAAACACCAATGTCTGGATTCCTGAGCTTCACGGATAACAGCAGGAGGCCAGTTTGCATAGAAAATCTGCAATATGTCAACAATTTGCTAAAAAGAACTTCTCAGGACAATCGGCTTTTGTTCTTCAGCTTCGGATTTGAGTGAACAGGGCTCACCACACCGTGGGACCTGGGACCGAGGAGCAGCGGGCAGCGCGATGAGCTTTCTAAGGCAGATGGGGGGGGAATGACAGAATGAGATTTAAAATCCACAGGATATCATGATAAAGGCTCTTCAGCGTGCATGCCACAGAACTAGAGCCAGACTAATTGGGTCGGAAGTTGAATCGTGTTTTAGGATTGGAAACCAAAGGCAAGAAGAGCCCCCGCCGGTGCTGAACGCCTCGGCCTGAATGCGGGAACAAAGGCAACAAAGGCCGTCAGCTGGTCAGCCACCGAGGGGGGCGCCCACTGGCCAGCACCAGGACCAGACCCCCTGGGTGTGGCTGACCCCAGCTCTGGAATCTGAAGGGCTAACACGGTGTGTCACCTGTGCTGCTCTGAAGTCTCTGAGCGGTTCTGAGGAGGACAGTCTTCTCCGGGGCCTCAGAAAGTCTTCAGAAAGCTGCCTTTGGAAAGGGAAAAAGCTCTGCGAGGCCGCGGTGCGGACCACGAGTGAGCACAATGGCAGTGGTTGTCAACAACTCCAGATCTAACACAAAGATGGACAACAAGGGGGCAGTGCCCTGCCAAGGAATCCATTTTACTTCTTCTGGGACTGGTTTTTACACATGGTAAGGATTTGCTTCAGTACTTTCTGGACATCTTCATCCATCTGGCCCTAGGAAATGCAACCAAAAGACAATCATTAGAATCGAAGTTGAGTCCTGGCAGTCTCCCCTAGGGAATGAGATGGCTGGCTGAGATGAAGCCCTTGGCTTTCCCCCCAGATCATCCAAATCCAAAGGAATGTTAGTCCTATCAATTCGCACATTTCTGTGCGGGACTGAGAGAGAGAGGGCCCTGTGCTTTTCCCCTCTGGAGGCTGATGAGGCTGGGTCTACCAGACCCACCAGCAAAGGGTTTCTGGGTCTCAGCTGCAAATGTGAGCCCAGCTAGCCAAGCTGCCAAGAGTCATGGGGGTGAGACCGTGCTGACAGCTGTGAGAATACGGGCGTGCCTGAAAACGAAGCCTGGGCTGCTGCTGCTGGTGGGGGTAACAGCCCCTTCCTCCTCCATTTCTCAACAAATGCTGAGGCTACTTTCCAACAATGGCGTCAGGCTCCTGACAAAATCCAAAGCAAAGCAATGAGCTTTTTAAAGCTTCTCAATGTAAACGATTCCCCCCGAATTTTCATTTGTTCTACTAGTTGAATGACAGGAGTCTGGGTGACATCTGCTCTGGTATTTCTTTAGGATATTCAGCATACCTGCACGGCATACAGAAGATGCATTCTGTAAACAGATACGACCTCCTGGTGTTGTTTCTTGCATTCCTGGGAAGAGACATGTGACAGTGTTAAGAGCTTAGGAGACCGTTAAAGAACAAAACCAAAAACCTATGAGAAAGCTGTGGCCAAATGCTACCCAAAGTGATTTCCTTCAGCAAATGCTAGCATATGAGGCTTTTAAAACCATTGTGGGCTCACTGGGTTGTATATTTCTGAATACCTATCGCTATTCTCAGGGAAACATTTGCCGATATTCTTCAGAGGGGAAGAATCAACCTATTTCATATTTTGGCATGTCAACCTTAGAAGAAAATCCGTGAAAAAGTAGTTATTACGTAATCCCACCTTTGTTGCAAAAAATATATGTATACATACTTATGCAAATACACAGTCACATTCACACAAAGTAAATGGTGCAAAGAAACTATCAAATGCAAAAAGGGACCATCTCTGAGTGGCTGGATTATGGACCATTTTTATTTATAGAAACTTTTCCAGAGTCTTCTGTATTTTCCAACTTTTCCACAATAACCAAATATTTATTAATTTTAAAAATCTGTTCTTTTGAAAGGAGCTACTGTTCTGTCCCTATACAGCCAATCATATAGTCCCCCAGGGAGCTCAGTTACTCAGCTGTCAGTGTACAGGTGTACCCCGGAAACAAACAGGGTGGTGGCACCAATCTCAGCTGGTTCCTCAGTACAGCTGTTCATGCTTGTTTCTCCTTGTTGAGCTATTGTTCCAATTCCTCTCAGTAACTGTTTCAAGAATCTTCACTCGGCTCTGAACTTTTCCGAGGAGATGGTTTTCCACGACGAAAATTGAGACTATCATCTACAAATTACTTCCAAAGTCTACAAAAGCCCATCAGTACCCTTCTCACCTCCTTCCTATGAGTGTCGGAATATGAGGTGCCCTTCCTATTCAAGGAGAACCTTGGAAACCTCAGTCCTTTGATGGTCATGCCATTAGAAGGTGGGCTTAGGACCTCCCTGTCATTTCCTCTCAGCTTTTAGATACCTCCACTCAATCTTTTAAAACTTCGTCTTCTGATCACCATCCTCCTTTCCATCCTTGTTTCGGTCATCATTTGGGTGACTGTGATATCCACATGCCTGAGCCACAAACACCTCGGTCTCTCAGTTTCCCCAACGTCCACCTCAATGACTTACTCCTCCTCTTTGCAGCCATGCACTCTCAAAGTCACAGCCCTGTCTCTGTCATTGCATCTGAAATCTTTAAAGAGAGGACCTCACCCTCTGGTCACCAGCTCCTTTCTTTCCAGCAAATCTACTTTAGGCTTCCCCTGCCTCCTGCTATGGTTCTTCGGCCCCATCAGATACCTGGCTCCTTGGTCACTTCTCTAGGCAGCCCACTGAGGTTCAGATTCCATCCCATCACTCCACGGGGACTGTCCCTGCCGAGGCTGCCAAGGGCCATCTAAAAGCCACATCCCATTCCTTGCTGCCTCATACCTATCCCTTCAAGACTCAGCACAAGCATCACATCCTACAGGAAGCCTTTCAAGACATTTCCTCCATATGCCCGGCGCATGCTGGTGCATGCTGGTCTTCTCTCTACCAGTGGAGGCTGACTGAGAATATGGAAAGTCACTGAGTACAAACTCGGTGAAGACGGGAACTGTGTCATATTCACTTTTAGATCATTGGCGCCACATATAATATTCATTAAAGGTGTTGAAAATTGTAAAAATGATTGTATGAACCATCAGCATTTTGTCTACAAGTCTGTGAAAACCACTTCATCAGAAAAATGACCTGCAGAACACAACAGGGAGCCTCTTCCCCTCTCCTGATCACTCCTTCACTGCTAGAGCTGATAACACAAAAAAGCTGGTTTTGTACTCTGGTCAGCCAGTGTAAGGACTGCAGAAACCTGAATTCACCAGTATTAAGTCTGTACTGAAGAAATCCTACATCCCAGGTCCTGCTTGTCAACGAAACTAGTGATAGTCCATGACTTGGCTTCATGTGGAAAATGTAACATCCCATGTCAACTAAAACCTTAAATGCTATGGGAGGTGAAATGGTGGCCCTCCGAAGATGTCCACACTCCAATGGCCAGAACCTGTGGAATATTACTTCTGTGGTGACCAGAACCTTGCAGTTGTGATTAAGTTAAGGATCTCGAGATGGAGGAAAAGTTTATACTGACTATGCAGGTATCCCTTAAGTGTAATCACAAGAGTCCTTATGAGAGAGAAGCAAAAGTGGAGGAGATGGGAGGGCAGAGCCAGAGGTGGAGTGATATGCTTTGAAGCTGGAGGTAGGACCCATGAGCCAAGGAATTTGGGTAGCCTCTAAAAGCTAGCGAAGGCAAGGAAATGGATTCTCCCCTAGAGCTTCTAGAAGGAACCAGCCTTGCTGGTACCTTGCCTTTAGTGAAATAGATTTCACACTTATCTCCAGAATTTTTTTTTTAAGATTTTTATTCATTTGAGAGAGAGAGAGAAGGAGTGTGAGCAAGGGCGATGTGGGGGAGGGGAACGAGCAGAGGGGGAGGGGAGAAGGACAAGAGGACTCTGCTGAGCACAGAGCCCCATGCAGCTCCAGCCCAGGATCCTGTGATCACTACCTGAGCCGAAAACCGAAAGTGACACTTAACTGACTGAACCACCCAGGCACCCCGGGTCTCCAGAATCTTAAGAGCATAGATTCTTGTTTTAAACCAAGTCTGTGCTGGTCTGTTCCAATAGCCATGGGAAATAAATACAGATACGAGAGGACTTTCCCAGGTCAAACAAGGAGAGGGGCCAAGCAGCAGCTTCAGGTGCACAGAGACACACCCATCAGAGGTCCTGGCCCCTAGTAAGTTCTTGCCACTGCCGGACACTGTGGTAGAAAGCCGGAGTGGGGGGCACAATCAGTGGATGCGTAACCACGAGGCCTGCACCACGGTCCTGCCGATTCCTCTCTTCTCAGAGATCCAGGTGACTCACCTTGTTGCAGGCGATGCCTGGGACTCTTCTCCCCCCACCCAGGTGAGCAGGTAACATAATCTGCCTGGCCTGGCTGGCCACCCCCCACCCTCCCACCCCCACCGCAGGCATTGGAGAGAAGCCCACTCACAGCCAGCTGGTTCTGGAGCTGTTTGACCTGCTGCTGCAGCGCCTCGAGCTGCTGACTCTGCCTCTTGGACGAGCTCGCGGAGTAGGAGAGCTGCGAGAGGCTGTTCAGGGCCTCCTTCAACTTGGTGACTTCCTTCGACATCTCACTGATCTGGCGAGAAAGGAAAACTATCAATAGGCAAGAAAGGGCCTGCCGAAGCAAAATTCCAGAGAATTCTAAGCCTTCAACAATGGCCTCTTGTTGGCCTCTGGGACTCGAGACTTTGGAACAGTTTCTTTTTTATTTTTTAAGGAAAGTCCATAAAGTGAAATCGGTAACAAAATCAGCAACCCCACATGGCCCTCTAAGGCCATTATATTCAAATAAGGGCCCCAGATTAAATCTTGTGCTTTGAGGCATGAGGGTAACAAACGCTATGGCACTCATTTCCTTTTTTACACTGAAAGGGGGTATTGTTGAAAAAAGAAATCAGAACCAGGAATGTTGGGCATTCTTTATTTGGAGACAGCTATGTCTTGTTCAGTAGCACTGACACAGGCAGTCAGGAAGCAGTTCTGGGAGCCCTGATTTCTCTGGACATCTTGCTTCAAAGTAGTCACAACTTCTCCCTGCAACCCGGCCTCTGCCTTCCAACTCCCTGCCTCCTTGGCCTTGGAAGCTCTTTTTGAAATCTTCATTATATTAAAGGAATAAATGATCCCCAGTGCTCTGACCAGTGCCCCTCAGAACACCTGACCCAGGGGACCAGGGATGCAGAGGGCATTCAGGCTCCGCACTCTTTTCCGAGGCCCCCTTTGTTTTCCTCCTTCCTCCAAGCCACACCCAGCCGGTGTCTAATCACCTGCTCCCCACACACCCCCTCCTGTCCACCTTTGCCAGTGAGAGCCAAGGAGGGCAGTTCTTCCACTGACTCGGGAAAGCTCCCGGGACTTAGGGAAGCAGGATGAAGTCTGGGAGTATGTGGGTTTCTATATGATGGAAGAACCTGTCTGGGTTCCATGAGCCCTGCCACTAGGCAAAGTTTCTGTAAAATCATTTTAAAAGGGAAAATAGGTGCCACATAGGTGAAATGCTTTAATCTAAGGAGACTGACAGACGACTTGCTTTTTTAAATAGAAATGTCCAACCTACTACTCTTAATGTGGTCATGGGGACAGATGGAGTCACGTGTAGAGCTTTTGTGCCTTCGCAACAGGTCTGTGCTAACCAACACTAAAAACATTAACCAGGGTAAAGGCCTGCTAGCTAGAAACGCAACAGCAACGGAATCTCACCAACCTTCTTGTCTTTATCCTCCTCCAGTCTGGAAGAGCTCTCCGACTGTCTCTTCCTTTCTGCCAGCTCTTCCTGAGCGTCCTGGAGCTGTTGCCGGAGTTCGTCTGCTTCCTGCTCTTTGGCCTTTAAGAGAGCCTGAATATTCTCCTTTTCCCTTTTCGTTTGTGACACCTCGCTTCTCGTCTGGGTGAGCTCCAAATGGGCCTTCTCTTTCTCTTTTACCGAATCCTTCAATTTTGAGGCCAACACACTCACCTCACCTTCTAACGATGACTGGAGCTTTGCGTAGGCGGACCTGGGCACCATGGCGTCGGTCATGGCGGCCTTCTCTTCCAGGAGCTGCTTCTCCAGCCTTGCCACCTCTCCTTCCTTGCTGGCAAGGTGCTCTTTGAGACTGCTGATTTTTTCCTCCATCTCTTTGGTGGTCTCCCGCAGGGTGGTTATCACTTGCAAATGTTCCGTGATGGAGACAGAGTTCTCTTTCTGGGCGTCCACGAGCTGTTTGAGCTGGGTCAACTCATGTAACACCTTCGAGTACTGAGACTTCATTTCGGACAGCGCCTCTTCCGCCTTAGCTCTGGATACGTTCGTCACGTGCAGCAGTTTCTCATGCTCTGCTTTATGGATATAGTCGGCTGTCACGTCTTCTAGAGACTTCCTCTTCCTGTAATCCTCCAGCTCGGCCTGGGCTTCTTTGTACAGCTGGGACAGCTCGCTCACCTGTTTGTTGAGTTCATCTATCATCCTGTTCATGGCCTCTTTCATGTCCCCGGCTTCGTCGCCAGCGTCTTGGGTGACCTGACTCTTCAGGGTATCTTTTAATTTCATGATTTCTTCTTGGGCCTCTTGGTACTTCTCAAACAAAAATGCTTTCTCCTTATTCATGTTCTCAATAACAGAGCAGTATGAGCTTTTCATTTCCTCGTACTCTTCTATAGGAGGCTTAATGACCATATCTTTCTCCCTCTCTACAAGTTTTTCTTCTAACTCTCTCACCTTCTCCTTATTTCTTTCACTTTCTTCCACCGCGTTCTGGAGGTCCTGCTTCAGCACATCTATTTCCTCCTCAGTGATCCTCAGTTCCCGGAGATGCGAATAACTGTCCACACTTTCGGGCGAGACGAGGCCCAGTTTCATCTGCTTCTGCACATTGAGGACTTCTTTCATGGCCTCCTCGTATTTGCTCTGGGTTTCTTTCAGTTTCTGGCTGAGGTCAGAGCCGTTCTCGGAAATCTCCGCACTGTTGACGCACACCAATTCAGCCCTTCTGGACCGGAGCTCGGCCTGGAGCTGCTGCTTCTCTGCTTCGGAGCTCTCCAGCCTCTTCTGCAGGTCCTGCAGGATCTCTTGTAGTTGCTGAATTCGGCCATCGCCGTCGAGAGTGGATCTACTCGCAGACTGTGGTAAGGCAGGGGGAAATGATTTGGAGTCTGAGGGAGAGGTGTCTCTGGGTTTGCCTAGGGGTGGGGCCAAGTCTGTCTGAGTGGAATGGTAGGAGTCAAAGCTCACATCTGCTTCTGCCTCCTTGGGTGATTTGGCCTGGGAAAAAAGGCAAGAAGGACATGGCACCAAAGATGGAGTCAGATGAGCAAGCAACGGGAAGGAGAGAACAAATCCAGAGCTTCCATATGGGAGAATTGCAGGGTCCCTTTTATACTCGTGCCCCGTGACAAAATACGGTCCGGGACATGAGAGGCAGATTAATGACACGAAGCTTATTCTGTGCTCTATTAGGACTGCTGATGTGTGCCACTTTCAAAACACAAGATTTGTGTTGGCTCTAAAGCCTCTGACTCATAATTTTTCCTTTGCTTCTCATATTATTGCAGTTACCAAAAGGGGAAATGGGCACAAGTACAGCTCGTTCTTACTGAAGATCTTAAATCTGCTAAATGATCAGCTCTACTACATGAATGGGTAATTACACGCGCACAAGCACACATATACATGTATGTCATCTATAAAACAGACTAAGTATATAATCATATATAATTGGCCAATTTAGCAATTTACAGAAAGGGAGTTAATGAATACCTCCTCTTTCAACAAAGACATAATTTGAAACTATGAAATACTTGAGGCTAACTATATTTAAAAAAAAGAAGAAACTACTGGGGATGTTTAAAACAAAGTATCATCTGACTAACCTGAAAAAAACCCATAGTCTGACCCTACAAAGAGTCCGTGGTAGCAATCTCTGTACCCACCTGTAATTTATCCTGTAATTCCTTATTGTGCAAGGTAAGAGAAGCGACTTTTGCTTGCAACAGGGCAAGAAGATCTTGTTGGTCAGCTTCAGAACTTACATCCAATAAGCTATCAGCACCTTGGAAAAGTGAAAAGCAATTTACAATAATATTTTAAAAAATCAAACCAGTCTTTCTCTAACCTTTCTCTAACCAAGTGGTTTTCTACCTAATCCAGGGCTTCTTTCTGGTCCTGACGATGAATGAAAGCCCCTAGCTTCCAGGTAAATGAACAGCAACTCTCAGGTCCTGGGCTTTCATTCCTGTGGACTTCCCAGCACAGGACCAGATGCCTGGAGGCATCATAAGCTCATCTGAAAACTGATGGGATTTGCTCATACATTTTCCATTCACCTGATTAAGCGTCATATCTCGGTTGTTTTTTGTTCCTCCCATGCCTAGTAAGTCCCATTTCTGTGAATCCTTTCAGAAATATCCTGGTTCACTTTTTATCCCTACCACTGTTCCTCTAGTTCAAACTTTATCACCTGGCTCGAAAACCCTGCAAACAGCCCAGAAACAACAAAGCACGCGCACGCTCTCGCGTGTCCCCCCACCCAATAGTAAAAATAGAGCCTTGCCCAGGCTAATCTTCCTGAAACATGTTTTGATAGGGTCAGTCCTGTGGTTCAAGTGCTTTAATCACTCTCTCTCTCTAGAATTAATCTCCAGACTCCTTCCTCTGGGTTAATGTCTCCATCATCTGGTGCCAGCGTACTTTTTCAGGCATATGGCCCATGATCTCTATTAACACATCTTCCTCAGATTCTAACTTCCCATCATCCCCCTCTAGATTCTCAACACAAGGTTGCTGTTGTAATTCTTCCTGCAGATGACTGCCCCTGCAGCATCTCATTTGGCTAGGTCACTTGTCGGCAAGGTCACTTGTCGGCATCTTTCAGGACCCACGTCAAACTTTGCCTCTTCCTCACGGCATTGGATGACCTGATGACTGGGGGCCCCACCATGAAACGGTCTGCTCTGAATCCCACAATCCTACTCTTGGTAGGATTTTTTTTTTTTTTTTTTACATCCTCCTGATTATCATGCTGAAATGGCATCCAAAGCTATGCTACTCAACGTGCTCACTGAGACAAGAACCTTGTTCCAAAATGTCATTCAGCACACCTCCTCCTTCATGCAGTGTTCCTATGGGGAGAAGAAAAGACTACCGGACAAAACAGTGTGCTTAGCAGTATCGCTGGATGGCTTTCTGGTGCAAACTCCTTACTTCCTGTAGACTGGCAACAGCTTACAGACCACCGTCTGAACAGCGCTGACCTACATTCTTCACTGTTATTTTATTATTTTCTCACAGCCATTAAATCCAAAGATGAAAAATTTAATCTTAATTTGGAAGGACGCAAAAAGACATTTCTTCATAGAAATGCTTACTTCAATGTCTGGTGCCTAAACCACAGCTTTATTAAAGAGTCCCCTTGACATAATGTATGGTGAGTTTAGAATAAACCAGAGGACTGAGAGCATGACGATAATTCTAAGCTACAGAAAGTACTTCTCAAATACAATGGAGGAGCACGTGGGCGACTCATTGGTTGAGTGTCTAACTCTTGGTTTCAGCTCAGGTCGTGATCTCAGGGTCCTAAGATTGAGCCCTGCCATCGAGCTCCGGGCTCAACAGGAAGTCTCCTTGAGATTCTCTCTCCCCCTGCCCCTCCCCCTGCTTGCATACACATACTCTCTAAAATAATATTTTTAAGATTTTATTTATTTGAGAGAGAGAGAGAGAGGTGAGAGACAGCATGAGAGGGGAGAAGGTCAGATGGAGCAGACTCCCCATGGAGCTGGGAGCCTAATGCAGGACTCGATCCCAGGACTCTGGGACCACAACCTGAGCCAAAGGCAGTCGCCCAACCAACTGAGCCACCCAGGTGCCCTAAAATAAATTTAAAAAAATAAAATAAAATAAAATAAAATGGATGGTTTTTAAAGAATCCAATGTAACAAGTATTCAATTAACATGGATCAGTGCCAGGATGAGTATTTCTAAATTCTGTAAGCTAAAAGTGCCAAACACATGAAATGCATGATAGGGTTAAGAAAGTGAATGCTGCAGCCAAAGGAGCTTTTGAAATCATTTACGTGACATTTTAAATGGTCTCTGGGGATACTGCACCACATTCTTGGAGAGTAAACCCCTGGGATGGACTCTTAAGGCAATGAATTAAACCCTGTCTTGGTGAAGAGAGTATGATTGTGTGTGAATTCATTAACACTGTGTCTTTGTGTATATCTATTTAAAAACTAAAGTAGGAAAGTTAGACCGTGCAGCCATGGAGGGGCTCAGCTAGCTCTCCCTTCAGTAGATAACCTGCTGCCCACTGGCAAGGAGTGCTGCAAAACAGTGTTTTATTTAAAATGCATAAAAGCGGGGGGGGGGGGGCCTGGGTGACTCAGTCTGATAAGCGAGGGACTCCTGGTTTGCACATAGGTCATGTTCTCAGGATCGTGGGACTGAGCCCCAGGTTGGGTTCTGCACTCAGGGGGAAGTCTGCTTGAATATTCTCTCCCTCTGCACCCCCACTTGCGTATGCACACACACTCTCTCTAAAATAAATACACAAATCTTTAAAATAAAATAAAATGCATAAAAGAGAATACCCAGGGTATTGTAATTTCAGAGCTGATTTTGTAATACACAAATAACCACATGTGGCAGCAGGTCTAATAACTGCCATAGTTCTAGTAAAGAGACAGTAAATGATATTTCCAGATACCCGCAGTAACTGTAAGGTGACATGACATTATCTGTGAATTCTCTCGTTGGAAAGATGGACAAATGAAAACGGATATATATTTTTTCACATCCACGCTTAAGAGACTCCTTAAATTCCAGGTGAAAGCCTCCAGAAGTAGAAGAAGTGTCAGTCTGTGTAGTATTGGCAGCTGTGGGCTGGGAGGGACCCCAGGGTTCTCCGAGCTCCCTGCACTCCCTCCCGGCTTGGCCTTTGCTCTCTTTAAACAGCCATGGACTACGGACCCGTCAAAGGAACAGAAACAGCTGCCCCTTCATCTTACCTGTAGTGCTGTCACTTAGTCTGTCTTTGTTCCCCCGTATAGAACTGATCTCAGCCTGCTGGAACGAAAAATGACTTAAAAGAATATTCCTGACTGCAGTACTCCACAAGAGAAGCAAGCAAATATTCCTCCCTGAACTGACACAGAACAGTTACCCTTCTAGAAAAAGTGAGAACATCCCCAGGAAAGAAAATATTTTAAAATATAAGTGAATAAAAGTGACAATTATCTACTGAGATATGATCTCTAAAATGTTAGGTTCCAGAGCATATAATCTCAAAATATTTTTCGGAAATTTCACTTAATAAGTATAGTACAAATATCTTTTAATAATATTATAATAACTTTATATCTGTGTCTTAAACCTTGAGATGGCAAATAATTACTTTCATAATGAAGTCAAATACAAGTTTCACCTGTCTGGGTAATACATTGATTAAAATACATTAGAAGTACTTTTTTAGCTTTACTTTTTTAATAAATTAACTGCTATTAATGTATGATTATTAATATTTCTAAGAGAAATTGGAGTAAGTAAGACCCCCCGGGGAAGATAAACATAATTTTATAAGGGAATAAAAAGTTTTACAGTCATGGATTGACAATCCCCTGAAGATTTCCTCTAAACCTTTATCCCTGAATATCTGTCTGGTAAATACATTGCAAAAATTCTTGCAACTTCAAAGCCAGGCTTTCATTTCAAAACAAAACACAAGGAGTTGCCAGAAATTACTATGTTTCATTCCGATGAGCCATAGACCTGATAAGAGAGATAAGTTTTCAGCAAAGGAACTTCTGTGAAAGCCCAAATGCTAAAAATAAAGTGGCTCATTTTTGGCAAGCGCTTATCTCTGTAAAAAGCTGTCTTTTCACTTTATAAAAATAGATGTTTAATTTTTAACCACCTTAAGGTACAATAAACGGCATCCACTTAAAGTTTACGGTGTGAGGAGTTCTGGTAGATACACACCCATGGGACCAGCACCGTAATCGAGACACAGAATGTTTCCATCAACTCTACAAGTTTTCTCCTGCTCCAACACAGCCAGTCCCTGCCCACCTATCCCCAGGCAACTGCCGCTCGCCTTTTAGCATGATCGAGAATTCCTGTAAATGGAATGTCATGGGTATGAATTTGTGTCAGGCTTCTTTCAATCAGCACGATGACTTTCAGATTCACCTACATTGCTGCGGGGACAGCTCTGCATTTTTTTATGGCTAGGGAATAATTAATCGTATGGACATATCTCATTATCCTCATCTACTCACTTGCTGACAAACATCTGGATTGTTTCTAGTTTTGGGATATGCGAATAAAGCTAATACAAACATTTGTGTATATAATTTTTTGAGACACACATTTTAATTTCTCTTGGCTAAACATCGATGAGTGGACGGTTAGATCATATGCTGGTGCGTGATCAACTTTTAAACTGTCAGTTTCCCGATTTTGCCACTTTACATTCCTACCAACAGAGTAGGACAATTCTAGTTCTTCCACATCATCACCAACATCTGGTATTTTTAAACTTTAGCCATTCTAAATGGTGTCGCTTTTTATCTTTTGTGTGTGTGCAGGGGGCGGGGAGGCGGCAGCTAAAGAAATGAGTCTTTTTACACTCTACTTCTGAAAATTGTAATTTGTGATACTGTTCTTTGGAATGCGTTGCATCCTTTGAGCCATAATTATATTAGAAGATAGCAAGGTACTAATTGTAAGAACATAACTTTCTTTCCTTTCCTTGTATAGATATTTATCTTAAGAATTTATTAATAAACTTTAAAGTGGGGGAAATGTCATGTTGACAGAATCTTTTTCAAATTGTTGTGCATCCAAGTTCAAAGAAAATTTATCTTTAGTGATTCTTAGATGGGGGAAAGCAATATACAATGATACCACTGCAATTTCATTTTAACAATTACAAATTTTATTTTCTTTCCAAGCCTAATTTCCTAGTGATGGTTAGGTAAACAGATAGTAAATTGAAATATCCTCCCACTTCTACAAATACTTTCCAACAGCAAATATAGAGAATCAGGTAGAATGGATTTTCTAAAATTAATGCACATTAGTTTAAAAAAAACAATTAAAAATATACGATTACTTGTCAATAAGACATCAGAGAATAATCAACATTTCTTTCTTTTTTGATTGGCATTATATCAACTAGATTTAGTAAGAAGACGGGCTATCAGTTTTTATCTTTGTCCCTTTTTTTAAAAGGAAGAAAATTAATTATTACTTAATTAATGTAATTTACTCATTCTACTCTTTCTGTGTGGAGCCCAGGCCAGGAGAAATAACTGAGTGGTGCTTTATGATGAAAAGGTGGTGAACCAATCATTGGGAAGTCTATTCTGTTTTGCCCAATGTTGTCCCACTTAAATCACATCTATTATGTATCTTAAGATTCAAAATTAATTGGACACAGAAGGGAATTACCTTGAATGGTGGTTCAGCAAAAAACACAGATTCCTTTCCCGAAAGTGGTGTTGAAGTTATTGATCTTGGGGAAGACACATCACTCAACTTAAAAAACAAAATGAAAATCACAGATAAAGAATGCTTCTTCAAGGTCTTTTCTTCTCCAGTGCCACAGAATTCACCTACTTAACCAATGCAAATAAATCTAACAGTAACCGTCCTTAGTCTTAATGAATTCAAGGGTATTTTCAACTTAATGCAGCCCCTCAAAGACTTTCTGAAAGTTTGCAGAGTATAACTAAGTAACTCTGCTCCTATAGTCACAAGAAGCAATTTTCAAAACCTATCAAACCTCTGTGGCATGTTGAAAATATTATCAGAGACTATGCTCACATAATTACTATAACTTATCAGAGGAGATATTCCTCTCAACTACTTGAGAGATTTCACAGACATTTGAGCTTCCTCCTCTAGGCAACAGTCACTAAAAGCTCAGAAATGAAAGCCCCTTTTAATATTAGCCAACTTTGCATGTAATTAGAAAGGCAAATATATTTTAGCAGTGTTTTAAGAAAACAACTAAAATTCATCTTCAGTTAACTGCCTCACCAGCTACCCACTCTCCCTGCCATTATTTAAGCTATTAATGTGAGGTCCTAAAAGTAGACTGCGCTTCACTTAAGGAAGCGGTTTCTGTCATAAGATTTTGAGAAACTTCCCTAAAGTTTTTATTGATTTTTATTTTTTTTTTCCTTAAGGCTTTTTAAAAAAGACACTGTTCAATTCCTCAGCCTTGCAATAAATAAGAATCAACATTATTTCCCTACTAATAATAAAAATCCTTCATACCGCTATCTGTGATTTAAAACCAGTATGGAAAACTTCAAATGTGCATTTAAGAGTCAATTCTAAAACATTTCTTTTGGGCCTAAACACAAAATGACAAAATCACAGCTTTCGGTTGTTGTTGGCTTAAGGTTTGTTCACTGTTGGTTTGCTTTTGTCTTTACCTGGGTAGGACTGATAGGAGGTGGTGGAGCTTTGCGTTTTTTTGGAGTTCCACTTCTTTCTGAGCTTATTTTAGAGACTTGATCATGCTGGAAGTTATCACAGTCCAAAGAACGGAGGTGGGTTAGTTCGGTTAGTAAAGTCTGAACAAACAGCTTCATCAAACAAATGAGAAAAACCTCAACAGTTCATGCATTTCTTACTTTATCAAGATCTGACATCTGCTACCAACATAAAAATAAGTAATATGCATGCTCCAAGTGTTCTTCCAGCAGCCCATGCTTTAATAGCGAGAAAATATAAAACACAAGACAAAACCAGATTAAGTTGGTGTAGAGAACTGGGAAAGTGGAAGATGGGGAGCTGTCTGCCCTAGTTTAGAACCCAGAATACATTCCTCGTCTAGCTTCCATCTTGATGCAAAGTGGTGGTATTTCCACCACTTTGCATTATTTCCACTCCTTTTCTTAAAGACTGTTGATATGGGAGCAAGGGGAAATGTCATCTCTGAAGGTTATAAATAAGTAACCCAGTTAGTACCTAATAAATTCAGTATCGACTATTTCCTGTTGATGATAATTTCTCAAGAATTTTGATGTGTAAGTAAATAAATATAATAGCCAACTATACAATTCATCAAAAAAAGGAAACAACATTAATGATGTTTTTAGGAGAAAACTCCAAAATCACAGGGCAATCTTCTCAATTTCTGTCTGTAACTCTAATGGCATTTTAGAAAAGTTCCAATTAAAATGAAAGGACAAGCTAAACCTCTTATGTTCATTAAATATCTAACACTGCCATGGACAGAGGTCTAAAATCCATGGGCTACACAAATATCGTTGTTTGTTCACAGAGTTAACCAAACATTTTACACTGACAGAAAATATTAGTACATTTCAGAAAAAGATGAATATATAAGTAGGAAGTTTTAAAGTCACATGCTTTGGCAACAGGGTAAACCATTAAGGAAACCTTTACCATCTTCTAATGATGAATCATTTATTCTGAAGATTTTTTTTTTTACTCCTTAAGTATTTTCAACATAGTTTTTGTCACTTTTCTAGTAGACTACAGAGTGGTTTAATCAGGACATTTTCAAAGTCCCACAAGCTATGATGACCAAAAAAATACTCTCCCCCAAAGATAGATACCTGCTTTGGTTTTGTTGGTGTCTTTGAATCTGTAGAGGAAAAAGTGAGAAAAAAAAAAAAAAAAAAACTGTAAGAACCATGACTCACTTCCACTTTCAGTGGGCGATACTCACATACACACACTCACACCCATAACACAACAAACACAATATTTAACACTTCATTTTTCTTCAAGAATATGTTTAAAAGAATAATAGAATAGATCATATTGCACACATTCCTTTACCCTTTGGGGAAAATGGAGTGGATAAATTTAAAACAACACTGGCTATTTTCTTTCACATACCAGAATCCTGAGAGATTTTTGATAAGAGAAGGCTTTGAATTCCTGCATTTTCTGAGAGTTTGGAATAATGTAAGGCATTGTGTCCAAGAGAATCTACAAGGTTTAGGTCTGCACCCTTTTTAATTAAGGCTTCCACGATATTAGAGCTGCTGATCTCACAGGCCAGCATGAGAGCAGTTCTAAAGAGAAAAGGAGACACCAAATTAGTACTAACACAATGGGAAAAACTTTCTTGGGAAGTCATCTTATCTTAAAAACAAGGGAAAGAGATTAAGTGCAGTTAAACACATATACACTTAATCTTCTAGGGAATCTGAAATTTAGTGCTAGCAAGATGAAATCAGGTTTTTTTTTTTTAAACTTCAGATTAAATCAAAACATTAAACCATATTAGGTCAAATAACATAGACATTATCTTCTAAACATAATCTTCTAAATATGATGGAATTTAATATGACTGGCACAAATCATGTCCTCCTCTCACCTCAGGCATTTTAAAGTACCTATAAGTCATTATGACTATTTTTAAAAGCAGCCGATATGTTTACTCTTATTTAATTTTGCACGAAAAGCCATTGGAAATGGCCTAGTCACTTTAGTATTCAATAATTTCATCATAGACTCAATGATGTTCCCAGTGGTCTGAGGGAAAATATTTTTTAAGTCAAAACAGATTCCGGATAATCAGAAGAGGCAGGAGGGGCGCCTGGCTGGATCAGTCAGTAGGACACGTGGCTTTCGATCTCAGGGTCGTGAGTTTAAGCCCCACACTGGGTACAGAGTTTACTTAAAAAAAAAAAAAGAGGCAAAAAATGAAAAAATTAAAACCACTTTCTAACAAATGATCCAAAAGAAAGCTATGTTATTTTGAGACTCCCAGAATGTGGATATCGCCGAAATCCCATGATTTCTATTTCTGTGGTACCTTCCGTTTTTGTCCCTGGAATTTATATCTGCTCCGTGGTCCAGGAGAAAGCGACAGACCTCACTGTGGCCATTTTGTACTGCAAGCAGCAGTGGTATATTCCCGTCCTAGGAGACAAATGGAGACGTTTTGTAACTCAGACACCAAATGCCAAAAGGCAAAGGCCCTTGTTCTTTGTACATTTATTGCTGAGCCGTCCTGCCACTGTGACAGTTTGTGTCCCCACTGCGTGCCATTACATCTCTGCACAGCTCTTCTTAGGGAGCGGCACCAACTGTCAGCTTTTCCTCAGAACCTCAGCCTCTTGGGTGGCTTGTTGCCTCGGTGACCACCACTCAGTCTGGCGATGATGTGAGAGAGAGGGAACACCAAGTATGTAAAGGCTCAAGGCAAGTATATCGTGTTTACTGAGGGATGACTCTGTTTCCACAGGGCGGTGGCAGCTCCTTCCAAGCCAACTACATGCTTCCTACCATTCCTCCCACTACTTGCTTCTCAGAGGGTACATGCTTTCATGACCTTACAGGTACCAAACAGAACATAAATTAAGAGTCTGTCTATTCCTGACACCTGACTAGATAAAAGATCAATGGAAAGAGTGATTAAAGATGACAACTGGCATTCCTTTAAAACAAGAAAATGATGTTGAATCACTATATTATACACTTGGAACTAACGTAACACTATGTTACCTACACTGGAATTAAAATTTTAAAAAAATTAAAAAATAAAAAAGGCAAAAATAAAAAAGGCAAAAATAAAATATAGCCAGTGGTTTTAACATGAGGATTTTAAAAAATATAATTGCTGCTTAAAGATTGAGTCTCTATTTAAAATTGAATTTCAGATACATTTCTAAAAAGCTAGCTCTGTGAAATTAAAATACTTTCTGGTTATGAAGTACCGAGATTCAGGGAGTGGGAATTTATCTACAGATTCTATATACTCCCCTAGCAATATCCCTACTAGGTATAATGATGTCAATTCCCATTCTATGGCAGGAAATTTAACTTTCTAACCAGGAGTGACTGGCATGTAAACTTACTCTCAAAATAGCCCAACAGGGTTAAAATAGGCTAGAAGCAATCTTTGAAATTGGGAAACCCTAACCAAGAGAGTACCCAAGATGATCCATGGGAAAGAACACAACTAACAGAACTTCTGTTTAGACTTCTTATTTCTACAAACCAAGAAAGTAAGCCTTATTAATATTTAGGCTGATGGCAGACAAGCTCAGAAATAAATATATACATCTGGAAATGCACGTTTCAAAATGTCTTATTAATGATTTAGGGACTGATGGGGAAAATAATCGAATCCATTTGGCAGAAGAGGACCCAGGTTGGAAAGTACTAGCCTTGCCAAACAATTAGGTCTCTAAACGTTTTCGTGACTTTCAGGAGTAGCCCAGAGCACTCTAGAAACCCGTGTCCATCTCCACCTCCAGGAGCTGCCCAATACTCACCAAATCCTTGAGGTTTATGGGGCTTTTGTGTTCGCAAAGAGCCTGCACGGCTTGAAGGCAGCCTTGTGCCGCTGGGGAAAGGAAGCAAACAACCATAGCCCATCACAACGCTGCTGGCACAAGGAAGGGCATCAAACACTTTCAGGACGGAACGTTCGTGTCCCACCCAGTTTGCCTATGTTACTCTAGTTGCGCTGAAGAGAAATGGTATCAGGAAGGTTAAGTAAGGTGTTCTCAGTTATTGTTAAATTTCCATATTTCCAGACCAGTTGCCCTCACGCAAATATTCGGTTTAGCGTTTTGTAGGACTCGGCTTGTCCATGACTAGCACTGATGGAAATTTATAAATGTCAGCATTCCTGAGCTCGGTGTCAGCGTTTTAGTACTCGGAGCTGTGCTGACAGATAATAACAGACAGTAAGACAGAACACTGATAAATAAAAGTGGGGTTTCTTTTGCGCCCCAAATCAAAAAAATCTGTGTCACACATTACATGAAATCTGCAAATGCTTAAGAGTACCTCTCAGTTTAAATAAGAAGCTTGCGTTAATTAAAATGTAATAACCGTGACAATTCTTACTGACAGTTTGGCAGGCAACTGGTGAATTCTAGATGAGTTCCTTGATAAAACTCTACACGTCACAAATTGAGGGAAATGGAAATTCTAGGAATGCGGACAGACAACAGCGTCAGAAATAAAATGGTAAAAGACCACGGGTTGACTGAGGAAAAGGAAAATTTAGTATATTTTTTTGTGTGGCAGAAGATAAATAAGAGACTGAAAGTCACCTGCATAATGTAAAGCTGTTTTCCCAGAACTGTCAACGCTCTCGGCTGGGCATTTAGACTAGAAGACAAAAATAAATAAATACATATAATAAAATTCAGTTCTGTTTAGTTCATCCTTTTCTGGCAAGGTTATGATATGTCTTATTAGGAAAAGTATAAATACGAGTAAGCCCCAATTGCTGCGCTCTGGCCTACAGTCTCCTACTGGGGCAGGGGGGACGGGACTCATTTCCACGTAATGGTGACCCAGGCAAAAGGTCACCTCTTTGTTGCTTTGGCCGGCCTGTCCTCTCTCTCTCACACTGGCACCCCATCACCAGCAGACCATCCCCACCAGCTAACACATATGCTCTAGGAGTTCTCATCTTGATCCCATCTTTCCCCCCATTTCCTGCCCTAATTCTCTATCCCCCTTCACAAAACCAACTTTCTGTCAAGAGCGGCCCATGTGCAACCCATGCTCCCTCACTTCCCATTCACCTCCAAACCCGGCGCAGCTGCGTGCTCTTCTCCAGACTCCACAGAGATGGCCCTAGTTGGTCACCACTGACCTTCATGTTTCCCATGACAACAAACATCTGTGTCCTCCTCTTACTGCGATCCACGCCCTTCTCCAAGGATTCCTTCCTCTCAGCTCCTAGAGCCCACACTAGCTTGCCCCCCCAACCCTCAGCCCCCCGCTCTGGCTACTCCCCCCTCTGTTAGCCAAACAGAACCTTAGGGTTCCTCACTGCTCTCCTCCTTCGTGATCTCCTCCACACCCATCTAGAGGCTGATGACTCTCAAATGGAAATTGTAACAATAACCACCACAATAGCGTGTATTAGCTATGGCAGGCTGGGCACTCTTCAAAGAACCGTCTCTGGGCTCCTCACCACCCTAGGTAGATACTATTAATGCTCGCATCTTCATCTGAGGAAACTGAGATACAAAGTAGTTAATAATTTGCTCAAGTCACAGGAAGTGGCAGAGCCAGGATTCAAACCCCTTTCCCAAATGGCGCTGGGCTAGAGCCTGTGATCTTATCTGCACACAACAGACATCAGCTCCCAGCACCCGGCTGGACGTCCCACTGGCTACTTCACATTCCTGCTCGTGTAGACACCTCAAACTAAACTTCCTAAGCCCAGCCTAAACTTCAGTTTCCTCTCCCTGACACTTCCCTATCTTTGTCAACAACACCATCACGGAACTAGTCAACGGGCCAGAGACCACGGGATCATCTCCCTCCCTCCACCGCCGTGTCTTGTCAATGCTGTGCTCTCAGTACACCCTCTCCACTCTCTTTCCCACCCCCCCCCACCACCACAGCCAAGCCAGCACCCTCTCACCCAGACAAGCGGTGGCGGCCTCCCAGTGCTCTCCGCAGCTCTGCCTTTGGCCCTATTCTCTGTAGGACTAGAGTGATCCTTTAAAATTGTGAATATCATCAGGCCTTCCTTAAAAGCCACAGTTCCACACTGTGCTCAGATGACTTACAGTCGTCTATCAAGCCACACAGGCCGGCTCCCTGTGTCCTCCTTTCTCCTCATGTGTTTTGCCCCAGGCTTTCTTTGCTCCCTGACTAGAGCCCCTCCTACCAGAGGGCCTCTGTACTTGTTCTTCTGTCTGCCTGAGATGCTTTTCCCTTGACTCTTTCCATCATTTTCAGCTTAAATATCACCTCCTCCAGGAGGCCTTCCCTGAATATCCACCCAACATTCCCCTCCCTCAGTTCTCTGTTAGTTTTCTTCATGATGTGCAATTTGTGGGATGTGCCCTGGGGATTTGTTTACAAAATGGCCAGTTCCACCGGGAGAGGGGTTGCACTGTTCTCTGTTCATGAGCATATACTCGATACTAGACACAGTGCATCGTGCCTGTGGGGGCACTTGTAAAGGGGGGGGGAGACTAGGGGGCTCTTGGGGGAGGGAGAGAGTTCATTTGAATTTGAAGAATCTCACAAGACTCTCTGTGCTCAGAACTTTAAAATGGCAGCCACTGGAGAAGAGACGCCTAGAGAGCCTAGAGGGGATTAAGTGCAGAGGGTAAGGCAGGGCAGGAGGTAACAAGAGTCCCCTCACAGAGGGCAGGGGATGCCAGGGCACATGTGAAGAACTGGCCAGAGAGGTCCAGGACGCAAGGAAAGCAGCCCATTAGTAGGACATCAAAGCCTCAGGTTTTAGCAACTATTCAGAAAGAAGACCAATAAGTCTGCAAGTTAGGGGCAAGAACAGGCAATGTCAGAGTGAAATGTCTGTCTGCCCTTCAGTGGTAAGAAGAATGGAGATCAAGTTACGACTTACCATGCTTTGGCCTAATTTTAGACTAGCACAAGGAAGTGTTTAAAGGCTTCAAAGATTCCAGAGAAAAACCAATCCATTTGCATAACCAGATATAAAATTACATTAGAGGCTAGAATATCTGTTCCCTGCCAATGAGGACTTCCAGCTTGTCAAGTTCATTCTTCCTGAAAATCAGAGCCAGATGCAAAGTCTGGATAGCCAAGCCAGACTGGGAATGCAGATTTAAAAGACAAATAAGTTAAAGAAGAAATTAAGGGAAGGCCAAGGGTATGGAGGCAGGATGCTGGGACAAGTTAGTGATCTGTCATTTATCCGGAGTGCCGGGTCTCAGAGAAGTCCTATGTTAACCGTTTCCAGAGAGATGCCTCATAATAAAAACAAAAATAATAATCACAATCCCAGATGTTGATCTATTTTTTGAATTTCACTTCAAAGACCTGTTAAGGTGATGCATTTCCTGCATTGGTGGTAGCTTGCATCATGATTAATGCAAGACAAGAGGCTGTGTGATCAACAGAGTGCGACAAGTTGAATGTGACCACATTTAGGCATTAGAATTGCAAAGCAAATTAAAGCACGATGCCAGGTCCCACACAGCGCCCACGAAGGCTGAGACTACAGTGCAGCAGAACAGTCCTCCAAGCGCAGATTTTATTGCTCTGTGCCCTTCCTGAAAACCACCAGCTTGCATTCTGACGGGCAACCACTGGATGGTACGGTATGGACTGCGATAGGGAGTTCATTAAATATTCATCTTTAAAGATTTACAGACGTCGTCCCCCTCCACGATCATCATAAACGGGCAAGCTTGGCAAACCAGGGAGTTGGCTTCAAATCATAATGAAGAGTAAAACCAAGAACTTAAACAAAAACTAAGAGCCGAGAGCTCATTAAGAGATACACAGAAGGAAATAATAGTTGGTTCTGTTTCTCAAGGAGAGTTGCGTTCTACCAAGGATGGAAGGAGAGGCTACCAGGAGACTGGAAATCCCGTACTGCAAGAATCTCCAAAAGCAAGGAAGAAGTTTTAAAAATGGACTGTGTGAAGGATACAAGGCTTTCAGAAAAGAAAATGGGGAGCTGAATAAAGGAGAGAAAAAGGCTGGATCCCCGGAAGACACTCCAACTTCTTCCCAGTGCAAGTGCTATGGGAATAACGCATTCCTTGGTTAGCATTTCAAGAATGATGCCTAATACACACGCAGATTCTGGGATGGTATTTAAAGGAGCGTGCATGCATTTGTTCTTTCACAGATGAGGGTACTCTTAAATTTAAAAACTGGCATCATTTTAAACATTTATCCTTTGAGGGTGTTCCCTGTTACCTGAAGGAGCTTCCGGATGCATTCATGGTGGCTGTTCTTGGCTGCGAGGTGCAAAGCACTATGTCCTAAATGGAGGATAAAAAGAAATTTTTTTTGGAAAAAAAGGTCACACATTTTAAATCCCTTTCTAATCCCTGTAAGGAAGACAACTATGAGGAAATAAACTGGTCTCCAACAAAGACGGGATTGTTACTCTCGAGGGGAAGGCCTCAGCTTCTTATCTGCAAATTTCAGTGACAAAAGAGTGGAGAACACAGAGCATCCCGCCCACTGGCTAATGTTCAGGGTCTACTCCAAAGCTGTTCTCTCGGGGTGCCATTAAATCTGGGCTAAAAGCTTGCAGGCGACTCATGATACGCAGCTCAGCTCTGTTTCCGGCTGTCAGTATGGACGCCAAATGTCCTGCGTCCACACTGGGCTAGGACCAACACAGGCCCAGAAGCCCAAGCGAAGCCGCCCATACCTCAGCTGAGGACATTCGAAACGCCCACACACTTAAATCCCGATTTTGGACCTTTCATATTTCCCTCTCCTCCAAATGTGCTCCAGCCCCTGCATGGAAATTACCTGGAATTTTCAGACACTCAAAATCCTTCTGTGGAAGAAGGGAGAGAGTTGTAAAAGCAGTAATACACTATGAAAGTGGTATTTCTTTACATTCCCTTCAAAGAACGAGAGTCTGACATGAGGCACTCTGATGCCTCGGCGGTCAGCTTCGGGAAATCCTCATGCTGGACCCAACTCTCGCCACTGTCTGATGGGCCACAGAATTTCTGTGGAAGAGGGCTGAGGGGCGGCCTCCGGGCAGAAGGTATGGCTCCCAGCCCAGCAGGCTCCCACCCGAGACCCTGCCCCGCTGCTCTGTGCTGAGCCGGGAATGGCTTCCTGCAGATCACCACACGGCTTACTCTCTCACCTCAGATGCCCCCGAAAGGGTGCTTTTGAATGAGGTCTTCCCTGGCCTCCGCTTTCAAAATTCCCATTTCCTCCGCCCTTTTAATCCTTACTCCCTGCTTCATTTCTGTTCCTCAGAGCATTGAGCACCGGCCCACACTCCCTTGCCACCCGCCCCCACACACACATACCACACAACACACACCTCACACAACACATACATACCACACACACACACACACACACACACACACACACACTCATATGGAGATCCCTGTGTTTCCTTCCCCACTAGAATATGAACTCATTGAGGACAGGAAGTTCTATCTCATTCCCGGTGTTGTCTCTAGTCCAGCACCGACGGTGCTTAGCAGGTTCTTAATACACACTTGTTAATTTGAATTAGAGGGTATACTCCTTCCAAATGTCTGGGGAGGTGATTTGGGGGGAGGGAACCAAAATTATCACTGCTAGCCAACCCAGCACACATAGTTAACCCTTTTTTTTTTTTAATTTTTATTTATTTATTTGACAGAGATCACAAGTAGGCAGAGAGACAGGCAGAGAGAGAGGCAGAGAGAGAGGAAGGGAAGCAGGCTCCCGGCCAAGCAGAGAGCCCGATGCGGGGCTCGATCCCAGGACTCTGGGATCATGACCTGAGCCAAAGGCAGAGGCTTTAACCCACTGAGCCACCCAGGCGCCCCACATAGTTAACTCTTAAATCCTCCATTTCCCAAACTTTTTGGCCAAGATATGCCCAATGTAACACCTGTAGACAACACATACTTTGGGACGTGCTTCCAACATGGTTCCTTAGCCTCGGCGCTATTGATATTTCAAGCTGTGTGTGTTGAGGGGAGGGAGGCTGTCCTATACATTGTAGGGTAATAAGCAGTACCTCTGGTCTCTACCCATTATATGTCCATTTCTGATGATCAGAAATGTCTCCAGACATTGCCAGATACCCCTTGGGGACAAAAATCACCCTAGGTAAAAACCACTGGCTTAGAGAAAACAATTTCTTTTACAAGGTGGTCCAGGCTCCAAATATCGTTTCTGCTTTTTAAAACAGTCTTAACTCTGTAACTCTAACTAAAAATCTTTTTTTTTTTTTTTAAGATTCTATTTATTTCAGGGGCACCTGGGTGGCTCAGTGGGTTAAAGCCTCTGCCTTCGGCTCAGGTCATGATCCCAGGGTCCTGGGATAGAGCCCTGCATCGGGCTCTCAGCTCAGCAGGCAGCCTGCTTCCTCCTCTCTCTCTGCCTGCCTCTCTGCCTACTTGTGATCTCTGTCAAATAAACAAATGAAATCTTAAAAAAAAAAATTCTATTTATTTCAGAGAGAAGGAGAACGCACACGTGTGTGCACACAAGTGGGAAGGGAGGGGAAGAGGGAGAAGGAGAAGCAGGCTCCATGCTAAGCAGGGAGCCCGATGTGGGGTTCGATCCCAGCATGTGGAGATCATGACCTGAGCTGAAGGCAGACTCTTAACTGACTGAGCCACCCAGGGTCCCCTTGACTGTAAATCTTTAATTATTAAAGAATCAAACTGCAAGGAAATACATACTTAAAAATTAAAGGGTTTTAGGACACCAGTGAGCTGTACAAAAGCACATGTAAGGTCAGAAGATCAGATTCCTTCTTCTCTGAGACCAGCTGAACTAAAGGATTCTAAGGGTATCTTGAGGGGGAGCTGTTTAGATGGTACAGAACACAGAGAGACAGGAATCCCTCTAACCCCACCCAAACAGGTGAGGATGAGGAAGGTCGGGAATGGAGACCTTGGAAGTAGGAAGACAAACCTCTTCTCTTCCTCTTCCTCCTTTCACTGCATGAGACCCCCCTCCTTCCAGGATATATACTGCATCATAGAGTTCGGTAACAATATGCATTAAATAGGCTTTGGTAGGCTAGCCAACTGTCATCTGTAGTGTTTCTAAGGACAACCAGATCCTGAGTTTTAAACACATGCCTTGCAGATGAATTTCTGGAAGCCCTCCTGACCGTAAGTAGAAGGTTTATTATGTCACGTGTAAAGTGCGTGAGCTTTCGTCTGTGCGGTGGACAGAAGCTATTCTACATAAGGAGCACCCACTGGAAAAAGACACAATTCTCCAGAGACAAGAGGGTAGGGAGATTTAAGCAACTCAGCAATAAAATACACCACAGGGCTTCACTGCACTCCAAGTGTTCTAGTCATACCTGGAAGTAAGTGCTGAGTTTCTAAAGAAACACAATTCTTTTATTCCCTGGCCCTGTGTGATGTTTTCCTAAACCAGGAGCACAGCAGTCTTTTCAATTCAAATAGTCTCAAAATCCAAATAATACATCATTCTCTGGACGTTACACTGAAGTGAGAGGTCCCTCACTGCTATGGTTAAAACAAAATCCTCTTTCCAAATGCAAAATTTTCTGGAGAGAATACATTGTGTTAGCGACAGAATCTCAGTGCAATGAGACAGTGTCTAAGTCTGACCCCCATTCAGCTGTGGATCTGTCTGGAATACCAGGAAACAAATTCCCAAAAATAAATAACATGGCAACCCTAATCCAGGACATTCTGGCAGAACTCTGCCTGTAAGTAGAAAGACCAGTGTTATTTGTAAGTCAAGAGTTGCAGGCTATTACAGGTAGTATAAAAATCCTATTAATGAAAGGAAATCTAAAAACGATGGCCCAGGAGCCTCTGGCTGGTTCCATCAGTAGAACGCGAGACTCTTGAACTTGGGGTCATGAGTGTTAAGTCCCACATTGGGTGGAGAGATGACTTTAAAAAATAAAAATAAAAGTAAAATGGATGGCATAGCCATTTTCTCCATGGAACGCCTTCCCCCCCCAATACCTCAGACAATAACCATTTACTCAATTGTTTAAGATCACTGGAGAAAACAGAAAAGAATTAACTAACAGAGGAATTATTAATGTACTCTTCAAGTATATGTGAAAAATTTTGAGACTAATGAAATCAGAAGATACAGATAAGCTAACAACGGCACAGTCTGAAAAATCATAGTTTTAGATAATATAAAAAGCTTTAGAAAAACAAAGAGGGGGCACCTGGGTGGCTCAGTGGGTTGGGCCTCTGCCTTCGGCTCAGGTCATGATCTCAGAGTCCTGGGATCGAGCCCCACATCGGGCTCTCTGCTCTGGCGAGGAGCCTGCTTCCCCCTCTCTCTCTGCCTGTCTCTCTGCCTACTTGTGATTTCTGTCTGTCAAATAAATAAATAAAATGTTTAAAAAAAAAAGAAAGAAAAACAAAGAGAATAATACTCAACTAGATAAGATTTAAAATATCTTCTTAGACTGGGGCGCCTGGGTGGCTCAGTGGGTTAAGCCGCTGCCTTTGGCTCGGGTCATGATCTCAGGGTCCTGGGATCGAGCCCCACATCGGGCTCTCTGCTCAGCAGGGAGCCTGCTTCCTCCTCTCTCTCTACCTACCTCTCTGCCTGCTTGTGATCTCTGTCAAATAAATAAATAAAATCTTTAAAAAAAAAAAATATCTTCTTAGAAATCAGAGTTTCAGAATGCTGACTATACTTAAACAACAAAAGTATAAATCTGGTTCTTATTTCTAATTTTAAATATATTTAAACATCATTAGTCTTAGTAATCCTCATCTTTTCACCAAATTTTCATCACTGACGTGCAGGTCCATTTACCTTGTTATATCCCCAGGAGAGGATCCAAATATGAAAGATGTATTTATAACCACTATTTTTACTATTAGTTAATGGGATTATCCCTTAGTCCCCCCCAGTATAGATCTGTATAGCATTCCATATGGAATTAAAAGACTTCCTTGCATGGATGTATACCATCTGAAATACTTTCACAGTGAGGTTAGGCTGATGGTTGTATATGGCTGACCTTTCTGACTGCCCATACACAGGTCCATAGCAAGTAAAGTACTACAGAATATAATCCTTTTTTGTTTGTTTGTTTTTCCTTATTCCAAATGAAAATATGAAATATACTTCCTTGGCTAGAATTTGCACTTACAGTTTAAACAACCCATTCTCTTAAATGCCTAAATTCTAAGATGGATAGATACTACCTTGTGTGTCTTTACATGTTATCAAATTTGAGTGGGATTGGGGGGCACCAAGAAAGTCCACCTGGAAATCAAAACAAAACCTCAACAAGCCCTTGGAAACCCCAGAGAAAAGTCAGGGTTTTCAAGCATTCCGCCTTCTCAAGACTATGCATTCTGAGGTTTGCATACCTTAGTTCTCACTCTCCTAAGTCGCTCTTCTTCTGTGAGAAAGGACGTTTTATTTTGAAGGTTAAGTGTGCAAAGGGATCAGAGAAAATTTCAGATATGGGTATGAGATACAAAATGAACATTATCCTCTAACCCCTGCCTCTATCTCCTTGTGTAACAAAACCTTTGGTATTTTTTTTTTTAAGATTTTATTTATTTATTTGACAGACAGAGATCACAAGTAGGCTGAGAGGCAGGCAGAGAGAGAGAGGTGGAAGCAGGCTCCCCACTGAGCAGAGAGCCTGACGCAGGGCTCGATCCCAGGACCCTGGGATCATGACCTGAGCCGAAGGCAGAGGCTTTAACCCACTGAGCCACCCAGGCACCCCAAAACCTTTGGTATTTTTAACTGGGCACAATGCTGCCCAGAATCCCCGGCTTCCCAGAAAGCCGAGTGTGGCCACAGATCACACTCTGTCCAATGAGATCTAAGTGTGTGTCATTCATGTGCTGTGCTTGTCCTTACCCTTGCAGCTACTAGGACACAGACTCAGGGGAAGCCATCCTGGGCCACAAGGACCAGAGCCACACCCCAGATGGTAGAGCAACCACATCTGAATCCTTCAGAGCTGAGCTGCCATACCCATTTGGGACTTTCAACTGAGAGAGAGAAAATTCTATGTGTTTAAACCACTCTTACTTCGGTATCCTCTCCCATTGTGCCAAATGTATGCACTCACTAATACAGGGTGTCTGAAAGCTAATGCTTCAGGGAAGCACTGGTGACAAACAGAAGAATCTTTGGTCTTCTTCAATCTCCTGTTCATGCTTCTGTTCAATCCTGCCTCCTCCTCCAGGGTGCTAAATGCAGGCATCACCACTCCCTACCCTCAAAAAAATCCCAAGAGCCCATTTTACTATTTATCCGGGAGAAGTGTTTTCTAAGGAAACAGACGGAAATGCCAATCCTTACATTGGTGAAGAACCAGAGCAAACAAAATAAAAGATGCTAGACAAGTAACATAGATCCACTTCAAAGATGGCGCCGTGAGCTCAGGAGCCGGCTTTCCCCACGTGATCAGGACACGCCCCTGTGGTGGTGTTGGCAAACAGGCAAGTAAGGAATGGGGGGAACCTCCAAAACCAAAAACGTACAGTCGCAAGCTTCTACCAGTCTGGGTTTTCTTTTCCTGATTTGTACCATGAAAGCAGCTGGCTCGGTGATTGTAAAAAACATAAATAAAGATGCGAAACCTTTTCAAAAGTCTCACGTGTATAAGATAATAAAGGTGTTGTGGGTGAAGTGGGAGTAATCACGATCATCTAGAAGCCAAATGCTGGGAGCCCTCACGGTGTCCTGGGCACTGGGATGGCCACATTGACCATCTCACTGAAGCCTCAAAGGCCATTCATCTAAAATGATAAGATTGTTGTTGTATTGGAACCATACCAAGGTCTTATCTTCTGACAGTGCTTTGCTCGTGAGATCACTTGTAAAGCATCCATAAAAATTCTCTGGTCAGACTTCTAAAAGTTTCATGTGGAAAGATAGTTGTTTAAAAAAAAAAAATAGATGTTAAGAACACTTTGCTTCTTAAAATCCCTTTTCAAATCTAGTCACTGGTTTTAAAAATAGGAAATTATACCAGTTCAGTCATCCTGTAGTCTTGGTAGATAACACTAATAAAAAGGGTCAGCAAAGTATATTTTGAAAGGTTTTTCCCCCAAAATTGTTACAGGGCAGTGTGATCTACAATTAACAGATTCCTACACCAGTTCTCAGTGGGTGTTTGGATTGAAGTTGGCCATTTCTCATTAATAATGTGGCAGTGTTTAAGCAGGTTTACTAAAAAAGATAACACTTCTAAGAGCTGAGCCATTTAGTTCATCCCTCAAGCACCATAAAAGGTGTTTTGGATGAATGACGGCCAACTGAGGCATGGTGACTAATGAATTGTTCTGTTCTTCCTTCCTTTCCTTTTTCCTTTCCTTTTTTTTCTTTCTTTTGGGATTTTATTTATTTATTGGACAGAGAAAGAGTGAGAGAGAAAAAGCAGGGGGAGAGGAAGAGGGAGAGGGAGAAGCAGACTCAGGGGGCCCGATGTGGGGCTTGATCTCAGGACCCCAGGATCATGACCTGAGGCAAAGGCAGATGCTTAATGACTGAGCCACCTAGGTGCCCCTGTGCTGTTCTCTCCTGAGAGAGAAAGATGGGGGTAGGTGATAAAGCAACTGGAAGGACTCAGGCACGGGCAGTAAAAGCCGTCACGTTTACCTTGTTTGTTGCAAAGGACAAAGTCTGAGGAGTGCTGTTACTCTAGATAACACAACCAACATCTCCCTGTACATTTTCTTTGCAGCCTTTTCCTTCTTTTGTTCCTACATTTCTCTGCATGCTTTCAAAGAAATCGTGAGAGGTCAGTGTCTCATTCAGACAAAAGTAAAATGATAAGCCTGAAGATCGAAGTGCTACCCTCATTGCTAAAAATGTTAGTGGGGAGGGAAGTGACTGGCAGGTTTGAGACATTTTTACCTCATCGAATGTCTGGACAATGTTCTGGGCCCACACAGTGCCATGGAATCCACTAATTTCTACCAGGGTTAAAAAAAGATAGAGTGTGGCAGTGCCCACTGACCAGCACAGAGAGCAGCCAGGAGGAGTCTGCAGTGTCCCCTCTGGTGTTGCTTATGGGAGGGGGTGTCATCTCAGTCAGCAAGGCAGTGGGCACTACACTAGGGTGTCCAGGTCTCAAAGACCGACATTTCATCAGGCTCTTAAAAACTGAGTTAGGGCTCTGGTAGGTTACAGACTCTGATGGCACAAAAATGTTAAGAGCTCTAAGTGTCTGAAATGATACTGGTGGAATTTTGGAGGGCGGGGGAGGCAACCTGTAGAGTTTATTATATAATGTGATCTCAACTATGTAAAAATGTGCCAGGAAAAATCTGGAAGGAAATGTAGAAAAATAGTAAAAGTTTTCTCTTCTTGTTAAGAGTAGAAGCATTGGTAGGGGTGCCTGGGTGGCTCAGGCTGCTGAGCAATTGACTCTGGTTTCAACTTGGGTCATGGTCTCAGGGTCCTGCGATTGAACCCCATCGTGGGCTCCATGCTCAGCGGTGAATCTGCTTGCGGATTCTCTCCTTCTCCCTCTACCCCTCCTCCCACTTGCACTCTCTCTCTCTCAAATAAATAAATAAAATCTTAAAAAAAAAAAAAGTAGAAGCACTGGTTAACTTCTCTATAGTTTTCTATATTTCTTTACTCTTCTACACTGAGCATTAGAGAAACATATTTTCCCCATTACAAAAAGACAGGGGAAGAGATATTTGGTTATGATAGAAATAACTAGATTCCTATTTCTTTTTTAGATAACCTATTCTTTTTTTAAAAGACTTATTTATTTATTTGAGAGAGAGAGAGAGAGAGAGAGCAAGCGAACGCATACATGGGGTGGAGGGGTGGAGGGAGAGGGAGAAAAGAGTCTTAAGTAGACTCTGCACCAAGGGTGGAGCTTAATATGGGACTTGATCTCACAACCCTGAGATCACGACCTGAGCAAAACCAAGAGTCCAATGACTAACCATCTGTTCCACCCAGGTGCACCCTAATTTATTTTTTAACATCCAATGCAATGAAACGAATCTGTATTATAGCTCTGATTTATTCACTGATACTAATTCCTTTAGATTAGGACTTTCTTAGAAAACTCCATCTACTTACAATGATACACTTCTCATCAAGGGTACTTAGGCGATCACACTGCCCTTGCCTGTACATAGCATGACTTTTAAGGTTATAACAATTAACTTTAAAAACAAACAAAATTAAGGATGACTTTAATCAGTGCAACATAAATTAGCATTTCCCTTCAGGTAGTTACTTAAGGAAACCATTCATTCTTTCATTGGTATTGACAACTCTCAAAGGTTTTTGGGTGGTTTGTTTTTGGTTTTGGGGGTTTTTTTGGTTTGGAGCTTTCTGTGGTACTGCTCAGGAAAAGCATTCTGTTGCTTCAATCACTCCCTATTTTTGACCAAAAATGGTTTTACCAGTTTGATACCTCAGTTACCTGACTTGACTTTAAGTGGCTTTTAGCCTGTCCTAAAAAAACAGATCTGTCCTCAAAGGATAAAGATCCCCTAACACTGAGATTTAAAAAAAAAAAAAAAAAGTAATGCCACAGACTTTTTGAAAATAATTCTGAAACAAAGTCCTCCAACCATGTTTTGAGTATTACCAGCATTCTCACAACACATGACTGACCTCTCCCTTCCAAATGACTACTCTGAGGTGGCCAGTGTGTTGGGGGTGGGGGGAAGGGATCCTTTACCGATGAATGCAAAGCCTAGATAAAGACTATGGAAATAGACTGATTTCATATTCCAGTAAAAACTAACAAAGGCCTGTCAGAAGGCAAAGGTTTTAAAGTACAATAGAGAAATGAAAAGCCATCAGTAGGCGCTTTGATCTAGCCAGCAGGGGCAGAACCCCAGGCTGGAGACACCAGGGGCTCCCTCCTGTAGAACAATGTTCATAAAAGACATGACTACACTTTCTTCTCTCTCCACTTGCCTCGTTCGTCATCGAGCAACACTGGCTTCACATTAGAATCACCTGGGGAGGGGCGCCTGAGTGGCTCAGTGGGTTAGAGCCTCTGCCTTCGGCTCAGGTCATGATACCAGGGTCCTGGGATCGAGCCCCGTATCGGGCTCTCTGCTTGGCAGGGAACCTGCTTCCTCCTCTCCCTCCTGCCTGCCTCTCTGACTACTTGTAATCTCTGTCTATCAAATTAAAAAAAAAAAAAAAAAAATTCTCCCTCCCTTTCTCCCCCCCCCCTGTTTTTTTTTAAAAAAAAAAAAAAAAAAAGAAATCACCTGGGGAGCTTTATAAAAAATCCCAGTTGGCTAGCAACCTTGACAATGAAATCTGAATCTCAGAAGAGAGAGAGCGTGGGTATATATATGTGGGGGTTTACTCCCGCCCTCCCGGGTGACTCAGAGGCACTGAAGCACGATAAGGGGTGAGGAGCCATGGGCAGCTGGTCTAGAGGAAGACCATGGCTTCTATCCACAGAGCTTACCTCAGCTGGCTGACCAAATGAGCTCCTAAACAACACACCACATTTCATCACCTCAAATGATGATTCGCAAAGAATAAAAATTACAAAATATTGCCTGTTCCATACATATAATCATAGAAAATGATATTTTAAAACACAGAATAAGAAGCATATAGTTTCTAGTTGGTGGACCACATACAAGATGGAAACACTTGTAAAGGCACAAATGATGAAACCACGTCAGAGCTTAGTCATTAGCGGTGATTCTAGGTTCTTCTTTTGGCGTTTATCTGCAGACTGGAAATTCTCCACCATGAATGTGTCTCACCTTTGTGATACCTACTATGGTGCTGGCCTGTTGGTTTAAGAGATAAACACCACATACCGGCAGCATCTTGGGCAGTCACGTCCACGCCATGTGTCACCATGACCCTGAGGCATTCCACGTGCCCTTTCGTAGCGGCAAGATGAAAGCTGGAAGAGAGGTAAATACAATTGCCTTAAGATCTCCACTCTCGGGAGTCCAACCCCAATAATACTTTTTGCCTCTTCATGTACACTTTCTCTCTCCTGAGCTCCACAACCACCCAGTGAGGAGGTATTATTAGCGACCTCGCTTTAAAGATGAGGAAGCTTGAGGCTCCAATGGGTCTGATAATTTGCTCAGTGACCCTTTTTATTAAGTAAGGGAGTAGGAGCTAGATCTTGGGTTTTCCAACCTATAGACCAGGCTTGAAAGAGATGAGATTCTACTACATCATTCATCTCTTTAAGAAACATGAGAGTCCAAATTAGAGTCAATTCCTAAACAATAAGTAATTTATCAACTTTTTTCTGTTGTCTAGTGCTTTCACCAAAGCCATTATTTCTAAGTAACGTACTCTATAAAGAGAAACCTAAGCCGAACAATGGTCATGGTTCTTGGACAACATCAGTGTCAAATCCACTGTCATGCTGTAGCTGAATGATAGCAGTTGTACACAACTTTTGTTAGTGGCTAGTATGTACCAACGACCTTCTCATTTTTATACATCATCTCTTTTCCTTCTCATAATAGCCTTTGGAGGGTGAGTGTTGTCACTGTCTCCATTAGATGGCAGGTGTCTGTACTCAGGTGGAAACAGCATAAAGGAAAGCCCATAATTGGGCTCCAGCATTCACTGATACTTGGGGGTTCAAACCATGCTCGGCATGTACAGACTCACCATTTAGTGAAGGGATTGCATCCTAATGCCACACCAATCATCCCTGAGGATCCCAAGGGTGAAGAGCACTTCTACAGGCAGAAGTAAAGCACAATTCCACTGGGCATTAGGGCTCAGAGGCTGAGAAGGCCAAAATCTTGGGAAGATCTCCTTTCTATAGAAGGAGGTTAATGAACCTTCCACTTCTTCCCCTGCCTCAGTTCTATTTGTGGGAGTTACTGTCTCAGGATACTTGCCATGCAGCATTTTACTTGTGAGTTAACACCTAGGTTGTATTTGGGACAGGACCTTTAACTGGGGCCCAGAGTCCCACCCAAATTGCAAATCCATGACCTACACTAATGCAGAACCCCAGTCCTCTTGACCCCATGCCTCTGCTCTGAAGCATGAGGCTGAGTGAAGGTGGGCAGATCAGCAAAGAGGACACATCAGGTCTGGTTGCAAATCAGCCATACCTTAGCTATGTATCTTGGGGAAGTCAACTTGACTCTCTGACTCTAAATTTCCATCATTATTAAGTGCGGGGATTACGTCAGGTGATATCTGCTGCTTCCTCCAGCTCTAACAACCTTAGCTTCATTGGCTCTAATCACATCAACCATTTCTGCATTTGTGTAGCAATTTATGTGTCATGTTTCCTTCCAGCCAAATTGACTTCATGGGTGATTCCACAGTACAGTCAAACTTTGATCATACGAAGGGATGTGGGACCGTGGTAACCTGTTTAAATGGAACTCCTGGTTAAATACAATTCAACCAAAAGAACCTCCCTAGAAGGCAGTACAGTGAAACCCCTGCTTTCAGCATTGTTGGGCTAACCTAATTTACAGTAAGTCAAGTTCACCTTCAGGCACAGTTTCTTTTAACTGATCTGGCTGGAAGGTTTCTAAAATTTTTTCAGCATAAGTAACTGTATGTTACATAATTTAATTGCCCTGGAGGACATGAAGTCACCATTAAGAACCTCAATTATTGATCTCACCCTCTTAAGGCTTTTAATCTGCATGCCCCAGATTATTAATCCCTAATATTCATTAATATTTCTCTTCTTTTCTTCATGTCTGTGTGTTTGCTTCTAAGATGTTCACGCTGCCATCTTCTATGACCAGGGGAGAACTAAATCAACTACCTGAGCAAGACAGCCCTATCCTATGCTAAAGATAAAAGTACCAGGATAAGTAATTAGCATGCAAACATACAATATATACATACATGTGTACGGATATGTAACGTCTGATTAAAGTACAACATATGTAAAGAAAACGTCACATATCACAATTATAGAGCCTGCTCAATTTCCACAAATGGAATATACCCATTTTATTTTCATAAGGACACAGACATGGCCAGAGACCCAGAAGTCCTCCTTGTATCTCCTGCCAGCACTCCCGAAAGCTCTCCACGCGTCCCTTCTAGTTACTAACCCCCCAGCGCATGTGTTATTTGTATTTTTCCTACTCTGAGGCTTCCTGGAGTGTCACTGGGTTGCATACAATATTCCCAGGGGGTTGAAATTACAGACACATGTGATGAGGAAGCATGACTGTAAGTTTCTGCTATACAATCTGACGAAGGTACAATACTATTCCACAGATGTAGGGTTCAGGATCTTTATTTAGAAGGCCAAGAATTGTAACAAGAGTTGTAACAAGGCAGGAGAACTGAGGTGCTAGGAAGTTGGGCTCAAAATTCAATCCTAGTCAGAACCTTTCTTAGACATTTCTTTTTAAAATAAAAGCCCTTATACCCATCTTTGATGGCTATAACACATTTTATTGAGGGATCCAGTTAGTTAAGGTTTCACTGCATATGATTTAATAAATTGTGTGTGTGTGTGTGCATGGCTTCATTGTACTGTCTCTCATTACAGTTTGGATCAGGAAGTGACTTTTTTCCCTCTATTCTGGGAACCCTCCATCTATTCTCTTGCAGAATATTGTGTCCTACTGAGAAAACAGAATAATGAGATCCTTTCACAACTGTATCCCCATATATTTGACCTAAACTTTCAGCACTCATGCCTCTATAGATAAAATGAACAAAGTACTAATAATTAGAAATAGATTATATAAGGACAGGTACTCATGTTTGTAATTTTATACTGCATGATGTTTTTAGCTAGTAAAATCATTCTTAATTGTTGTGATTCAATTAAATATATCATGATTTCAAGGTGTTTCTCAGAGAAAAGGGATGAACATGAAAAGCAGAAAAGGGAAGAGTTGATCACTTTAGCCAGAAGTTTCTAATTCATTTTTCCAGACAAAGAATTCCACTATGGACCATCATTCTGAGTATGTATTTCCAGAAAATGCGCACAAAGCCAAGAAACACATGTAAGTTTGCTCTTAGGGAATATTTACTAATGCTGTGCATCATCTATTTGCCCCTCCAGATTTGCCCTCCACCTTTACCCCCTGGGTCAGTGGCCCCGGAAGCACTCCTTTTATGGACTGCATTTAATGGGCTGCCTTATCCTCTGGCTTCTGGTTGGGTTCCACTAATGGGAGGCACTTATGAGAGATAGGAGGATGAGAAGGGAGAGTTCAGGGCATTATCCTTTCTACTCCTTCCCTGCCAGGCCACACATACTGGCTCTCAAGACTATGAAATTCACAGCTCTGGGGGCCAGTTGCCCTGAAGCTACAGCTGTAGCTCTCTCTTGGTTTTGGGAACTACTCTCTCTCTCTCTCTCTCTCTCTCTCTCATACTCTCGGTCCCTTCAGGTGGGGGGAGAGGGGCACGAAGGAGGGGAGAGAATGCTGGAACAAATTCCCACTGTTACTGGCTCAAGGTTCCTTCTCCAACCCTGCTGATTTAATCCTGACCACAAATTTGTAAATACTTCCTTTCTTAAAGGGTCATCAATGATCCTACCTGAGGGTGCTCCTTCTTATTGGGACCTTAGAGGACACCACTGACACCAGGGTATTCTGTGTGTGACCATCCACAGGGTGAACTGTTAGGTTCCTCTGGACATTATTTGATTAAATATTTACTGGGGCAAACTAAGGCTTTTTGAAAAAGGTTTTTACCCCACATGTAAATCACTACTTAAGACAGTCGGGCATTTTGGCTAAAAAGCTTTGATGGGAGAATGTGCCAAATCACATTAATTATACAGAATATGATATGGGACTTCAAAAGAGTTTCCGGATATAGTGTCAGGCCTAAGTAGAAATCAGTTTAAAAGATTCAAAAGTAAAGCTCTGGAAGGATCAGGAAAACAATGGACTTAAATGAACACCACATGCAGTCCAGAATACCCCACCGTGCAATAAAGAAATGCTAAAATTGAGATTTTAAACTGGATTTGGTCTTGAAAGACTATCCACAATACATATGAGCACATATAGTTGTACAGGCTACAACTAGGTTCTCAAATTGAGAACGCCTTCGTAAGTTCTATGCACATACACTGTGGAATAACATTTCTTCAGTAGTGAGTTGGAAGTAAAAAAAGGTTTAGTAAAATCTTCAATACCATATGCTATATTCTATACTCTGTTTATATACTGTATGGTACTCTACACAGTATATACTAACTGTATCTACCACACTACTGCACTATAAAATAATCTGTGAGCTACATTTAGAAAGAGGAAATACAACCATCAAGACATGTAGCTATTTGGTATCTGCTGACCACTCAAACTCCTTAAAATAACCTCCCTCTTATCTAATGTGTTGCTGCCATAGAATTTGTCAGCATTTTACTACCTGACTTGGGACATAGGGTCTATAACGTGAGTTTGCTAAACCAACTACCACATAAAAGAAAACCAAAATGACCAAAATGACCAGTGTACTGACTTAGTTTTTTTTATTTTTTTAATTTTTTTTTATTTTTTAGTTTTATTAGTAATCTCTATGCCCAACACAAGGCTCGAACTCACAACCTTCACCAAGATCAACAGTCACATGCTCTACCCACTAAGCTAGCCAGGTGCCCTTAGCTTTTGTCCTGTTTTTATGTAAGCTGTACAAATGCAAGAGAAATAAGGCACAGATGAGGCGATGACATGACTCTGTCAGCAACCTCCCAGCAACCCATTTCTTATACACGGGAGCACTAAGAACTAGTTGCCTTACCCTTGAACAGCAACCAACTACCAGCAAAAAGAGCTGTGCCATTGTGTTTAATCCTCCTTAGAGAGAAAGCGGCTGGAAGATAGAGCCCTGTCTTCCTTCTCTCATTCCCCATCCCTGTCCCTAGAAAGAAGTTCTTAATCAGGAGTGGAGTAAATGCCACTACACAGAAGGGCAAGATGGGAAATGACATTGCTGTTATTGTTGTGTATTTAGTTTGGACAACCAGTCATTTTAAGGTTTTTAACTTCAGAATCTCCTAATAGTCATGATTTTGAAAATTAAACAAACCTTCTAACATTACAGCTTTCCTAGAGCTTAGAGGAATGACAAATATACGCAGTCAGATGAGAAAGGATCACCAAAAAATGTGATACTGGGGAGGTAAGACATGTAGTATTTAAGGGCTCAGACTGAGTGGGTTTCAGTCTGTGTTTTGCCATTTATTAGCATGTGATCTTGGGCAAGAGGTCTCCATAACTCAGTTTCCACCTCTGTAAAATGGGCTGTGAGGGATCAATGACTTACATGGAAGAGCACTTAGCAAAATACGAAGCACATGGTAAATGCCCACCCCCACCACAAACCACCACTTGTTAGGACCTCATCAGCAAAAGGCAAGGCTAAGAGTCCAGGATGTGTTGCTTCATAAAAGGATTTGTTTCAATATTCTAGAAAAGATGGGCTAGAAGTTACATCAGAACCACCACTGCTTAGGAAATAAAGAAGGAAAGGGAAAGAATAAAACTGATGTGCCTCTCCACTGAATGGAAACTCAGGAACAAAGTTGTAGATGACAAAAAAAGCCATCCAAAGACCAGCTTTGTCTGACGCTCACACTTGAGCTGCTAACATTCTGGCACCTTTCACGGAAGTGATAATCCACAAAACAGGATTTGGCAACGGCCAGTCATTAGCATTTAGCCTCTGAGTGGGAACAAAAAGCAGGGCCAATTTTTAATAAGATACTCAAGGGGGAAGTTGGGTTCAGTTCGGTGGAAAAACATGATTAGTCACTGGCAGAACCCGGATTTGTAAATGACAGTGAGTAGGTTTCTTTTCTTACCCGGTGACTGATAAATGGAGGCGTCCTGGGTGGCGGCCATCCAGGTGACTGATGGGTTGGGGGCCGCCCTGTCTGGATTGCAGGTGGGCATCTAGGGGTTACCGAAGACTTAGGGAGCAGATGGTGCCCCCAGTCACACACAACTAATGAAGAGCGTGGTTGGCAGCCTCTAATGTCCTGGGTCCTGGATGGCTGCTAATGGAAAACACCTCCAAAGAGAGTTTGCAGATCTGGGGGAGGTCGGGGGAGGCAAAGTAGTATAGGTGATCAACGCCACCCTCTCACGCCAAAACAGTCTCGACATAGTTAATTCTCAGGCCGTGGAGCTAACCCAAGTATTGGATAGTTTTCATATTTCCAGAGTTGTATATTTTTGTAAGTACTGCTATAGCTAAATAAAACAACTCACTCATATATTTATACTACGATACCAGGGTATTTATGTGCCAGACAGTGTGCTGAGCACGAGAAACACATGGCAAATAAACAAAGCCCTCATGGATCTCTAAAGAGAAACCAGTGGTTCTTACTGGGGGTGACTCTGCCCTACCGAAAGGACATCAGGCAACGTCTGGAGATATTTTTGATCATTCCTGGGGTGGGTGGTAGGTGGTGGGCATATTCTACTGGCCTCTGATGTATAAAGGCCAGAGATGCTGCGAAACCTCCTAAAATGCCCAGGACAGCTCCCAAACACAATGATCCAGTCCAAAATGCCAGTAATGTCAATACGTCAAAATGTCGACAGGGCCCAGGATGAGAAACTCTGATAAACCATAAAAAATAAATGTATAATGCTAAAATATAATTCTATTAAAACACATTAAAGACTGAGAAAACAACATGAGTCACTTTTAATCCTTCTATTGAGCTATGATTCATATACCATAAAATTCACCATTTTAGAATGTGCAATTCAGTTGTTTGCGGTATATTCAGAGTTGTGCAACCATCATCACTATCTAATTCCAGAACACTCTCACTGCCCTAAACAAATCCATATGCCCATTGGGAGTCACCTCCTGTTCCCATGTCCCCCCCAAGCCTGGCAATCACTAAGCTACTTTCTGGCTCTATGGCTCTGCCTGTTCTGGACATTTTGCCAAGACAGAATCATATACAATAGGTGCCCTTTTATGTCTGGCTTGTTTTATGTTTGGCATGTTTTCGAGGCTCATCCATGTTGTAGCATGTATCTCTACTTCATCCCTTTCTTAAAAATATTCCATTGTATGGACAGGTCATATTTTCTTTATCAATTTGATGGTTATGGACATTTGGGTTGTTTCTACTTGTCAGTTACAATGAATCGTACCGCTAGAGTTTTCCTGTGCAAGCATTTGTGTGGACACCAGTTTTTAATTCTATGGGTATATACCTTGGAGTGGAACTGCTGGCCCAGTGGCACCCGCACTGAACTGAGAAGCCCCTGACTAGTTTGTAAAGCAGAAACACCATTTCACAATGCCAGCGACGATACAGGAGGGCTCCAATCTTTCTGCATTCCAGCCAAGACTTGCTATTGCCTGGCAAATTTTTATTTAAGAGATGGGAATTTAATTACAACCTAAATTTTCCAGAGAAGCAACGTTTAAGTCTTTCTTAATGAACCCTTTGAAGTAGTTATTTCAGTTAATTATCAGCTGAAATTTCCCCTTAGAGGAATATAAAAGAGTAAATGCAGAACAAATTCAGAATATCCTTTGGCATTGTCTCCACGTGGGCTTTTACTCCTCATTAAAAATAGGTGTGGTCGTTCTTCTTGAAGACAAGAAACGCCATTCAAGAGTCCATATAGCAAAGAATCTTAGGAGAGAGATTTTGTTGGCTTGTTTCTCTCTTCAGACAGGTCAAGAATTCAGTGGAAGAGGAAGGAAGGGTATAAAAGTTTTCTACCTGCTCCTCTGACCCCCACCCCTCAGTCCGGTGACAGGGACACTCGTCACTGCCCAGGGACACAGCAGGGTAGGCTCTCCAAGAGCCTAAGTCTGAGCTACTCAGAGTCAAGTTCACAGACCAGGAGCTCATTACAAATGTAGGCTCTCAGTCCCCATGCCATATCTCCTGAATCCAAAGCCGTGTTTTACAACTTGCCAGCTGATCCACCTGCACATTCAAGTTGGAGAACCCCCACTCTAAGTGGAGGACAAGTTAAGAACCTCACACCACCATTTTTATCACATTGCCCATTGTTTCAAGGCTCTTGGGAAGGCACAATCCCCTTGGGCTTAAAACCAATCTTGTGGGTATGTTCCACCAAAAAAAGGAATCTACACTCTTTTAAGTTTCATTATAATAGGGAATGTTCCGCGTTGCTTCTACAACTCCGCTGGGCCAGTGCACAGAGAAGTAACTGAAAGGAGCACACACAGAGCAGCCTGAAGATTTACATAATACCACTTTGATCCCTTTGCTGCTTACTGATACCAGGAATTTCTCTGCATTTGTCACTTGGAAAGTTCCCAAGGTTTCTGTGCTTATGAGTTTTGTGACTCCCGATCTCTCTCTCTCTCTGCCCCACCTGGGGCAGCCCTGGCCTCCACAATGAGTTCTGCTTTAACTCATTACATCCCCCAACCAGCCCAGGGGAAGGATAACTATTATCCCCATTTCCCCCAAGAAGGACTTGGAAACGGAAGCACAGAGGAGTTTGGTAACCTGCCCCAAGTCCCAGCACTACGAAGCAGGGGAACTAACCGAGGCATTCTGCCCCTACGGCTGGCACGTTATCACCGTGCGGGGTATGTTAAATCACGGGCAAACTGGGAAACACTGCAATTTACCAGCTGTGCTGCTCTTTAAAAAAACAATGTTGAGGGGCACCTGGGTGGCTCAGTGGGTTAAGCCTCTGCCTTCAGCTCAGGTCCTGATCTTTATTAGAGTCCTGGGATTGAGCCCCGCATCGGGCTCTCTGCTCAGTGGGGAACCCTCTATCTCTCTGCCTGCCTCTCTGCCCACTGGTGATCTCTGTCTGTCAAATAAATAAATAAAATCTTTAAAAAATAAATAAATAAATGAAAATTTAAAAATGATGAAAAACAATGTTGATCCTTAAAAAAAAAAAAAATGGAGGTATTTGACCAAAAAAGCAAATACAGTCTCCTCACTGGGGCAGATTTTGGTTGCATGTACTCCTGGACGGCTGGGAATGCGGTCTCAGTGCTGAAGCAAACACAGCCCGCCACGGAGCTTCCATTTCCTACAAAAGCACTCAGCGAGTTGTGCAAACCTTCCCGAAATAAATAAATGCCTCGGAACAAGGCTGGAATATTTCTCCAGTCTCTTAACCCGAAGAGGATTTGAGCTGTTGCTCTTCAGAAGCCCATGAGTGATGGCCTGGAAAGTTCCTTCTATCTTCCAGAGTAATAAACAATTCTTCTGGTTTCTGACTGCCAGCTGAAGCATATATTTGGAGGAAATACAAACTCACAAGCCTCCTTTTAGAATGACTCCAGTTTTTTTCAGTGTACTCATTCATAGAGAACTTCTCTCAAACCCAACTGCTCCCTTCACTGCAACCCCAGCTCCCGATCCCAAAGGGGCCGGCAGTCGGGTCAAGAATGCAACAGGCGGACCACCTCATTCAGCCCTCCCACCCCTCCCACTGCCTCTGCAACCGACTCTCGCTCCTCAAGTCAAGCAAACCCTCATGCCCACACAAAGAAATGACCACACAGCAAACTGTACCGGCACCAGCCACACCCAGAATCCCAGAGTGTTAGGAGGTTCCAGAAGGATAGGCTGATCCAACATCCTCATTTCCCAGATGATGACACTGAGGCTCAGAGAGGTTACTAAAAATATGTAAAAGAGCAGGACTTGAATTCTCAGCCCTGGCTCGAAGAGCAGTTTCTCTGGAATAAACCCACATCTCCTTCTTTCCTTTTAAAACCCTTTATTTCCATGTGGTCCATATATACAATGGAATATTACACAGCCATCAGAAAGGATGAACACCCACCATGTGCATTGATATGGATGGAACTGAAGGGGATTACGCAAAGTAAAATAAGTCAAGCAGAGAAAGACGATTAGCAGATGGTTTCATTGATACGTGGAATGTAAGGAATAGCACGGAGGACCATTGGGGAAGGGAGGAAAATCTGAAGGGGGAGAAATCAGAGAGGGAGACGAACCATGAGAGATTATGGACCCTCGGAAACAAACTGGTTTTGTGGGGGCGGTGGGGGTAACAGGGTGATGCGTACTGAGGAGGACACATGATGTGATGAGCACTGTTGTTATATGCAACTAATGAATCACTGAACACATCAAAAACTAATGATGTACTATACAGTGGTTAACTGAACATAATAAAAAAAGAAACAAACAAACCAAATAAATAAATAAATAAACCAAAACCTTTATTTTCCAGAGAGGAGTTGCTATGGTCAGTGAGATTCAGAAACATTTCATGGCAATAATAACCAGCTTTCCATCATCCTAGAGTGCTTCAGCATCTCCCAAACACCTAAAAATCACCTATCCTTTAATTGCATTCTTTTGGTAAGACCTATTTCTGGAGGGGGAAGAAAGGATATTAAGTCATATTAAATCAAGGAAGCTAAGTTATTCAGAATTAGGATGTCATCCTAATTCCCCTGATCCTCCAGGCTTTACCTGAGGGGGTCTGGCTTTCATTCTGACCTCACCTTGCAGCTCTCCCCATTTACTGGGCACATCAAATGCTCTCCCAACTCAGGGCTTTGCGCCTTGCTGTTCCCTCCCCCGGAACACCAGTTCCACGAAAGTGCATGGCCTGACCTCTGATTCCACTCAGCAATCCGCTCTGGGGAAGGGGTCTGCTCAAAGAGGCCCTCCTTTTCCAAGTTGATTCAGTGTGGCCTCTGGCCCCTTCATTCTCTTCAGCGCACCTGGTATTACATTAAAGAAGCACGCATCATCTGCCCCAGTTGACCGCACCTTCCACGCAGGCACAGACTTTGTCTTGCCTGTTGCAATTTTCATGGCACATAGATGTGATTTTTTTTCGATAATGCAAATCTTTAGTTTTAAATTTGATTTTCCAATCTGAAGTTGCTGTGTTTCCTTAAACCAAGGCACACATAAGCTGGCAGGACAGTGTTTTTCTCAGGTTGTAATCTCAAAACTTAGGTTATAAGAAGTTTGATTTTGTCTCCCAACATCGTATCATACTGTGATTCTCAAAGCGTGGTCCGCAGAACAGCAGGATCACATCACCTGATGCATTTGTTAGAAATACAGATTCTTAGGATCCTGTCCAGACCCTGGGGTGGAGGCAGCGATATGTTTTAAGAAGTCCTTCCCAGGTGATTGCGAGACATATTCCATTTTTAGAACATTTGCATGACAGGAAGAAGTGTGAACTCAAAGTCAGTGTTCTTTGGTTTGGGTCTCTACTCTGCCATTCTCAAATATGGCACAGTGAACAGACTCAAATTCACTGGCCTCAGTTTACTCATCTGGTCCCTATGATCAAACGAGTTTTAACTCACACTAGGTACTACGGGGGGATAATCCTTAATCCTACAAGATCTGGATCTCCATTTCAGATTATAATATGAGGGTTAGGAAGGCAGGACTGTCTAGAGCATCTAGTTATAAAAGCCTTGAAAACCGGAATTCTACCCAATCCCAGCGATCAACTCTACAGGCAACAGAGACAAACGCCTGCAGGCAGGGGAGTGCCGCCATGTGGCTCCCAGCCATTTCAGAAGCAGCTCCCACAGGGACCTGCTCACCGCCTCTGTTAGCAACTGATGTGGCAGAAAGTTTGAGGAAAGCAAACACTGGCTGCCTTCTCCCGCTCGATGTTTCAGATAGATATAATAAAAGGTGATTGGCATAAAGAAAATAAAGGGTATAAAAATAGGATTACTGTCCTTTAAGGGCCCACCATGTGCAAACGGAATCAGCAGTGGGGCTTCCAGGACAGAGCTCTCCTGGGGACAAGGCAGCGAGGCACGGGGTGGTGGGGTGGAGACAGTACTGAGACGAAAGACCACATACTCAGAGCTAAGAAACTCCATGACATTTAAGCTGGGCATTGGTTCTTTTTCTGAAGGATTGTTTGGTTTCATAAATGTGGTCTGGAAATAGCACTTGGGCATTATGAAATCTCCATTAGGACAATGATTTGTCTCTTACATTCATGAAAGACCCCCAGACTCTAGAACCTAGAGCCTAGAATGGGGGTGATTTGCACTAATTCCCAAAGCTTTCTGACCCACACTCTCTGCTCATAAAGTACACCAGGGTGACTGAGAGCATTGTATGAGAAAAACCTATGGGAAACTGACAGGGTCTTTAAAATGGGTGAAGGAATGAACTGTTTATTGAATGAATGACACACAGAAAAGTCCCTAGCCGGGCGGTGGGACATGCAATATTAACATGGTTAATAACATCTCCTTTCTTATTAACTGGATAAGATTGGGCTCTAACCCTGATAGTCTAACAACAGGGATAAGATACGTACAGAGGTAACCAAGGCCCATCATATCCCTGGAGGTTTAAGAGGGCAACAGTGAGAGCAAGCTCAGCCACTTTGGAAATTAGGAAAGGCTTCATAAAACTGGGCCTTGAATGGTACCAAGGCTTGGTGGATGAGTGGTGGTTGGGGGTGGATTTTGGAAAGCGCGAATTTCAGGGCCCCAGGTGATAAAGTGCAAATGTTTCTCAAGGCCGGGCACTTGCCAAGGGATCTTACAGGCCTCCGACTGTAAGGTGCCTGGCTGCTGTCAGCAGGAGAACCTTCTGCTCCAGGAGGGCCCCCCAACACCACCTCTCTCTCTCTCTTTTTCTCGGGTTTAGAATGAGCAGAAGTCACTGCACGCACTGAGATCCATGCCCATCCGCCCCTGCTCTGCTCTCTATCACACAGAACCACACTTCCCAGGCTCTCCTGACCTCTGAGTGTGGGGGTCATCCAGCTGGAGGAGGATATGGCCAGAGAAATGGAGGGAAGGGTAAAGCCAGACTCCCTCAACCTTGAGCCACAATGACCCATTTGTGTGTCTGAAGTCCTTCACTCTCAATATCCTTAACCCAGCTTCGGAAAGGTTTAAACTGAAAAATCCTGTGATCCTACCCATACTTGATCAACGTTGGAGTTTTTTTGTTTTTTTTTTTTAAAGATTTTTAAGTAATCTCTATACCCAGCTTGGGGCCCGACCTCCAAACCCTGACATCATATGCTCCGCCAACTGAGCCTATTGGACACCCCTATCAATGTAATTCTTAATTTCCAAGTCTATTCTCATCAATTCGCACTACTGTTGTTTCAAGTCTTCCTTCCAAAGCACAATTTTGCACTAAGATCTGCTCAGCTTTAACATACAATATACTATTTCTCTTTAAAAACCCGGTGTCCTGGGGCGCCTGGGTGGCTCAGTGGGTTAAGCTTCTGCCTTCAGCCCAGGTCATGATCTCAGGGTCCAGGGATCGAGCCCCACATCGGGCTCTCTGCTCAGCAGGGAGCCTGCTTCCCCCTCTCTCTCTGCCTGCCTCTCTGTCTACTTGTGATCTCTCTCCCTCTGTCAAATAAATAAATAAAATCTTTAAA